>NC_137463.1:41287888-41729642 GCF_964235325.1 Thermobia domestica | reverse complement strand
GTCAAACTACTCCTGATGTTCTTATTAGCACAGCCTCATTAGTTGCTAAAGTCACCGTATCTGTTCTTGATTGTATCGGTAGTGACCACCTACCAATAAAGGTCCAAATCAATCATGCACGCCAACCATCGTCTCCATCATTCACACGAAATATTCTCTTGTACGATAAAGCTAACTGGGAGCAGTATAGAACTGATATTAATATCGCGTTGGATCAGATGGAACCACCAACATCTGAAATTGATCTCAACAACGCCGTTCATACCATAACCACTGCACTTGTTGACAGTGCTAACAAGAATATCCCTACCTACCATGGTAAAACTTATCAACCAATATTACCACCTCAGTACCTTACACTTGTAAGAAAATCCAGGCAGTATTTTCGTGAATACGAGAGGACACGAAACCTTGAATATTTAGCTCAAGCGCGTCGTTGGCAACGCACAGTTCATAACTACATTGTTGCCCATAAAAGACTTAGTTGGAGTAAAGTGTGCAACAAGTTGAACACGGAAACACACCCTACAAAATACTGGAAACAATTTAATCTATTGACTGGACAGAAAGTTGGTACTACTTACCCTCTGGTACAGGACGATCATCTTTTGCAGACAGATCAAGCAAAAGCTGATGCTTTTGCATCTCATTTGCAAGCAGTCTTTACACCGCCTCTATCCACACACCGTTTAAGTCCCGGGCTATCTGAGCCAGTACTTAACCGACTGCTCCAACCTTCTACATCGCATGAGTTAGATAACTCTAACCCTTTGACTCAGGAGATTACTTCTGATGAAATTCGTAGAGCTCTTAAACGTAAACGTAATACTGCTCCTGGATTTGATTCTATATCTTACAGAATTCTTAAAGAATGCTCAGTAAAATTTTTTGTCTTCTTAGCAACAATCTATACGTTTATTCTACGAACTGGCTATTATCCGCAGGACTGGAAGATGTCTAAAGTTTGTATGTTTTTAAAACCAAACAAACCACCTCACTCCGTGACATCGTATCGACCCATACAATTAACATCTACGTTAGGTAAACTATTTGAAAAAATCCTAGTACACCGTCTCCATCCATATCTTAATGAGCATAACCTTCTACCTTCTCACCAAACAGGATTCCGGCCGCTATATAGTATTAATGACCAATTACTTCGCCTTACCACTATTATTACAAATCATTATAACAAAGCACTACCGTCTTGTCTCATACTTATGGATCTGGAGAAAGCGTTTGACCGCATTTGGCATTACGGCTTATTTTATAAACTTTTGAAACTAAGAATTCCTCTCACTTATCTCCGAGTTATATATTCCTTTATACTCAACCGTATTGCCTATGTGAACATCAACGGCTCTCTATCACATCCTATATTTCCATTCAGCGGTGTACCACAGGGTTCAAGCTTATCACCTCTTCTTTACATCCTCTATGCCTCGGATTTGCCATCTCCAGCACCTAATACATATTTATTCCAATATGCGGATGATACCGCTTTTCTCACTCTTGGTAAAACAATCCAGCAGATTAACGTCCACTTACAGGTTACAATTACAGCATTTCTTCACTGGTGCGATAAATGGAGACTCACTGTTAACGAAGACAAAACACAGGCTATAGTCATTTTACCACCCAACCGCCGCAGCAGGGTTCATCGAAATCCAAATTTGCTACGGATACGTGTTGGCGATCATCATTTGCAACCTACTAAAACTGTTACATATTTAGGTATTGTTTTTGATGATAAATTGCGGTGGACAGCCCAATTTCAGAAACTTGTTGTAAAAGCAAAAAACCGATTACAGCTTCTACGTCGTCTTGTGGGTCAAAACTGGGGTTTAAACTCTAAATTATTACTAAATACTTACAAAGCCTTTATGCGTAGTGTCCTTACTTTCGGTCATATAGCCTGGTGCTCTGCTCCGCAGAAGTTTTACAATAGATTAGAAATTCTTGAACGTCATGCTATCAGACTCGCATTTCGCATAAAACTACCGTACCCCAATGATGACCTTTATAATAAGATTGATTTTCCTCCGCTTGTCCACCACATAGCTCTCTTACGCCAAAAATTTATAGCTAACTGTCTTCATTCATATAAAGATATATTTCTCGACACCATATTCACAGACTTGGAACAAGACTCTCGGTACCGATATTGCTATACACCTCTCAGCATCCTCCTTTCCATTTATGCTCGACAACTTCCAGATGATCATCATCATGCAAGATTTTTCCGACGACAGCTCATCCATGACGACATCCCTCATCTCTTACCATTATAGCACTGTCTCCCACAACACTAATAAGGGCTTCCCCCTGTTTCACATCAGTCTTGAGTCGCCCCAAGACAGAAGAATAACCAGCATTCGTCTCACTAACTTGTTTCATTGTGTTGTGATGTGATGTGCACTGCATTCATTATCATAAGCATAACAATCTTCCCTTACAATGCGCTTATATTCATTAGCACTTTTGTATACACATATTTTGACTATTCATTTATTTTTGCTTTCTCTGCACTTCTTATTTATTTTATGCACATATTCTCTTCTACTATTTATGTATTAGTTTAGATATTATTACTGCTCATAATGTCATATTATTATTTTTTATTATTATTTCAAATATTTTCGATTATATTAATGTACGTATATATGTTTGCACCATTTTCTTTTTGTATATTGTTACATACAAACATTTTCCTTTGACAGCTCACTACCCAACTAAAATGCAAACAAAAATAATTGATGCTCCCACATCCCAGGCCAAGAGAGAGGGCGAAACCCTCTAGTGGCAGTTCTTCTTATTTCCACACGTTGAATGACAATAAAGCTTGCAAACAAATCTGTCTCTCTCTCTAAAAAAAAAAAAAAAAAAAAAAAAAAAAAAAAAAATATGCTCTAAATCCCCTGATTCATTCTGTACGTCATGCTAATTCTAAATTACAAACGTTCACGCTAATAGATGTCACCACATGCATTATCACTTGCCTCCCCGCGACAATTGTATTTTTCGCACTTCCATATTTAACCCAAGCAAAACTTGAAATGATTCCACCATTGTCAAATTGCATGTGTTTGTGTCTAGAATTGTAACAGGGGCGTCATTTGGGTAGGGCAAAAAAAATTGTTCACCTAAGTTTAAATAATTATATCTAATCAATATATTAATGGAATGTATGGATGGAGTATTTCTCTCCCGCCCTTCCAAGTAATTGCACTCAGCTACTCAGCATTTTAGACTATTCAAATATCAGGTACTCTAAAATGTATTAAACCTTTTGCGTTATGGCCCAAATCTCAGGGTATATGAGTCGCAATGAATCAAGCATAACATCATTTGACAGTTGACAGCTGAAGCTAATATATGTGCGAAAAGTGTTGGAATTCTTATAATCAGGCGGAAGGTATGCGTTATGAAAATTAGTCAAGAGTCTTCATCCCGGCGAAATTAAAATACCGCTAATTTTACAGTAATTATGTGATATCTTCAAATAGATAAAAGATAATCGAAATGTGGAACAAGAGCGCCCTAGACAATATTATTTTACATGAGAAACCGTTATCACGACTCACTTATCTGCTTTCGATTTCGAGCCATTTTGAAAATCGGCACTTATTTTCGCGTTTCTAAACAGCTGGAAAAAAGAAAGCCACTAGGTGACTTGTGATAACGGTACCTCACGCAAAATAATATTGTCTAGGGCGCTCTTGTTCCATATTTCAATTATCTTTTATCTATTTGAAGATATCACATAATTACTGTAAAATTAGCGGTATTTTAATTTCGCCGGGATGAAGACTCTTAACTTTCCATGAATTTTACCATTTTATTACGATACATACATTGTAAATGCTACACAAGACTGTGAAGAAATTTATGCTGTTTAAGGGCAAAAATACGTTATCAGAAACTACAGCTAAAAGATGGTACAGTCGCGTTCGTTTAGGAAATTCCGATGTCCAAGATGCTCCTCTTAGTGGGAGACCAATCACAGCAAACGTAGATGATATTCTGGAAAACGTTAAGGATGACTGGCATGTAGGCAATCATGACATCGACAATGATCTAAACATCCATCACTAAACAGTGTTAAATCATTTGGTAAAAGCTGGCTACAAAATGAAGCTGGACGTTTGGGTATCACATGATCTCCCTCAAAAACATTTACTCCATTGACTTTATATCTGCGAATTTCTACTGAAACCTAACGAACTCAAGATCCACTTCTGAAACGGTTGATCACGAGTGATGAAAAGTGGATAACCTCTGACAACAATGTGTGGTCAAAGCAAAAGGGAGAAGTTCCACAGTCTGTGGCAAAGCCCATATTGACACCAAGAAAGGTTAGGTTATACTGTGAATTTGGTTGGATCGAAAGGGCATCGTGCATGACAAGGTGCTCTCGCGGACAGAGTGATAGATTCAAATCTGTATTGTGGACAATTAGCGTGAATGCATTTAGCAATTCAGAAGAAACAACCGGAAATGATCAACAGTAAGAGTATCGTATACCACCTTCACAACGCCACACTGCATACATATTTAACAATCCGTCAGAAATTGGAAGAACTCAGCTGAGAAGTTTTAATACATCCAGTGTAAAGTTTGGACCCGGCACCACCATACTGTCATTTATTTCGGTCACTGCAGAACTCCCTGAATTGTATTAACTTAGTTTAAGAAGAAGCTTGTGTGTGTTGCTATTCAGTTCAAAATCTCCTGTCGTCGCGAATTCTGTCAACTAATTTGAAGCTTAAAATATATAAAACGATAACCATGTCTGTTGTTCTGTATGGTTGCGAAACGTGGTCGCTTACTCTGAGGGAAGAACATAGACTGAAAGTATTTGAGAACAAGATCCTGAGACGAATATTCGGACCCAAGAAGAACGGGAATGGGGAACGGCGGAAACTTCATAACGAGGAACTACATAATTTATACGGTTTACCCAACATTGTTAGGATCGTCAAGTCTAGGAGGCTTAGGTGTGCAGGTCTTGTAGCTAGAATGGAAGAAAGTAAAAATACTTTCAAAGTCTTGACTGGAAGACCAATCGGAAAACGACCATTAGGAAGACCTAGTCGCAGATGGGAGGACAATATTAAGATGGATCTCGCAGAGATAGGAATACAAAGTAGAAACTGGATTTTGTGAACGCGACATTGAACCTCCGGGTTTCATAGCCCATAGAGTTAGTTAGTTAGTTAGAAGCTTATGTAAACAACTTATCACTTCTATTTATTTATTTATTTATTTTTTATCAGAAACCACGTAAAATCGTATTTTTACAGCGACAGAATTATGGTGGTACTATGGAAAAATCACAATGGATCACCGAACAAAATACAGTAAATGTTTCACAATGTCATTTTCAAATAAATAAATAAATAAATAAATAAATACAAAAAAACAAGTGTTCTCTATTTTGACCTTCAAAGGTTCAATATCCTTTAGACAAGCTGATAACATTGATCGTCTTACGCCTTTAGAAAAATCTAATCGCAGTCCGTGGATCACCAAATAATTACTGAATCTGACAAATCTAAAACTTACGTGGTTTAATTATTTATTTACCGTCACAAACTTAAAACTCTGTAGATTTTCCTATTAATTTTTTTAATGCCTTATTTAAAGGAAAGAGGAGCTGTAAGGCGCCCAACCCCCAAATATCGACGCATTTGGCGTCTCGCATCAGTAAATAACGATATTTAAAGTAATCCAATCCCTCTAGAAATGCTTGAATGAAGGTGTTTAAAATTTAATTTACGTGTTGTTAATGTTTCTTTTTCAATTCATATCTTATTTAAATTGAATGTGAAACATAAATTTACTCGTAGAACAATGATAAAATTACAAAAACTCATAATAATTGTTCATTTGCACGTAACAGCCTTATCGTTGTTCCGTAAGTAGTATAGTTGATAGGTGTATATTACAGCTATCACTTGTGGCTCCCGTTACTGCCGAGTAAGAAGTGTACGTGATTCAAGTTGAAGTCTGTACGGATAGAGTCAGTGCTTATTAGGATCACGCAGAGAAACGTATAATATTGTGTTGGTAGTACGTCCGCCCGTCCGTTATTCTATACGATAACTCTTGAACGACTGGGCAGATTTCCTTAACGGAATAAATCCGATAACGGATTAAAAGATAACGATGACCTTAACAGTGCCTATACCTGTATATAGCCCATATCCCATACATGCAAGTGAATGTTTGAATTCTGTTTTTGCAACATATAGCTAGATTATAAGTTCGTTTTCATCGAGTCAACCCGTTAGATAGTTAGAGCAATTACATCAACCAAATTCGTTAATTGAAATCTTTGAAATATTTTAGTTTTACGTCCCGCGGTTATGCTGGTTAGGCTAAAGGAGACGGTGATGATGAGAAATAAATGATATGGGGGAATGAAGAAAGTGGGAAGAAACGGGAGAGCCCCGAGAAAACCAACGAGCACGGTGTTTGTCCGCCACAAAGTCCACACGGCACGAGCTGGGATCGAACAAGGGACCCCATGCACCAGAGGTGAACGCTCTACCACTGAGTCACCGCGCTCTCATAAACTCGTTAATTGAGTCAATCCGTTGAAGTATTAACGAATAACGGTGATAATAACGGCGGTTATTTATATATAGCTCTTATCCCATACAAGTAAGCGAATTTTTAAGTTGTTTCCAGCAACATATAGCTTGAGCAGTTACCTCGATCAAGTTCGTTAATTTAATAAATCCATTAAAACTTAACGGATAACGGCCACTTTAACGGTGACTATCCATAACCCATAGACCCCTATCTTATAAATGTAAACGGTTTTTATGAGATTTTTGTAACAGGTAGGTAAAGCGATTATATCGACCCAGTTCGTTAATAGAGTCAATCCGTTAACGTATTAACGGATAACGGCGTCTTTAACGGCGGTTATCTGTGGAGCTTATCCCATATATGTAAGCGAATATTTGATTTTTTTTTTTGCAACAGAAAGCTAGAACAATTACTTTGACCAAATTCGTTAGTTGAGCGAATCCGTTAACATACATACTAACGGATAAGGGTATCTAGACTTCCCGTGAGAGCGAATTTTTAGTTTCTTTTATTTTTGCAGCAGATAGATAGAGCAATTACTTCGACAGAGTTCGTTATTAAAATCAATCTACGTATTAATGGATAACAGCGACTTTTATCCATAGCCCATACTCCATAGCCTCACCGTTTGTTAAGTGAGTAAATCCATTAAACTAATAACGGATAACGGCGACTTCAACTGTGTCTATCTATAGCCTATATCTCATGTATGTAAGTGAATCTTTGAATTCTGTTTTTCGCAAGATATGGCTAGAATAATTGTCTTGGTCGAGCTCGTTAATTTAGTCAATTCGTTAATATATTAACGAATAACGGCAATCAGTGAAATCCAACAAGGATAGTTTACTCCTGAAAATATCGATTTTCGAATGATTTTCTCAAAAGTAAAACAGGGAATTCTGTCCATATTTTATAATGTTGCAATATCAACTCTATAATGTGGAATGGTTTATCACATTTAAACAAATGCAACTCTTGTGGGGTAAGTTTTCCGAACAATTTTCTAGACTTTCCTCATGGACTAAGCGGTTAGCGTTCGCACCTTTGGTGTTTAAGACCTGGCTTCGATTCCCACCGGGAGCTCATGTAGTTCGGATCCCACATTAAGCTGTAGGTGTATGTTTCATATAGCTTCGCTGCCGAAAGGGACTCTAAAATCAAATTTATCTTATTTATCGAACAATTTCATCAAAAATAATAATTGTAATTTGATACATACATACTTCATTAAAGTAAGTGTTTTGCTAAGAATCTTCCTATGTGTCCGGAGGTTCACGTGTTCACAAAAGCTCTCCATTGACGTCTACACTTAGCCAACTGGACCCAGTTTCCACTTTGTATTCCTATTTCTGTGAGATTCATTTTAATATTCTCTTCCCATCTGCGCCTAGGTCTTCCTAATGGTCGTTTTCTAATTGGACTTCCAGTTAAAACTTTGAAAGCGTTCCTACTTCCTTCCACTTTGGCTAAATGACCTGCCTACCTGAGCCTCCTAGATTTGATGACCCTAACAAATGTTTTACTCATAAAAAGGGGGAGAAAGAAGGAGTAATTTACTTATTGTACTTAAAAAGCAATCCAAGCGTTTCCGTTCGTATTTCATAAATGTTTCATCAACAGTATCATACTATGGCATAAGTACTTCCTCACAAAAATAAAAATCTGTAAACTATAAAAATGGCATGGTACACATTAGCTTATGGTGGGTTTTCTTACGGCGAAATTTTGTGTCACATGATTTAATTTATGAAATCTAAGTGAGAAACTTCAATCTAATGGCCAGTAATTTTACGACATTTTCTTTACTACTATTCGTACAACAATATATGCTTAAGAAAAACTTCCATTAAAGATGAAATTCACTAAGCGAATCCACCCGTAGCCAAAAATGCAGTCAATATTTCAATCTTTTCCTTTCCTCACTCCCCCATCTGTGTGACTTAAATGAAATTAGTGAAAGTGAATGATATGCTCTGTTCTGAGTACCAAAAAAAAAAAAAAAAATCCTAAATATTTTTTCCACTTCATCAGATCAGATCTTCGAAGCCGTTGGTCTTTGGAACTTCAAATATTTGTAGAAAAGTTTCCCTTAAACCTAGTCTTATCATAGTCCGGGATTAGCCCAGACAGTTCGGGTTTCAAGCCTGTGTCCGGGAAATTGTCCAGGATTTTCAAGTTAGTCAATGAAAGGCTGTGAAATCTCATTCTGTTTGGTCAAGCGATTGGTTATGCTGGGCCTCTGCTAGATTGTTGAAGCAGATTAACAGATAATAGATAGTCGCAACTCCCATATTTAATTGGAAAATAATAATTTAGAAAATAATTAAGGCAATTGAAAAATTAGTATTTTACGTAAAGAAAATGAGTAAAACAGTTTTGGAATTTAAAGTCACCCCTTGATAACTCCCCACCTCATTAAAAAAAATGTACGGGATGGTGTCCAGAACTTGTGGTAAGTCTACTTAAACCGTAGACTGTGGAAAAGAAACTTTGTGAAATTCGACACATAAGATTGAAACGATATTTAACATTTTCTTACTACTAATATAAAGTTTAACTTCTGACTGTACTTACTATCACCAGTGATGAGTAATGGTAGCTCGGGAGGGAAATCCCTCCCCGGAGATACGAAATTCCTCGTTGATATTTCTCCAATCGGGCCCAACCTGGGCTACAGTACGTTCACAGTATTACTTTCACCCCTTCTTTAATCAAATCCCCCTCCCCACAGGGAAAATCTTCTGAAATCATCACTAATTACCAGAAAACGTAACCTACATGTATAGGATTACGAGGCAAGAGTTGAAGTGTCTCGTCTCGAAAAATTGTCGTGAAAGTGATGTCTAGTCTCAGAAAATGTATTTACTTCAATTGGAAGAGTTCTTTTTCATCCCATATATCGTCACGAAAATTATGTCCCGTCTGACCTCGTAGCTACATATTATTTTGTCGGTACAATCACTAATAAAATGTCAAATTCAAAAACAGTTTTCAATATGAACATATAGACATGAGCAATGTAGATGAACATACTTTAAACTTCCTTTTATTCATAGCTTAGATATGAAGTGATCAATTTTAATTTGAGATTCGAACCGAATCAATAACATTTGTTTTAATCATGGGAGGAAAGGAGGTGGTGTTTACCACGATATTGTTTGCTACAACTCGATTTGGTGTTGTTTGCCACAGTATTTGCATTGCGGATTTATCAAATCTCATTTATCGTGAAGATTGACAGATATCTCACGTAATAGCTGAGGGTTACCAGGTATTTCTATTTTTCTTCCCTGTAAATAAATGGTAAGTTTTCTCGCCTTCGGGTCGAGAGAGATCTCATATAATCTAACTACTGAGAAAAAAAAATCATTAAACTCCAAACAAATGAACACAAAACATCTCTAATTTCACGATAGCTTCATAAATTGACATAATTGCGTTTTCTCTTTTAGCGCAATTCCTAATATTATCTCTGTTACTTAATGTTCTATTTTTCGTTGTGTTATGCGACTACAGAACCAGATGTTATATACTTAACAAATATAAGATAATACGAGGACAATTCAAAACAAAAACCTCTGTTTGCTCATGTGCGAGCAATGGCCGGAAAGAGCGGAGCGAAGTCAGTTCTATGGCGCTATGTCCAGTAGTTCAGTAGACAGTGAACAGTGGAAGAAGAAGGTCGTGTTGAAGTTTTCTCGTCCACTATAACAATTGAAAATGAACGCTCCAATAGAAAAACCCACCAAATGTGAAGAAAGTGCGGTAATACGATTTCCGAGTGTGGGAACTGTGTGGTGTTTACGGAAACGTGATGAGTGAAAGTGTCGTACGTGAATGGTGTCGAATGTTCAAAGATAGGCGGTCTGACGTGCACGATGCGGCAAGAAATGGGCGGACACCTGTAGTCAGTAATGAACTCGTACAGGAAATTGATAAGTCTGTCCGTAAAGTCCGTTGGTTCACGATATCTGAACTTTCTGTTCTATCTTCGGGCACATGAAACAGTTGCTCGCGTCGCACTGCTTCGAGAATGACAATGCGCTTCACTATGCTGTTAGCGGTCGAAATTTCAAATCTTGTATAATTTGAGTCAGTCTTGGGAAGTAACGTAACGCAAGTAACGCGTTACTTGTAACGCGTTACTTTTTAAGTAACGTTTCCTAGTAACGCGTTACATTTTTTCCAAAGTAACTAACGGTAACGCGTTACAAATTTTTAAGTAACGTAGCTAGTTTGCGTTACTTTTTCGCGTTACATTTCGGATGAGTAACTACAAAATATTTATATTATTTTTCGGAAACAAATGTTTCTTTCCTGTAAGTAAATTTCTCAGAATGGAACAATGGAGCATGAACGATGTCAGTGACCGACAATTCCTGCACTGTTCGCCGTTTCCCGTTTCGCCTTATGACCTCTAGCAATGAAATTAGCATGTAAAACCTGTTATCACTTTCATCTTAATGCAAGGCGGAATGGGAAATCTCGATGTGCATTTTCCCGTTTCGCCTTACGAACTTTACGTTGGTAGGCTTGCAAATACATTCATAGATACAATTTGATTTGTTTATTTACATAACAAAATATAGTGCCACTTGCTGCTTTTGGAAGATGAGGACAGCCTCAGGGAAATCACGCGTACTGATTGCAAGCACCTGGAAGATTTTATCTTAGATTTTGACAGTTCCAAATCAATACATTCAATGAGTGAACTACGAGTGCAATGGTACTGGTAGTCTATTTTACTTTGAATGGTGTTATTTTTATAAAGATGGAGAACGAAAATATTTTATCGTTCGAACATTTCAAAGAATACTTTTTCTTAAAAGCTGAAGATGATGGTGAACAGCAGTGGCGTATTTAGGGGTGGAGCTTTCAGTCTTAAGCCCCCTCCCCCCGAAATCTTACTTACTATAGTAAAGTATATAAAATATCTTGCAGAATTTTCACATTTTCAGGCAAAGCCCCACCGAAACAAAATTCTTAAGTACGCCACTGCTGAACAGAATTTAAAAGTAAAGTGGTGCCCCGACGGGAAATATTTATCAACAATTAGGATGCCATAATGAACGACATTCAGTAACGGTTTAATATGAATAAACGGTGTTCTGATGAGCAGGCCTACTTTATTGATGTAGTGTTGATGGTATGTAATATTAGGGTTCTTTTAGGTCAGTTTGCATATCCAAAAGTCTCGTTGATTATAGAGTTTGGAACAACTAGCTTTAAAAAGCATATATCGATTTTTAGAGTTATTGGCAATTTTGATTCACCTCCAGTTCATGTGTTCTCATTTCGTCAATTGTAGTGTAATGTTTTTCTATATTCTGTATTTTTAATTTTACATAGCAACATTGTTATTATTATATAATTAGTTTAGCAGAATAATAATAAGCAACCATTTTTTCTAACGCATAGCGATGGGCACGAGTCAAGCTAAAACTCGACTCGAATCCAAGTCGAGTTTCGAGTCGAGTCAAAAGTAATATTCTCGAGTCGAGTTCCGAACCGATTCACTGTTTTTGGTGTCGAATTTCAAGTCTAAGTCGAGTTTGATAAGTGGCTCGCTCGTTTTAACTCGTTTTGAAATCATGGGCTGATTTCACTGGAAAGCGAAAGCCATGAGAAATGTAAGCTAAGCAGTAATATGGAATACTTTTAGTATTGCTCACGAGAGGGAACACTGCTCGCATCTCGTCTCGTCTCGATAGCGAGACTACAAGAGATTTTTTATAACAAGCTTAGCTCGGCTCGACTTAACTGAGCCGATGGCTCGAGCCGGCTCGCTTGGGGTGAACCATCGATTCGAGCTGGCTTGGTTGGGATAAGCCATCTGCTCGGTTCGACTCAACCGAGCGAAGGGCTCTAGTCGACTCGGTTGGGTGAGTTGTTGGCTCAGCTCACTTCTCGGTTTGAGTCGATAGTGAATGAGTTGTGAGCCGATCTGCTCGAGTCGTTGACAATTTTAAACCCGGGCCGAGCAGTTTTGAAAATATTTGGCCAGTGCCCTATAACTTTAAAAAACGTTTGGCTCGAGCTCGAATACTCAACCTAGACCCTCAACCCAAATTCAGAAGCTCGTGAACAATGTCCTTGACTCCTAGATTTCACGACTACCGAGGTTGGCAATCAACTACTTTTTTAGTATTCATATATAAACTGCCTATCTTTCATGTTTATACACAGTGTTGTTATAATAATAATAATAATAATAATAATAATAATAATAATAATAATAATAATAATAGAAGAAGAAGAAGAAGTTGTACTGGTAGTAGTACCATTGATAATAATTATATTGTCTATGTAAGATACTTGAAGAGAGTACTTGAAACTATACACCAGATTTGACTCGACTCGACTCGAAACTCGACCCGAATTCGAGTCGAGTTGGAGGAAATTTTTCAAGCTGAGTTCTCGGGTCGAGCTCAAAGATGTCTGTTTCTAGTCGAATCGAGTTTCAAAAAAAATTTGCTCGAATTCACTCGTGCCCATCCCTACGAGTAACGCAGTATGGCATTTTACTCAATGTTACATTACATTTAAATGTTCATATAGTTGTCAAGTAAAAATTTTCCTTGCATTTACATAAATCGATTCAGAACGTGCAATAATAATAATAATAATAATAATAATAATAATAATAATAATAATAATAATAATAATAATAATAATAATAATAATAATAATAGCGGTAGTAATAGCAGTACGGAAAACTGAAGTAATAAGATCTTTTCCACATATTCAAAGTGTCGGACCTAAAAGTAACGCGTTAGTAACGCGTTACTTTCGAAGTAAAGTAACAGTTACTTTTTTGAGGCAAGTAACGCGTTACATTTTAAGAGAAAGTAAAGTAACTTGTAACGCGTTACATTTTTACAAGTAACTTACCCAACACTGATTTGAGTAGTGCTTGAATTTGAATGGTGAATATTCAATGTCGAAAACTAATGTAATGTTGTACTTTTCTTATATGTATAGAAGTGTAATAAAACTGTATCTGCGAGTGTATGTCATTGATAACCAAATGACTTTTTTTTTAATTACTCTCGTAATTCGGCCTGTTGCAAGAATAGAAAAAAAATATAAAATGTCAATTGTAACACCAGTACACAGTACAAAGATCAAACCTGATATGAGGTAGCCCTTCTACCTACCAACCTTAATTCGTTCTAATATACAGTATTTTAAAGCATTTCTAACAGTTAGATACATCTCTAATTGCGCTTTTCGTACTAATTTGGGGATGTTAAATTCAATTAAACTATTTTTTTTAAACATATTTGTCCGTGACAACGCAACAAATATGACCTAGAAGTTGAGCTCTTTGATCCTAAATGATTTCTGATTAAAGATAATTTAATAAACTTTCCCTCGCCTAAAACAACAGTCAGGATAATAATTTTAAAAAATTGAGTGAAATGCAAAGTTCAGGAAGACACAAACTGCAACTTCAATTTATAAATTTCATTATTAAGAAGAGACAAAGGCCCTTTCCTTTCTGTTGAGTTGGTCAGATTCGGAATAGTAGCTGCACACACTCACTTCTAGATTTGTTTTACTTTCACAAGATTATCACTCAGATCATCAGAATAGGTTGTACTCAACGTATAGATTGCGTCACTGCCTTCTATTCAGAGAATGATTTCAAAAGTTGCACAATTATTTCTATCATAATTTTTTCACAGCGAGAGTCTATCTGAGATACGTTCCTGTATACGAATACACCAAAAACCAAATATTTTAAATTATTGTTTTTCAGTTTCTTTGTAACATTCGCTCCACTGAGCAATTATTATTATTATTATTATTATTATTATTATTATTATTATTATTATTATTATTATTATTATTATTATTATTATTATTATTATTATTATTATTATTGTGAAGTAAACATCCCTTTCTTTGAGATTCGAGAACCGTTTCTCGGCACGTAAATGGAGAAGGCACATTGTGAGTTCAGTTCTGGTCTTTATATACATCAACCACACACAGGTAAAGGAAGAATGTGCTAAAACTTTCTTTTGTATCTTTGTATTTTAGTTATTAAGAAAGTATCCAACATGAGCCCAAAAATGTTGAGGAAACCAGAAACCAGAAAGTCGTCTCCAGATTAATGATTTGTAATCGGTTCGAATTTTTTAGGCGATTTCACTTCGGAACATGTAGAGAACAAGAAATGAATTAATGGCCCACGCTATCTTCAACAACGAAATTTTGAAGGAAGTAAACAAGTGCTGTGCCGGTGGGGGGGAGCGAGAGGGGCGACGTCCCTGGGCGCCGAAGTAAGGGAGCTCAAAATTCGGGAGGAAAAAAAGAGAGGAAAAATTACTTGGAGTATTTTAGATCAATATAAATTAGTATCGACTTCTCTAATGTATACGGGGTTGCCGTCGTACACTCTCGCCCCGGGCGCTAATTTTCCACGGCACGTACTGCAACAAACATTAAAAAGGCTATAAGATATAAATAATTTCTATAGGCTATACGGTATGTTAACGAGTTTCCAATTTTAAAAATGTGAAAAAAAAAGGGGGGGAATCATGTTTCGGAACCTAGCTTGACAGTTTATTACATACTTCGCTCTGATGCTCATTTTGAAATTAGTTTTCAAATTTTCGAAGGAAGAAAAAGTAAATAGTGTGGTGTAGTAGCAAGCTTCCATTCATTTCTCGAGTGGGTGAGACAAACACAATTGTATTAGTGTTCATTGCAAACGCGAATTCAGTGAAGATATGTGATGGAAATTTAGGAAAGCAGGATATAATTTATTGGATGATCCAAGGATGAAGCGCAACCACGATAACGTAGAAGAAACTTTTAAAATTTTTCTCCTGCGTTACAACTTAAAGCCGGAGTATTTTGGTTGATCTCATCCGTTTATTTACCAATTCTATCGCCACATCGGAACAATAATCACTATGCTATTTTCTGTCGTTAGATGGGACAAACAGTTTATGGATTTTACTTTTTTAAAAGTTTATATAATCTATTATATAAAAGAGAACGCACAAATCCTTTGTTACCTCATCACGCTAATACGGCTGAACCAATTTCTTTTATTTTTGGGGGGTTATTAGGATTTGGACCCTAGATGGTTTTTATCATATCACTTTAATTTTTAATTACCAGTGTCTTGAGATAATTGACCATTCAAGTGTCCATAACGTACAAATCCTTTGTTAGTTCATCATAGGTAAAAATAAACGTATTTATATGCAACCCGCATGACCGTGTCACTCGGCGGGTTAACATAAATGACAGGCGATATAATGTTAACATTTACTGCAATCTACTATGGTTTTTACATCACTATGGTTATTACTATGGTTACTATATTACTATGGTTATCATATCACTTGAAAGCGAAAACTTCCGGGGTGACCGCAGCGAAGCGGGGCGGGTTAACATAAATGACAGGCGATATAATGTTAAGATTTACTGCAATCTTCTATGGTTTTTATCATATCACTTGAAAGCGAAAAAGTAAAAATTATCTAAGTAACAAAGTTTATTGCGTTCCGGGGTGACCGCAGCGAAGCGGGGTGAACGCTGCTAGTCTATTATATAAAAGAGAACGCACAAATCCTTTGTTACCTCATCACGCTAATACGGCTGAACCAATTTCTTTTATTTTTGGGGGGTTATTAGGATTTGGACCCTAGATGGTTTTTATCATATCACTTTAATTTTTAATTACCAGTGTCTTGAGATAATTGACCATTCAAGTGTCCATAACGTACAAATCCTTTGTTAGTTCATCATAGGTATAAAAATAAACGTATTTATATGCAACCCGCATGACCGTGTCACTCGGCGGGTTAACATAAATGACAGGCGATATAATGTTAACATTTACTGCAATCTACTATGGTTTTTATCATATCACTTGAAAGCGAAAACTTCCGGGGTGACCGCAGCGAAGCGGGGCGGGTTAACATAAATGACAGGCGATATAATGTTAACATTTATTGCAATCTTCTATGGTTTTTATCATATCACTTGAAAGCGAAAAAGTAAAAATTATCTAAGTAACAAAGTTTATTGCGTTCCGGGGTGACCGCAGCGAAGCGGGGTGAACGCTGCTAGTATAGCTATAAATATATAAAATGACTTTTCTACTATTTTTATCGTTATCGTTATAACTTAGAATATATTTAGAATTTGTTTTTTCATGATCAATCAACACTATATCATGTATTTAAAAATTCAGTCATCTCGTTATTATAAAGGAGTTACAGAATAAGAAAGGTTGCAAACATCAGATTGGCATATCAGAGTAACATAGAAGAAGCTTTGATTAGTTTATCAGGAAGAATAAATCAGTAGTGAATTGAAGGAATAGTAATAGTAATATTCAGTAGAAGAAGAAAAATAGAAGTACACCAGTGTTATTATATAACTGAAGCATTAGTGTCAGTACCAAACAGAGCCCTTCGAAGTGCCAAACACAGACTTTACCAACCGGTTTTTACCAAGGCCACCGAACGGTGCAACAGTAGTCGTTGAATCGGCTTCCTACAGAGCCAACCCGTGAACAGTGTCTTATCACAGCCCAAGGAAGTGTTACAATCGGTGTTACCACCATGTCAGCCAAGGCCAACATACTCCGTAAACGAGCCCCCCACCCCATCAATGAGGTAACCAAGAAGTATAAGGAGACATACACCTCCCTTGGAGAGGGCCCCCGCAGGAGACAGTCCCAACAACGCTCCGCACCATTGAAGGCCCAACTGATCAGCCAGGCCATCCAGGACGCCGTCGCTGGTGACAAAGTCATTCCCCCTCCTCCGGCGACAAACTCAATGCAAGTCTTTCCCCCCCTGAACCCTCCCGAAAGACCAGAACCAAGTGAAGTGGCAACCACCTCCTTCAACGAGATGGAAGTAGCAGACGACGAACACCCCCCCCCCCGCTGAAGAGGCAGTACCCCCAGGTTTCCAGCGCCCAAGGAAGACAGCAAAGCCAGCACCCACCGGACTCATGTCCTCACTAATACAATTTAAAAACAAGTACGCCCCCCTGGGAACTCCAAAAACCCGAGATCACCAAGAGAACCCCATGGAACAAGAAGAAATTGAAGGCTCCGACACAGATGGTGAGCAGGTAGAAGAAAGTGTGCTCTCCCTCCCCACCCGAAGAATACCACCCATTTACATCTATGAGGTGCAAAAGCTATACACGCTCATCAAAACGCTGTCAGCCACATGCAAGGTCCCACCAGTGGTGCACCCAACCAAAGAGTCCCTGAAAATCCACTGCAAGACCATGGAAGACTTCACAAAAATAGATGCATACTGCTCCCAGACCAACCGCTCCTATTCCACCGAACTCCCAAAAACAATGCGGCCAATGAAAGTGGTCCTAAGGAAGCTGCCGATCGACACTGAAATCCCAGACATCCGTGCTGCCCTACAAGAAGAAGGATTCACACCCGCCGACATCTCACAGATGACGGGAAGAGCAGACGCCCAGGGAAACTGCCCCAAATTCCCACTGTTTCTGGTCAGTCTACCCAAATCTGAAGTGAACGCACGAACATACGAATTATGCACCCTGCTTTGCTGTAGAGTCGTAGTCGAACCCTACAGAGGGACCGAGCTCTTACAGTGCTACAGATGTCAGCGGACCGGGCACTCGCAAACAACGTGTCAAGCCACAGCCAGATGCGTCAAATGCGGAGGCCCGCACCACACAAGAGAGTGTCCAAAGACAACCAGAGACACCCCAGCCACTTGCGCCAACTGTGGAGGACAACACCCCGCCAACTACCAGGGGTGCGCATACCTTGAGGCAGCCAAGGCAAGGAAAAACAACCAGAGCACCTCAAACCACAACGCGCCCACCAACCAGAAGAGAGCTAGACAACCGCCAAAGAAACAGAAGCCAGGAGACTCCAGCTCCCCACCAGCAGCTCTCCCACCATCAGGCAGTAGAGAACAAACGGCACCACCTCAAGAGCAACCACGACCAACCAATCACCAGGAACCCCGAGCTAGAGATGAGCCTCCCAAGGAAACCAAGCCCGCAGCCAGCGAACGCTCCACTGACACCACGCCAGCAAATTTGAACACATCGAAGGACACGACCTCCAGCGAACCATCACTGGCCTCCACCATCAAGGAAGTCATGCAGCTCTTCCAAGGACTGAACCTTAAGTCATTTCTCACAAAACTGAAGACAGGACTAAAGAAAATATCCACAGAAACAGACCCGATTGACGTCACTCCTGGAAATCTTCGCGACCCTCATCGATGATGGCTCGGCCTAAACACTCTATAACCAGGCACCTACGTGTAGCGAGCTGGAACGCTGCAGGCATAAAAGATAGTAAAGAAGAACTCACAGACTTCCTCACCAGGGAGGGGATCGACGTAGTGCTGCTCAGCGAGACCCACCTTCACGAACCAACCCCATTTAAAATCCTGAACTACACGCTGCACAGGACAGACAGACAAGGACCAAGAGGGGGCACAGGTGTCCTAATTAAACAGCAAATTCCCCATGACCTGATCCAACTTCCAGCCCTACAGTGTATTGAAGCAACCGGAGTCCTCATCCACTCCCCGGACGGCCCGCTTCACCTGATATCAGTGTACAAGAAGCCAGACGCACCGCTCCATGCACCAGACCTGCACCAGTTGCGACAACTAGGACAACGAGTCGTGTTGGGAGGAGACCTGAATTGCAAGCATCCCGCTTGGAACTCCAGGGTCTCCAACAACAATGGAAGAGCACTGTACCGAGCACTCCGTCATCTCGACTTCTTGGCAACAGCGCCGCCCGACCCCACCCACTTCCCCAGGAACGGAGACAACCCAGATGTGCTAGACACGATTCTCTCAGTGAACACAGTGATAACGGACGGTCCCCACGCAGTGACAGCATTGCAGTCGGACCACATTCCAGTGGTGTACACCATTGCAGTACGCACCCATGTGTCACGAGCGAACTTGCCTGCAATCCGCAACACCAACTGGGACGAATACACCAGAAGTCTAGCAGCCATGGTGGACCCAAGATCACCAGTGAACACACATGAAGACCTTGATGAAGCAGTAGCCTCATTCACCGCTTCCATGCAGTCAGCATACAGGTTGGCAACAACAACAAATCAAGTGCAAACACCGGATCAGCAGAAGCCAGAAGACCTTAGAACAACCGTACTCATCCACCTAAAGAGATGGGCGAGGAAGAAGTGGCAAACCACCCGCCACCCACGGTACAAAACACTCTGGAACACTAACAACTCGAGTGAAGAAGAGACTCCTCAGACTCCGGCTACAACAATGGAACAACCATCTCCAAGAACTTGAAGCACCGTCTAGAGACTTTTGGAGACTACTCCGTTCCTTATCAAAGACGCCAGCACCACCCAAGCTGCAACCAATACGGGGTCCGCATGGACTGGTGTACACCCCAGAAGCACAAGCCAACCTACATGCTGACTATCTGGAGGAAGTCTTTACTGAGAACATCACACCGGTACAACCACATATCCAGGAAGCAGTACAGCACAGCCTACAGGAGATCCAGCAACAACCATCACTCCTACCGGCGGAAGACCGAGTCACACCCAGGGAAATCAGGAAGGTCATCCAGAAGCTCAATCCGAACAAAGCAGCGGGACCAGACAGGATCACACCACTGGCTCTGAAGAATGCACCGAGGAAGGTGGTGGTACTTCTCTCCAGAATGACGAACGCCATCTTCAGCATGGGGTATTTCCCCCCAGTCTGGAAGGAAGCTCGAGTCATCCTCATTCCAAAGCCAAACGCTGCCAGAACAGATCCAAAGAACTACAGACCCATTAGTCTGCTCTGCCATACCAGCAAAGTAGTAGAGCGCGTGCTCCACCGGAGACTGATGCGGAACATCGATGCTGCCAACATCATACCAGATCACCAATACGGCTTCCGTCCAGGCCATGGAACGACGATGCAGTTAGTCAGAGTAACGGAGCAAATCACATATCAGTTCAACGAAAAAGGCCACACCTTAGGGCTGTTCTTAGACATAGGAAAAGCCTTTGACAAGGTGTGGCATGAAGGTTTGCTCCACAAACTCCACCAGGCAAGACTACCACCATACCAAATCAAGACAGTGCACAGCTACTTGACCAACAGGACATTCCGAGTCTCCCATGCCCAACATCTCACTGGTCTACGAAGAATCAGAGCCGGAGTACCCCAGGGATCCTGTCTGTCCCCGATACTCTACAACATCTACACCGCCGATCTACCTACCACCAGAACCACAACCACCGCCACTTTTGCGGATGACACGGCGATCTTCGCCAGCCACCGCAACTTCCGATATGCAGAACTGTATCTCCGACGCCACATCGAGCTTCTGGAGACCTGGACCAACAACTGGAAGATCAAGGTGAACACCGAGAAGACAACGCTGGTGGACTTCACCAAAAACATCAAGGGAAAGGAGTACCACTTCACCCTCCACGGAGCTGACATTCCTCCAAAATTGAAGGCAAAGTACCTAGGAGTCATCCTGGATCGCCGTTTGAACTTCGCAGACCACCTGGAAACAACAGCCAGACGGGCCACGATACGACTCAAGAACCTACTTCCCATTCTCCTCAGCCCACAGCTGACCCTAGGAACAAGACGTCATACATACATGATGTGCATCCTCCCTATCCTCATGTACGCCCATCCCGCATGGCAACACACCTACCCCACATACCTCCGCCGACTCCAGGTGGTCCAAAACAATGCAGCCCGAGCCATCACAGGGCACTCCAGAGACACAAAGATTGCCCAAATCCACGAAGATCTGGAACTACCAATGTTAGAGGATCTACGACAACAGTACTCCGCCAAATTCTGGAGGAACGTCAGAGATGCCCTAAACCCGACAGTCAACACTTTAGGGACGAGAGAACCATCACGGCACCTGTACAGGATGCCCCGAAATCAACAATGAAACCAGCACCACGATGAAGAACAAGGGATCAGCGACAGTGGCGATCCCTCAGCTCAAATACGTCTACAACACTAAAGCCAAGCAACACCACACATAGAAGGCATGGGCAATAGCCCGAAACTTCTAACACAACAAAACCGCCAAGAACAAGACTGAGACTGAGATTGGCATAATATTGTATTGTTTTTTTGTCATTTGCTTTCCTATTTAAAAAAATCAGTGTTGCGAAATATCAAATTTAAATTGTTGGAAGTTTGTTTCCTGCTAGGAGAAAAATTCTCGCTCTGCAACTATAAACATTGAAATGTACCATCAAAATTTCTATTGAGCATTAATGTACGCGAATAATGTGGTCAATGTTTTAAGAATATATAAGAAAGGGTATAATTACCAAGCTATTAATCCTTGGACTTAGCCGTGAATAAGAGTAGCATTGGATGCCCAGTTACCATATCATTAGCAAGAATATTTTAATAGACGTTGCTACATAAAACTGTATGTTATGTAGACCTCGTGATAGAGCTTTAAGTTGTGTAACGGAATACTAAAGCATCAATATTAACTATTATGTGCCTGACATTAGCATTTGACATTAGATTTGTTTTACTTTCACAAGATTATCACTCAAATCATCAGAATAGGTTGTACTCAATGTATAGATTGCGTCACTGCCATCTAAAGTGTTTATTCAGAGAATGACTTCAAAAGTTAGGAATCTCAAATTAATAAAAATACTTCGGGGAAAGAATTATTTAGAAAACGAAGATTGGATAGCCTGATTATTATGATTAAGAAAGAAAAAAAATCATTTTTTAAAAAATCTAAACTTCAAATGTCGACATTCCATGGCGTAAATTTCTAAATACTCAATTAACTTCCCTGATTATCAGTATGACCATATATCAATGTCTATAAAATATCCAGTATATGGCTATTGTAGATATCTCGTATTATGGAAATTATTGTCTTTTTGATATGATTGACGAATATTATTAATGTTGAATATATATTAACATATTCACTCACTTGATGACCATATGGACAAATATGTGAATATTAAGGTTTACAAGTTTACGTATATCCTTTCTCCTTTTCTATATATATATATATATATATATATATATATATATATATATATATATATATATATATATATATATATTTGCTAGCAAGTCATGACTTCTCAATCAATTCAAAATTATCTAATCGTGTCTCGACTCGATAACTTACTCATATTCTACTTTAGTCACTTTCTTTTTAAGATTCTCCTTCATTGATCACATTTGTTCTTGATAAGTACAGTTGTTTGCTTAAATGATAATTGCTCGCTACTTGGCTATTTTGGTTAGTTCCTTGTGTGTTTGAAATACATTCTAGATTTTCCAATTATAACAGTTCAAAACTATTAAAATTATTGTTTTGCTTTTGATTTTGGAATATGTTAAACAATAATAACGAAAATAATAAAAAAATTGGATCGGAAATCCTTGAGATTTCGTGAGTAAAATCTAATTTAACATTGAAATTAAATTGTAATTAGTGTTGGAGAATGAAGTTAACGGAAATATTCCTATTTGAGATATTTTTATTTCTAAATTTATTTGCCTTCTGAGTTTTTTTTTTAATTAAGAAATCTATAGTTAAATAATTTATGAATATTTAATTCCTTTAAAAATCCTTTTAAAAAAATACATTTTATCAGTGTTACTGAAATTCAGGTGGAAGTGTTGTGACTTACTGCAATGTAATTTTAGCTTCCTACCCTTTTCAAATTTCGGCATTTTTTTTTCCTGCATATTATCACCAACACATTGAGAGACATCTGAACTGACCGCTTCACGTTTAATTCATCATTTTCTTTTTTTATTATTATTGAAAGGTAGTTGAGTAATTTGGCAATTGATTTTTTTAAAGTTATATATACGTATAATTCACTTGCTTTTTGTAAAATAGTCAGCATAGCCAGTCACATAAATACTAAATTAGTAGGCCATATCTCTTTCAGCTTTGCAGCATGTGGATATTCTTTGAAATTACTGTACGATTTCTATATTTCAAGTTCGAAATAACTATGCATCTGTTATTATTTTTATTATCACTATTTTTTATATCGATATAAAAAAATAATTCGACAACAGTTACCTATCTATATTCACTCATTCCAGAAGACAAGACGTTGCCGAAATTTGTTATTGATCTCAGATTCCACTGGTGGTTTCAAGGTTCATAAATAAGCAATAAAACGTCCCCGTATATTTACATAGAATAAAAATCGATTATACAACTTCACATAGTCTTTTTATATACGAGTGTTACAATACTTCTACCAAATGAACTGACAAATGCACTATTTACTGCAAAAGCAAACCAAATACAAAAGTAAACTAATTTTTTTGCGCAAGTGTTTAAGCTATTTTTCTTTACATTGAATTTCAATTTTAAAATTTCTCACTTTCCCTTGATCCATTGATAAATTTATGTAATAATGCCGAAGGATGATCCTTTTTTCAAATCTAATATCTCAAAAATGACTCTACGATTTTGTTTGCATTTCGTAATCTAATACTTCGTTAACCACTCTGTAATACTGAATAGCTTATTTTGTTCTTTAAAAAAAATCCAGAAGGAATACTTTATTCTTTATAGCAAGTTATTTTCGGGTAATTTTCTCAAAAATTACTCCGATATATTTTGTTCATATTTCATAAATAAATGTTTCAAAGTATTAATAATATAATTCAAAACAATAAAATTTTATAAGTATTTTCTGAAACATTAAACAGGCACATTTCAAATATAGACAATAAGTATTAATTAATTCATGAAAATAAATTATTGCATGGGGGCTTTCCAATTGCTTAGCTCACAGTTTACGTTTCCAAAGCTCTCAAAAGACATACGACAGATTAATTCCACATTCATACAGTCTGATTTGTCCGATCTTCTACTTAAGGAAATTTATAAAGGGACATACATAATATAAAAATGTAAATTAAATGACAAACCAAAGAACATAAAATAAATTAGACATGCAAAACATTAAAAGAAATATCCTCAACCTGTCATAGATAAAAAGTTAACCGAAATATACAAAATGATGTACACAAAATCAATGCATTACATAATATACGAAATTCCAGGCAACACTGTGCTGTGCAATGTGATATAATTGAACCTTCATATAACAGTACTTGATGGTAGATGTGGCTAGCGTGGAACGCATTAACTATTTAAGATAAAAAAAAACTTCTTCCATAATAGGAGCAGAAGGGAATGATTTAAAAATACAAGCTGCGTTTCCCCGCTGAATTGCTAAACTGAGTCTCTGTATTAAAAATTGTTTGCTCCGCGGATCTCCTGTTTTAACAACCAGCTATGAACCAATTTGTTTCACTAGATCCTTTGCCTCTTTGCTGAAAACACCCATTGTTTCAACAGCAAAGGGAATGAAAAAATGGTCTTCTTTTAAGCATTTATATTTTAAATGTTTTCGTCTGCACGCTGTTTCTGCCGCAATTCCAGCTTCCTTAGATGTTGATACGATATGAGAAGCTACAAAAGTATCAACACAAGTGACATCCCACACTAGACATTGCCCATTTTCCCAGGGGATTAACGTGATGCCATCTGGTCTTTTCCCATCATCCCTTGATAAACCTGATGGTACTAAAATTGAAGGCACATCTATGCTGGCCAAAGCACGCTTTAGGATATCATTTAATTCAGCGTGAAGGGACACTCTGCCTGCGCTTTTGGGACAGCTCAATGGATGCAAACACTTTTCATTGACTTGCTCCCGACAAATGCATGTAAATTTTTTACACATGTTAATGTCAAGGCATAGAGCAACACAAAGACGAAAAGAATTGTTATCCATGAAAGTTCCAATATTCCTCGAAGGAATTGATTGCAACCATGCGCCAGATTCTTTTTCTTGTAAGGCCTTAAAGCGAGCTATATCAAATACATTATCCAAAAGTAACTCTTGTTCAATAATTGATTTTAAGATTATTTTGTCCCAGCTTTTCTGTACTTCCAATGTGGATGGTATATCTTGGCCAAATAAGAACTTCCATACGTCAATTGCCTCTATCAACGGGAATGTTAAGAATGTTGGAGATGAGTGGTCTCACCCCATAACACGAGGAAACAAAAGCTGGAAGGCTGAGGTCGGAGACTCTGCGGATATTCAAACCTCCGAATCGAATTGGAAGACTAGCTTGTGTCCATTGTATTTGATTCATAGATATATTTACGATAGACTCTAATGCTCTTTTCAGGCAGGCATCCATTTGGAGAAGTAGAGATGGCATATACCATGTTGGAGTAGTTCGAAGAAAATATTATAACTTTGGTATACCCGTGCAATTTTTTAGAAGGAAATATGCCAAGTGAGATGGTAAACTTTTTAACCGTTCAATAACAGTTTTAAGCTGATTTAGGTGCTCATTAAAAGCTATTTCGTAACCTGTTTCATGCAGTGGAGCACCTAGAAGAAATAACTGGTTCGCATTAACTGTTCGAAGTCCAGGAAGAAGCTGTTGAAATTGTGATACAATAATGGTGTCCACTTGTCCAGATGTGAAAAACAGTTCACATTTAGAAGGATTAACTTCTAAACCAATGCGTTTAGACTCTGCTAATAAAATATTCACATCCTGAAAGACGGATTGTGGGGAACCACCCAAAGTACCATCATCCAGATAAAATAAGTTTAGTTCAGATGATAATTTGCGAACTATAGGATGGATTGATAAGCTGAAAAGCATTGGGCCAGCGGGATCTCCTTGTTGGCAACCGACCTAGGATAGTATTGTTTTCTCTTCAAAAATGTTTCATGAACAACCCTACAATTTATCACGATAATATACACAATAGATCGTTTACTTTTTGGAGTGGGCAGTTTATAACGAAATACTTTAGTTTGTATAATATTTACCTGTACCGTGGGCAAAAAGTGCTCATAAATATGTAATATACTTAGTAGAATGTTCATTTTAAGATTAACAGAAAAGAAGAATGTTTTTAAGATATGTAAGAGATTATTATGGGATAGTAGTGGCTATGTACATGTTATGTGTTGACCTAGTTAAGTGAATTTATGTATTTTACGGTCTTAAAAAGAATATTTAAGACATATCAAGCAATAAAGGTGAGACTAATAATCTTTGAATATCTGAGTTGATTTTGCATAAAGAAAAGTAATTATCGCTTCGTAACTGATATTTTACAAGACGAACCAGGTTGACGACGCTTTTCTATAGAGTCGTTATAAAAATTTGGTTTACCAAACCCGGGACTTTTGAAAATTCAGTTCCCGAAGAAGGAAAGTAGGGCTGAATTTACTTGGATATTACCATTTATGAATACGAACTTAACCGTATTACGAAGCGGTAAGGTCATCAAAAGAAAAATGGATAGTGAAATAGTGCAACAGGAATCTAATACCAGTAATCCAGGTGAAATTAGTGCAACACCAAGTTTGTCATCTGAGGATCGACTTTTGTTAGCTGTGCAGCGACAAATTATGCAAATGACGACTGAGATAAAACAAACCATGGAACAGAAGCTCAATGAATCTAACACAAACATGGAACAGAAGTTCTATGAAGCTAACCAGACCATGGAACAGAAGATAGAATTGAAATTCAACGAAGCTAACAAGACCATGGAACAGAAGTTCTATGAAGCTAACCAGACCATGGAACAGAAGATAGAATTGAAATTCAACGAAGCTAGCAAGCAGTATGAAGAATTAAGTAAACGAATAGAACGGATAGAACTGAAATCAGACGATACGAAACAAACAATCGTCCATGTGATGAACGACATATCCTCGCAGTTTGAAGAGAAGTTAAAAAGGTTAGCCGATGAGTGTCAAGAAAAGCACGATCATCAAAATCATGAAATCTGTGCTGTAAAAAAGGATTTAACGTTAATAGAATCTTCCGTTAAACATCAAAAGATCCAGTTGGCTACTATGCAGGAAGAAATTAAAACGTTACAGGCTAGAGATAACATTTATCGCAATAATCTGGGCAGTGATCGCTTCGAGTTTCCCCAATCACCGGATATAAATACGCCTTCGCCGGAATCTGAGGAGGATATTATATTAGAGGAAAATTGTCCGAAGATCACTGATGAACGAAATATAAATGGTATCATGACACAGCACGCTACGGACCGGAACAATCACACCACAAGAACAAGGAGTGAGAAAAGAAAGGTAAAGTTAATTGTCAAGATGAGCGAAATCAAAGCCATGAGTAAATTTAGTGGTAAGTGCAATGAAAATGCTAGTTCTTTCTTAGAGAAGTTCCAAGACGAATGCAGTATAATGTCTATCGACCGATCACAATACATGAAATTAATACCCCATGTATTACTCCCACCTTGTTCCTTATGGTTTAAGGCAATACGTGATCACATTAGTACATATGAGGAATTTAAAGCGGCATTGATCGCGAATTACGAAAATGACTTTTTGCTGGCAAACAGAGATGCCACTCTTAGAAATCAACATTTCAATCCTCGATTGCACAAATCTATTGTAGAGTTTGTTGTAAATGTCTATAATGAATTAAAGGTTGTTAATCCCTTGCAATCGGAATCAAGAATAATTGCATCGATTCGCAATTTGCTTCCATTTAAATTACAGCAGATCTTATTTTCCACACAGTGTATGAGTTTCAGTCATTTATTAATGCTTGTACAATGCTACGAAACTCAATACCATGCTATGAATCTAACACAATCAGGAATGGGTAAAAATAAGAATAATTCCGATCATTTGGTCCCTGTTCGGAATTTGAATATCCGAAGTATGAATAATACTGAATCGAACCTAAGACGAGTATACTCTATCAATCAAAATGAACAAAATAGACAAGGTTATGTAGGGAATCCGCCTAATCTAACCAACCGAAGTAGACACAAAAATAATAGAAATACATGTCGAAATCCTAGAGATGCTACCAATCCTATGTATAGACATAATCATTGTTCACGAGATGGTACTTCGTATCCAAATTCAAATCACGATGAAAGACATGTACAACCTAATGTAGAACCTAACCATGATTGTGCGGTACAATGCACTTTATTAGATTCATATGCCAGTGCGAATGTAACATGATTACCGTTAACGAAATTAGGTTAAACCCATGTTGGTTATAGATTCTTGTGAATTTTCGTTTTAAAGTTTGTGTTAATACTAATAATGAAAACGATGGTTATAAATATTTGAAATGCATCTAGTTAAAGAGTTAGTAGCACCTAACATTCTTGATCAAATAAATAAGAATGAAAAATAACAATAGTAATGAAAAATGTGTTTATTTAATAACAAAAAGGTGTCTTTTGTTTCTGTAAAATAAATTTATTTACTTCCATTTGATTATTCAAACGTAGGTTATGTTTAATTTTTATTCTTTCTTATTAATGTGAAGAATCATAATTCAATTTATAATTAGTTAAAGGCAAAAATTATTTTATATCAGATTGATTTGTGTTTAATTATCAAAGATTATGTTAAGAATAAGATCCATTCTATAAAATCAATTATTCAATGACTACCTTGAGTGAAATTCTTTTTTATTTTGGACATCTTAGTGCTACTATGTATACATTACAATTGTAACATCTAACTTATTTGTTATACAATGCGCCCGAAAAGAACAAATATTATTTGTCACATCATCGTTTGTAATAATGATCGAAACTAGTAATCTTGATAATTTGTGTTTCACCCTCGTTAATTATATTTATAAGCGACGATATTTTTAATGATAAAGAATAAATAATAATGTAATAAAAGAGAAATATTAATGAAATCAAAGATTTATTGTAAATGTATTTATGTGAATGATAATAACTAATATTTTATATATATGAGGGTTAACCAAAAAAAGTAATGAAGATATATACGAGGTGTGATCAAAATATAAAGAACATATGTAATGTACGAACATTAATCTAAACAGACCAGTGGTTCTTGAATATAAAAGCCAAGCCTACTCATGACTTTTATATTCAGTCCCTTTATCGGGCGACATTTTCTATAACGAAATACTTTAGTTTGTATAATATTTACCTGTACCGTGGGCAAAAAGTGCTCATAAATATGTAATATACTTAGTAGAATGTTCATTTTAAGATTAACAGAAAAGAAGAATGTTTTTAAGATATGTAAGAGATTATTATGGGATAGTAGTGGCTATGTACATGTTATGTGTTGACCTAGTTAAGTGAATTTATGTATTTTACGGTCTTAAAAAGAATATTTAAGACATATCAAGCAATAAAGGTGAGACTAATAATCTTTGAATATCTGAGTTGATTTTGCATAAAGAAAAGTAATTATCGCTTCGTAACTGATATTTTACAAGACGAACCAGGTTGACGACGCTTTTCTATAGAGTCGTTATAAGTTTTCTGAAGACGCCTATTATAATTTTCTTCATATTTCAGGAATAACTACAGCATGCCATAATTTAATTTCTAAAATGAGAGCGACAAAGTTTAGTACAGTATTCCGTACTCTTTATGTGTTTAAAATCGTACAACACTATCACCTAACTATAATATTATTATGTTGACCATGATTTTGTGCTTTTGGTACACTTAAAAAGAAAATGACAAACCCAACTTTACATGCCGAGTTTTGATGCTCCTTTTCGAGCACAGAATTATTATTTTTAACACATGAACCTATAATTTGTCCTGAGATCTTATCAATATGTACTTCTACTGGTATATCAAATCTGGGTTTACCACAGTAACAGACTTCGAACTTTGTATATCACCTTTCACAGATTTGAAATATAGTCTATATACAGGGTGTTTCAAAACAACACCGACAACGTTTGGGAGGTGATTCCTGACACCAAAATAAAATAAAAAGTTTAGACCAAACCTGGGTGCACAAATGCTTCCTTTCGGAGTTATGGGCTGCCGAAAACATGGAAAAACGAACTTTAAAGGTACATAGCTCCAAAACTATGGAAACTACCGCAGTCGGGTCAAGACTAATATGTGCTCTATCCAAAAATCTGTTTCAAAATCCTAAGGTATTCACACAACAATTTTTATAGAGGGAGTGTGGTTGCGGGCATATGATTTGATGTACTCATCAACTACCTCTATAAAAATTGTTGTGGATGTACCACAGGATTTTGAGACATGGATATTTGTATAGGGCACGTACTAGTTCCTAAGAGAAGTCTTAACCCGACTACGATTGGTTCCATAGTTTTGGAGCTATGGACCTTTAAAGTTCATTTTCTCATGTTTTCGGCAACTATAACTCCGAAAGGAATCATTTGTGCACCCAGGTTGGTCTATAATTTTTTTCTTCTCTTGGTGTCATTAATCACCTCCAAAACGTTGTCGCTGTTGTTTTCAAACACCCTGTATAAGACATTAATTGTCATCATATAAAATGCTTTATATATATATGAGTTTTTAATGCTTTATGCATGAACCTTGAGCATATATGAGCTATAATGCATTTATATATGAGGCGTTCAGTGCTGGATTTAGGTATGATGGGGCCTTAAGCTATTGAAAGAGACCCTTTATACGTCAAGGTTTAGGGGCCCTTTATACGTGAAGCTTTCTTTCTCAATGACAAAATGGCGCCGTGTTTTAGGTTTGAATATATGCTATATGCTAATAATTGGATATCTAAATAGAAACAAGGGCTCATTACAAGTAGGGCTGCGAAACGGGGCCTCCATTATAAGCGGATCTGGATAACAGGGGCCTCATTACAAGTGGGGCTGTGTGTCATAAAAGCCTAGTACATAACAATACAAAACACCATTGTTGTGTGTGTTTATTTGTTTTTTCTTGTTATTTGGAAATTACATTACAGTTTTTTTCTTTAAATTTTTAGGCTCCCACGGGAGTGGGTCCCTAAGCTATAGCTTGTTTAGCTTACACGTAAATACGACACTGGAGGCGTTCAGAACACGAGGGAATCAAGTCTATCAAAATTGTGAGAAAAAGGGAAATCAAATTTGTACGGTACGCTTAAGAACGGTACAGTCCGCAGCAAATAACCTGCAACATGAGCATGTAAGTTTATTGTGAAACTACACCTAACAAGGCAGGGAATCAACATAACGTCTAAGCAAGCCCGTATCCACGGGGCGCTAGCGTGGGCCGGGCCTCCCTAAATTTTCACTGCCCACCCCCTAAAATTTTCACGGTAGGCTTGCAAATGAACTATAATATGGTTGGGTCGGTCCCCCTAACTTCTACCGCCCCCCTACATTTTTGGGCTAGCTGTAGACCTACGTCTAAGTAGCACAAATCACGCCAGAGAAACCTCGGCGTCCTCCCCTGCACACTTATTTTAGAGCAAAAGATTTCATCGTTTCACGATAAACTTACATGATCATGTTGCAGGTTTTTTGCTGCGGAAAAGTTACTTTTTTAACATTAGGGCTAAAAAATTGTTTACAATATCTGGACATGAATCTTTCTAAGCTCTGAAAGGGGCTTTAGATAGAGGTTCCAAAGATGAAATATGTTCAAAGCGACCAAAACGTGGACTTGATTCTTTTGGGCACTGGACACTCCATATGTTGATTTTGATTTTATTTGAGTTTAGAGTCTCTTTCAGCAGCAAAGTTATAGTCTATGGGAGGTCTGTTATTGAGCTTAACGTGGAATCCGAAACCCCACGCAAGCCAAAAGGCGCGTACGCTAGCCGCCTAACCACGAGGAAGCTCCCGCCATTGCTGAATGCAATGAGGCTTGGGTCTTTAAAATATCACAATTACCATTTCAGTAGTGTGACAAGCATGTTTAACGTGTTGCATAACTTTTCAGGGGTGCATTGTGGGTTGCTTAATTTACAGGGAAAGATTCATTCGAAGCAAAATTTCACTTCTGGCGTTTGTACTCTTTCTTTCTCGCATATTTTCTTTCTTTTTAAGTTTCGCTTCCTTTTTCATAATCAAGAATACGTATGAAACGTAGATCTACTGTTTAACCCTGCTGAATACCTGTGTCATCTTTGAATTTTAGCCTATTAATTTATATTGGGACTTGTTTTTGTGTTTTCTTAAAAATGAACTAGAATTTTTAGTGGTTTCAGTTCTTGAAGTCTATTTAAACGACACTTACTTGGTAAAAATTAAATTTGTTATATTATAAGACTTCTCAATAACGGATATCAACAGGACATGATTATCTGTCCGTAAATGAGAGAGAGAGAGGTAGTGGATGCTATTCAGAGATGTCCGTTAAGACAGGTTTTACTGTATATAATGTTTATATTTAATAATAAAATTTAATTTAAATAAATAATAAATTCATATTAAATTCATTTTTTTAAAAAAGAGTACTTTGATTAAAGTGCATTTTTGAAGGTGGAAGCGGCGGTCATAATACATACGAAAAATTGGGTATCTTATGATCCCGATGACTTAGACAGATGAAACTCGATAACTTAAACCTCAATTAGAAATAAGGGGACATATGTCTGAGCTTCTCTGAAAATTTCCGTTTTAAGTTGCTAGGATTATTTTAATATTCATCTATACGTACAAAAAGTTATGTTATATGTTCTAGCATAACTGTAAAATGTCTGGAGCAATTTCAACCAAACTTGATATGACTTATAATATGAAGAAAATATATATACTATGGGTGTAAGACGCCAATTTCACTTCTTGGGTGATTCAATCGAGAGAATGGAAAGGGTGACATGTAAAAATAATCGAAAGTGTTCGACGTTAATGTCGAATTCATAATTTTCAGTGTTACTGAGATGAATAGTGACAATCCATATGCCCATTAAGCCCAGGTTCAACTCAATTTGGGTAATACACCCCTAGCTCCATAGGAGTGGAGAGGAATGGGTGACATAAATATTATCAAAAAGGACCGATATTAGTATCGAATCCATAATTATTGGGGTCTCAGAGATGACTAATGACACTTCCGATTCCTTTAAGTCCATCATGGGGGTAATCCATATCTATCAACCCTAGGGTAGGAGTAAAGAAAGTGTGATAAGTAAAAAAAAAAATGGAAACTATCGATATTAGTGTCCAATCCATAGTTTTCCAGGTGACTGAGTTGGAATGACACACCTGATTCCGTTTAAGTACATCTCCAGCCCACAATTCGAGTAAGTGACCTCTAAAGTTTCATCTCCTTGAGAGCCTCACACTTTGACTGAACAGCAGAAGCGCATGCGTGTGGAATGGTGTGAAGAAATGCTTGCAAGATTTGATGGAGGAAATTCTCGACGCGTCTCTGACATTGTTACTGGTGATGAGACTTGGATCTATCAATTTGACCCTGAAAATAAACGCCAGTCTACAGTTTGGATCTTTCCAGACGAAAATCCACTTACGAAAGTGAAGCAACCGCAAAATGTGGGGAAGAAGATGGTCGCAACTTTCTTCTCCAAATCTTGCTATGTTGCAACTGTTCCACTTGAAGAACAAAGGACTGTTACTGCTCAGTGGTACATCACTGTTTGCCTAACAAAAGTGTTCCAGAAGCTTCTGGAACGGCGTCCAAGAACTGGATTGCGAGGGATCCTGCTTCATCATTACAACGTGTCCGCACACACGGCCACCATCACCATTCAGGTTTTAGAATCTACGAAGGTCAAACTTATGACTCATCTGCCGTATAGACCTGACCTGTCCCCGTGTGATTGTTTTCTGTTCCCCAGGATCAAAGATCGCATGCGTGGGAAGAGATTTTGCAGCCCTGAAGAAGCTGTAGTGGCTTACGAGAATGAACTTTCAACTCTTGAAGAAAAAGACTGGCAACACTGCTTCCAAAAGTGGCTTTCGAGGATGCAAAAGTGTGTACAGTGTAATGGTGAATACTTTAAGAAAATGTAAGTGTTAAATTGATTTTAAGTATGTAAATTATTTCACATCTCAAAACTTTCGTAGTGACCCTCGTATATATATATATATATATATATATATATATATATATATATATATATATATATATATATATATATATATATATATAGGGAGTTCGCGTATGTAGACCCTATATATAGGGTGAACAATTTATTACGATACGCCCTTTAATTTTTAAACTAATGGATAAAAATGCTGGAATTTTCCACTATCCAAATAATATTGGAAGAGGGACGTTTTCAGTAATCTCTGCCATACCACAAGGTTAACAGTGTTGGCAACCCAACATAAAGTTGTTCCTCTTCGAATGGTACTATGTCAGGTTATTACATATTTCAAATTTATAGTCTATATAAAATACAACCTTACAACACCACATTTATTATTCAGAGTTGCAAACTAAGGACGCTACAATATCACAAATAGCGAAAAAAATACATAATGGAGGGTATTAGAACAGTCAGGAGTCAAACAGGATAATGCATATCCAAAGTCATTTTATGATATATTCCGAAAGATTAGAAACAAAGTTACAAGGAAATAAAAATTTGACTTTTTACAAAGGGCCTTTAGATAAGTGTTCCATCAGAGTACGTACGTGGTTTTCAATATGCTTAAGGATTACAATGTCGTTTACAGCAATTTGTTATCTCAAACCATTCAGAAGATACGAAAAAAATAATAAAATTTGAAAATTTGATAAACTATATTGCTTAAAATGGCATATTTTTAGTAACGTTTTAAAAACCTCTTTGGTGTACTTCGGTTCTATAACATAACAGCAATACTTTCTGGTACGTCTAATTACAATATGTTTCCGGAATTAGGCCCTACATCATTTTAAGCAGTGTTGCAAACTTTAACAGTTTTTTTTTTACCATATCTTCAGAACGGATTGTAGCATCAAATTGCTGTAGACGCCATTTTGATCTTCACATCTATTGAAAAACATGTACGAAATTAGATGGAGTACTTATCTTACGTAAGCAGTTTATCGAAATAAAGGATTTTGAAAAATGTTAAATTTTGTTCGTGTTCATTCGAAACCCGTTAAACCATGATTATAGTATTATACACTAAAGTTATAAGGATGTATCAAAATAAATGGTTCACCTACTTATATATAAGGGTGTTCACCTCCAAGCATAAGACTGGGTCGCCTGAATCAATTTCAACTAACCGTGGGTTGGGAAGGGTAATAAGTAAAAACAATCGAAAACGACCGATATTCGTGTCGAATCTATCGTTTTGTGGTAGCTGAAATGAAAAATGACACTACAAATCCCGTTTAAGTCTACCGCATGGTGTGTGTGTGAAAGGATAAAGACTAAAATATCCAAAATGGCTGAGATTAGTATCAAATCCATAGTCTTTCGGATCACGAGAAAGTAACTAGCCCATCTGAAATTCCTTTTGGAACATAATACACTTAGTTTCCCTCATGTTACTCTCCAGTAAGCAAGCATTCTACGGTAAGCCTAAGTTTGCCCTTAATTTTCCTTGATAGACTTAACCTTAGAGATTCTCACTATGTGTTTGGCTTTGCCCAAATATAAGTTTCAAGTCATATTTGATAGTTGTGTCAATTTAGAGGAATTTTAAGACTAGCCTTACATTATGTATTATTGACAAGTCTGAAGCAAGCTTGCAATTGACAAACTAGTAAATTGTCTATTACCTTGTTTAGGTCTGCAACCAGGTAGCTACATACAAGCTTGTGTAACTCTATAGACCAGCGTTTCCCAACCGGTGTGCCGCGGCACACTGGTGTGAAGCCAGTGGGCCGCTAGTGTGCCGCGAGCAAATCAAAACAAAGTTATTAATTCTATAGCAATCAAATTGCAAGACATGGAAAATGTACATTTGTATTTCACATTACTATGAATCTACAATTTTAAGTTTAATACTGTGTTACTTTTCTGTACATTTTTAATGTTGAAGAAAGTATTTGTTATCATTGTTATGACCTTATTGCTTCTTTATTGTAGCAAACTATTTCGTAACTTGAAATTTTAAAATAGCATTCAATCCTTTCGACAAAGCAATGTATGCATACAAATTAAATCTACATTTGTGTTTTAAAAGTACAAGAGATTTGTTTGTTCGTTCGTTATTTAGTGACCTTCCTTCTTAGTGAATTGGATACAGTTTTCAAAAAAAGAAAGTGTATTTTTATAAACCTGAGTCCTATATCTCATTGCAATTGGTTTCTATTTTCAAATTAGAATGAAGAATAAACATAATGATTTGCCACGGGGGGAAACCAGTGATCGAGCTTTCTTTTCTGTGAGAAGGAGATCAGTAATCACAGAAAAAAAAAAAATACCACGGTATTTTATATTTACAAATAGTAATAATAATATCTATATGAGTGTGACGCAAGAATTCAAGTTACACTTGTACTGTGCCGCAAGTTGAAAAAGGTTGGGAAACGCTGCTATAGACTTAACCTTGAAAGGTTAAGTAAAGCCATGACAACTCTGGAATGCTATTAGGATTTGATTAGTTTATTCTCACGGAGTAGGGTATTTCAAAATTTATGCCAACACTAAGGTATCTCATAAATTTTTGTCATTAACTTTCAATGAAATATAAGTATCCTAAGCGGGAAAGAGATTATAATAATATTTTACATAAATCTATTCTCCCACTGAGAGGAGAGAGTATTTCAGTTAGTAAATTGTGAAAATGACTGTTGAAGGTTTGATTTTGAGAAGGGATTATCTTAAGAGGCCTTATCACAGCGAAATTAAAATACCGCTAATTTTACAGTAATTATGTGATATCTTCAAATAGATAAATGATAATCGAAATATGGAACAAGAGCGCCCTGGACAATATTATTTTACATGAAATACCGTTATTACGACTCACTTATCTTCTTTCGATTCCCACCCATTATGAAAATCGACATTTATTTTCGAGTTTTAAAATGGCTGCAAACGCTAAGTGACTCATGATAACGGTGACTCATGCAGAATAATATTGTCTAGGGTGCTCTTGTTTCACATTTTGATAATCTTTTGTCTATTTGAAGATATCACATAATTACTGTAAAATTAGCGGTATTTTAATTTCGCTGAGATAAGGCTTCTTAAACAAACCCAAACATTTCCCAGTACAATGCTTCAATAATTCGGAAGGTGGTCAAGCAATAATTGACCAGCTCGAGTAAACTTAATGATAAGCGCCTCTTCCGCTGAAATAGATTTATTAGGTGGGATAGGTTGGAAATGAAGACTAAAAGAGTATGCAGATAGTTTAACTTCTGAAAAATATCTGCAAATAATAGGGAAAGTTTATTTGGTGTGTGTCATTGCTTTGAGTTGCATGTGAATGTTGAAGCATTTTCCCTAGTTTACTCGAAAGGTAGACAAGGGCCGCGGTGGCTCAGTGGTAGAGCGTTCACCTCTTCTGCATGAGGTCCTTGGTTCAATCCAAGCCCGTGCCAAGTGAGCTTTGTGGTGGACAAACACCGTGTGCGTAGGTTTTGCTCAGGGTTCTTCTGTTTCCTTCCACTTTCTTCATTTGACCATTTCATTCATTTCTCATCATCATCATTTCCTTTAGCCTAGCCGAGATAATTGTAAAACTTAAAAATTTCATTTTTGGAATATGGAAAATGTGACATACAATTTTGTTCCCCTGTGCCGCTCAATTTCACTGGATCAAGGCGCAAATTTATAGATCTGCATTGAAAGTAAATGTTTAAGTAATTTTGCTACAATATAACTTTCATCTGAATCGCAAATAACACACTTTGCCGTGCCTGTGATTTTCTCCTCGGTTTCCTCCAATCTTCACATTCCACTAATTTTTCTATCATTATCTTGCTTTATTCACCACTTCACGTAGCCTAAAGGGCATAATTGTCAGACATTTAACTCAAGAGAATTCATTTTTAGAAAATGTCATAGTCATATTGTATCAGATAATCTAATAATAAGACACCTTATATTAGTGACGTTTACATTAGTTCATCTACTTTGGAATCGACAGTAAAGTAATTATTGTTTTAGTGCCAAATAACTTAAGCGGCTAATTTAACTCACAAGCGTTATCATTAACCAAAATGAATAATAACGCTGTTTGTGGACTTACTTTGTATCTCTATTTTAAGCATTACTACTGTCATCTATTAATTACTTTACAGTAATTTTGAAATATTTATAATACCTGTACTTCTAACACAAATTTTGCAGTATTTACTCTTCTCTGTGGGTTGTATGTGCGTTACTTTTCTAAACTGAAGATTCAGACAGAGGGAGCTCTTATAGCTTATGTGCAGAATTCTGTTTTTACGCCCTCTGCGCATTGACGTCAATATCGAGAAACGCCAGCTTGTCTTTTTGCTTAACACGGCAAGATTTACAAATAAAGACAATCAAAACGTTTTTTTGTTTTCTGCTATGTTCGAATTGTGTTGCTTTTCTTATTACTAGCATTTTTTGTAGGAATAACCTTGTATTATTTCTCTACGATTATTTGGACGAATATTAATGAATGTTGAGAAAGTAAATATGTTGGAAGAAATTTTCCTACTTGGGTTTGGCTGTTGACCGTGATGATTTCAGAGAGTGGCCTCCTACCATCTTGGAGCAACGAAATTCCCTCACGATGCATTTCTTTAAATAGTGCACAACTTGGGTTACCAATATATTCACAGTACTACTTTCACCCCAGTTTATTCAAAGTCCCGAGGAAATTCTTCTGAATTAAGTGTACAAACACGTCTAGTTCCATATAATCTTAAATTCTGAGAACATTGCATGAAGAACTTGGACTCACTCTTTATCAAGGGCGCCCATGTTGTGGTTTCCAAGAGGGGCAAGAAAAAGCGACATTTCAAATATAGTTTCAAATTTTGCTGTAACTATTCTAAAAATTCTATTGAGTTTTCAACATTCCGAAGTACAATTTCCTCTAGGGGGGCGAGCACCCCCTTGCTCCTCCTGATGGGCGCCCTTGCTCTTTATTGTAGTGTATTATTATGTTTTTGTGTATGTACGTGTGTGCGTGTGTTTATAAATATATATTACTTCTTGTGCTGCAGCAAAGTGTAATAGGAAACAAAAGATACATATATTGTGTACAGCTGTTTTTCAAAGACTCCCTTCTTTCTAAAGAATGGAATCATGTATATAAAAGAAAAATAAAATAAACGTTATTACACGACTGTATGAGCCATTCCCCCACTAATCTAGCGCCTAGTTTGTGCGCTTTGGCGTACATAGTCTCGGTTCGATTCCCGATGGGAAAGCATTTAAAACTTTGAACCCCCCTACAATGGTTCGGAGCATTGTGACACGATGATAGAGTGCTTCCCTGCGTTCAATCTCAGGCCGAGTAAGTTTGCTGTGGACGGCATCGTGTCCGTGGGTTTTTTAGGGGTTTTCCCGTTTAATCCTACATTCTCATTTCACAATTTCACAAAAAAAAAAAAATAGAAGCGAGATCCTGATCCGTGTGATCTCGAAGAAGTTCAAGACTCAAGTAACCCAGTATGGTGTACCCTCACTGCTTATCACCAAGCCGTCATGGCCGGCTCACATTTTTTGGGGGGGGGGCGAAATAAATTTATATAGCAGTGAAACTATTTATACGTATAGTATGTATGGTATCAAAAAGCATTAGTGTTTTCATATAGCGGCTTGAGTCAGTCTTCTTACTGTGATTTAGTCACATGACTCAAACGAAAAACACTGGACGTTTAAAGAACAAATTTGATCGACTATTGACTAAACTTAGTATTAGAATGTATTTTTCATGCGTTTAGTTTCTAAGGTGTTTTAGTTTACCGGAAACTCCTTTGTGTATATATATATATATATTTACTCTGTTAGTCCGTGTGTCCGTCCGCGAGACACAAAATTTCAAGAACTACTTGATGTGTCACCATCAATTTTGGACGGGATGAAAAGGAAGAGATAAGTTAGAAATAATACAGAAAGTTCATTGATAGAAATAATACATTCACTTGACCCTAAGGTATCGTCATCATAGGATTTTCTGTTATTATTGGCAGATCACTTGTCGCAGCTGAGAAGCTTCCATGCATCACAGTTTTCAGCTAACATCTCTGTTTTCACATATGATATTTCTGTCTTAATACGATCCATCAACTGTAACCTCTTTCGCTCCTACTTCTTTTTCCTGCTACGCTCAAAAAATACAGTTAATTCTCAGCCAATGTCGAACCAGTTTCTCTTTCTGTACTTCTTTTAAATCCAAAATATTTTTTTTTCTCCCCTACTATTTTTAACACTTCCTAATTCGTTTTCCATTATACTCAACTAGTTCTTCCCATTCTTTTCCGCAACTACAGTTTGAAAACTTTGAGTCGTTTTAATCGCTTTTTATGTGATGTCCATATTTCTGCCTCATATAATACAGTACTTTAAACGAAGCATTTTAGAAGTCTTGCTCAACTCTTTATTCACGGTGCCACAAAGTATACTTTTCTTCCTGCTAAAGACTTCTTTCGCCATTCCTATCCTTGCTTTTATTTTACATTCGCACTTCCTGTGATCACTAATAATACTATTCCGGTATCGAAAAGCTACGGTAGTAATCTGATTTATTTTCTCCCTTCTTGATAGTATCATTAATATACGATACCGACAATATCGTCCAATCACCCTAATTATGTCATTCTGACGTTTATTTTCACAACATACTATTCGTTTTCTTTTCAAACGCTACAACAAACGCCATATCATCTGCAAACCGTATACAACTACTCATTCTGCATTCTGTCTCCAACCTAAATACTATCTTCATTATGTAGACTCCTCTTCACAGATATTACGTAAATAACGTCGGACAACATTCCTGTCGAACTCCGATTCCTCTGTCATTTCTTCCCCTATTTTGACACTTAGTTGGTTCATATATGTAATTTATGAGACTTCGGTCTGTCCTTTCCAACCCGATCTTCTTTAGAACTGAGGTGAGCAATTCCCATTTTACCCAGTCGATAGAATTTTCTAGATCAACAAATGCAACCTAAGGTATGGACAATCCAAAATTGGCTCCTATGTATTCCTAGGGAATTATTTATTGACATCATCCTCGATGTGGGGTTGAGATTAGCGGATTAGTATAACGCTCAGAATACAAGATATTAATCTGTCCGTAGAATTGACTGCTAAAATGAAACTCAATGTCTTTCAAAACTCACCAAATCTATTTTCTATTTTTAAATATTTATTCATCTTAAAGAATACTTCCCTTAATTGTAGGGAAAGTGATATATATACATATAAGTTTATGCTTGATAAAATTTAGCTTGATAAGGAGTTCGGTTTACCAAAAACCAAACCAAATTTTTCTATGTGGTGTTCTCTGTGGTACTAGTTGATAATTTGGAAATTAGTTTAATTAGCTCTTTCTTAATTTTTCCCTCTGGGAAAGTGCTGGCTCCTAGACACTGTCAAGTCAGAACGGTTTGAATCGGAAGAATATTAATTAAAGTGTAGGCAGTAGCGTAGCCAGGATGTATGTTTCGGGGGGGGGGGCAAGTGCTGTTATAGGTACATACAGAAAAATTACAAACAAAAAATATATATAAAAAAATTACAAACATCAAAGTACCAAAGTACATTCCTCTTTGGGGGGGCCGGCCCCTCTTGCCCCCCCCTTCCCTACGCCACTGTGTGTAGGAACGACAACCTGCGTGATGAAGCCACAATTAGACAATTTCCTATCCCAATTGTATCCCTAATCATAATTCTCAATATGTTGCTCTACTTCTTAATTTCTAGTTTGCCAAAGGTTTTATTTTAGCTAAAGACTTTGGTCATCCCACTTTTGTCTACTGATTTAGTGGAACTGCCTAGAAAAAAAAAGCGTTTTTATTTCAAGTGTTCCCCTCCTGGCGCTACTATCGATGTGTGTTTTCCCATAAGTCCCTTGAAAGAGGAGAAACAAGTTGCTGCGGTCGAGATCTTTCAATTATTGGCTGCGGAAGAGTTGCCACAATGAATTATTTCACGGACTTCGTTGTGCTCTGTCCTGTTAACCATTCTAAGTAGCCTACAATCTTCACTCGTCAAGACCAAACGACTGAATGACAAAATTGGCAACACAGCTGAAGTCATTCATTTCTTTTCCCTACGCTAAGGGAGGGTTTCATCCGTCAGAGGTTGGCGGGGATGGGGGCCAAAGTATAGTTCGCATAGTTTCCGAGGGCACAGGTGGAATAGACAGGCTCTAGCTATGTTAGGGTAAGTGGCTTATTTATAAAAGTTTCCATTCCGACTTGAATTCCGTACGTATGTCCACTAATGTTGTATTTATGGCACTAACTAGTACCAACATACCATTAACGATTGAAACCATTTTAGTCCCCAGAAAGATTATGTGTAAAAGTCTCTATTCTGTGCTGATGTCAAGTCAAAATCGCCCCTTGTAATTCGTTAATATCCTTCTGACTGTTAATATCCTTCTCGTGCTTGTTGCAGTAACCAGCACTAAAAATAGCTCAGAAAATGAAATCTTTCAGTTTCACGTTTTACGATTATGCCATTTAGGCATTGGGAAACGGATAATTAAGGCAAATGGATGGTGATGCAAGAATCAGTGGGATGAAAATGTAGCAAGAAATCCATGGATACGATGTTGTCTACCACAAACTATCTTAACCGGGGATCGAACCAGGGATCGCACATATCAGAGATAAGCACTCTATCGCTGAGCCTCCGTGCTTTCCTAATGTAACTCAGATAACAGATATAAGTTATATTCTTTTTCTCATATTTACCGATTTTGATTTGACAAACGCCTATAGCTTCTAAACGGTGTTCACAAAACTCCTAATCATATTTTTACTCCTCCAAACTATTATGCAAAAGTAAGAAAAGTTTTATAGATCGAATTTGTCTGTCGGCAAGTAGAAGTTCAGGTAAAATTGATAGCAGACGGTGAGAAATGTTTTATCATTATCATTATTATCATTATTTGAATTCAGTGTTTCAAGAATAGACTCACTATTCGCCCTTCTCTCTCTACTGAAACCGAAATTCGTTAAAAATCTACAAATTCCGATCCCCAACAAAGCAACAAATATAATAAAAACAAGAAACAGTTTAGGAAATGAATTTAGCGTCGCAAGAACAACAAGTTCTATTTTTACATGTATCCTTCTATTAAAACCGAAAGTGATAGAAAAATCCGTAGAGAGTAATCCGTTAACATCTTCACGGGTAACGATTACTTTAACAGGGGTTATTCATATCCCGTTTATAATGTATAACATCTCCTAGTTCCTGTGCAACCTGCACGGCAGCAAAGACATGTTGGTTGCCTATTGTATAAGGATATACAGTTTTTCTTTAATTATCTCTGTCGAGTTCATTGATGGAGTTAATCCGTTAACATCTTCACGGGTAACGATTACTTTAACTGGGGTTATTCATATCCCGTTTAAAATGTGTGTCATCTCCTAGCTTCTGTGCAACCTGCACAGCAGCAAAGACATGTTGGTTGCCTATAATATAAGGATTTGTAGTTTTTCTTTAATTATCTCCATCGAATTCATGGAAGGAGTTAATCCGTTAACATCTTCAAGAGTAAGAATTACTTTAATATGGATTATCCATATCCCTTTTAAAATGTATAACATCCCCTAGCTTCTGTTCAACCTGTACGGTAACAAAGAAATACTGGTTGCCTATAATAAAAGGATATGTAGCTTTCCTTACTGCAATTGAAGCGCTTAGAGAATAAAGGTGTTATGTTACATTTTTTGAAACATTGCATTCTGGCAGCTCACATAACACATCATTTAGTCATCCTTCGTAACACATCATTTAGTGAGTCATCGTCTGAGTACACAGATTTAGAAACGATGAAGGGGCTATGTTAACGGAAAAAAGTTGTGAAGGTCAATTTTCCTTCAATTTTCCCAAAATGCTCAGTTTGTTACATACCACTTTTATCCTCTAACCGTTTCAATTACCTCGGCGTATCTCCACGAAGGAATCGATTCGTAAACATCTTTACCGGTAAGTGCGACTTTAACAGTGCTCAGAAACATCCACAGATTTTTTTTTTTTAGGAAGGGAAGGAGGGGGGTAAAAGACTGATACACAAACGAAATCACGAATATTCACTCCCTGATGCGCATAATTATTCATGTAAATCAATTATTATAGAATCGCATTTCATAACTTTATTAACTACTGTAAATATACTAAATACTGTACTGTGTAAGTAAGCAAATCTGATATGTTTTTGATATATTTCGAAGAACCGAACGCCTTCAAAAATGCAGGAACGGCAATTGTCTCCACTTGCTGCATCACTGCAGGTGCCCATTACGGTGGTTAGTATCTCATACATAGATAACATATGTTTCATGCGATCCTCTTTATTGACTTTTGGTAGACCCGGTTTCGATTCGCGGCGCGGATCTTACGTAGTCCGGATTTCACGTTAAGCTGTAGGATTCCACATGTCCGGATTCCACATGTCATATAGCCTTGCTGCTGAATGGGACGCTAAACTAAAAATCAAATCAAATTTTTATTGTCTTCATAAGAGTTTATTTAACGTGTGTATTGTATACACTATTTTTTAATTCTCCTCCTTAACAGCAATCAGTGCTTTTTTTCGCAATCAGTGCTTTACTTCAAATCTAAATTTTGATAGCGAACAATTCGGGAACAAAAAGTCTGTACGAATGAAAGCAAATCGAGCTCTACTCAATTGCAAGAGATCAGGGGAGTTTTGCAGACCGAGTACGAGATATAGCTACATTCCTTCTGATATTTTTAACGTTTCACTTGTTTTAAAAAAGTTTAATGTCCCACGATTGTGCACCGAAGCTAAGAGACGAATAGCTGATAATGGTGTAATAATGAGAGTAGAAGAAAACGGGAAAATTCCGAGAAAGCCCACTTACACGATGTTCATGCACAATAAAGCCGACTTGCTGGGTGCCGGGATCGAATCAGTGACCCCACACGCCCCAGAGATAAACTCTATCACATAGCCACAGCAGCCCACATTTCACAGATCCTGTATGTTAACTGTTCTTTTGATTATATTTATTACTGGCAGTTCTTCACACGGAGGGGGGGGGAGAAGACGTTTCATTTTGGACATAAAGGACACCAAAACTTCATCAACCAACTTGGGGACCCCAAAAACTATGAATTCGATACTGATATCGATCATTTTAGATCATTTATATATATATATCCCCCTCCGCAAGACCCGGGGCTGAATTTGGATTTAAATGACATCGGAAGTGTCACTATTCATCTCAGCAACCCCGAAAACTATGGATTCGACATTAATGTCGGTCATTTTCGATCATTTTATATATGTCCCCTTTCTCCTTTCCAAGTTGCACCATCAACGTGAAATGATAAAAACATCCTAGGCCCAAACCTAATCTATGTTGAAAATTTGATCAAGATCGGTCGAGTGGTTCAAGAGTTGTTGAGTCACAAAGATTGTCACTTTCATACTGTATAGGCTATAAGATTTTTTTTAAATCTTTCTACATAATTCCATTTTATCCAAACTATTAATTTGTTGCACGTTTTACATACTACTCCATATTAGAAACTTTATTTTTTCAGGTTAATTTTTTGCATTATTATTTGCCGATGATTTTTTTATTTATTTATTTTTTTTTATTTTCAATACCGAAATGAAAAGTTCATTGGGAACATTCGCTAACATAGAAACAAATTATGTGCATTTAAGAAACTTTTTGATACTTTGTTCTCCAACATTGAAAGAAAATTTCATATATGATTGTTTTCCACTACTTTTTCCTGTAAAACACTCTGGAACTAGATATGCTCAATATATACACAGTTGGGTCTCGACAACTCGAATATTTTCACATTCCCCTGAACTCTCCATAACACTCAATGCTAAAATAATCTCTATACGTCGAATATTTAAAAATTACAACCTCGATAACGTCGAATTTTAAAGGTTACATAATCATATTTTTAAAAAACTCGATTACTCGAACTTTCGAATCTGTGAACCTCTACGAGTCGAAGTTTACCTCTATACGTCGAATTTCGTTCATTCACTATCACCTTTATTGGTGTATTATATAGGTGCACCAGACATGTTCCTCTGTGCTATAAATGTAAATTACATACAACTTTTAAGGGGCCGCGGTGGCTCAGTGGTAGAGCGTTCACCTCTAGTGCTTGGGATCCCGGGTTCGATCCCAGCCCCCGCCAAGTGAACTTTGTGGTGGACAAACACCGTGTGCGTGGGTTTTCTCGGGGTTCTCCCGTTTCCTCCCACTTTCTTCATTCCACCATTTCATTCATTACTCATCATCACCGTCTCCTTTAGCCTAACCGGCATAATCGTGGGACGTAAAACTCACAGATTTCACAGATTTCATTTCATTTTACATACAAATGTTAAGTAGAATTATGTTGAAATGTAGTTTTAAATTATATAACTAAAGTTTAACGTTTCCAGAGTGGCATTAATTAAAGTTTATTGTTGCTAATAGTTCTTAATCTCGAAATTGTTGTAAGTTATAATAATTTCATATGTTCTCATATTATCTTTCTATGAAGTTTGATGCACTGACCGCCGCCATTTGCATTAACAAGTTCTTCTGTTGGAATCAATTCAAAGCTGTAATTATTACATTTCTTTGGTAAAGTATATTCAGTTTTGGCACGAACAAATAGTCGTATTGTCTGAAGAATTAACGAATCCTTGAATAATAATAAGTTAAATTGAATTGTTAATAAATTGTAGAATAGTTGGCTTTCGGTGTGATAATGAGTGATCGGCAATTGTTTATCTAGACATCTTATTTTAGTAAATTGTATGCACCTTTTTAACTATTCACAGTAAAATTGAATGTTTTCCACAAACAAGTGAAAAACAATTTCTGTTCGCATTTGACCAAAATCTGAGAAAGAAAGATCCATAAATCAATTGTAAAAGAATCCCACAAGTCGAATTTCTCTTAATGTGATCTCGATAACTCGAAGCTATAGCTCTTATGTGCTTTCACAAAATTGTCGAAGTTGCTAGTCTTATCAGTGTTGCTAATGTAAATTAACAATTATGTATAAAGTAAAACACAATACACTAATGTCTAGTATTTTATTTTTACAAGTCATCTTATTTAATTTAAGGAACTTTTGCAATTTCGAGTTATAGAGGTTGAATGAATAGAACTTCGAGTTATAGAGGTTGAATGAATAAAACTTCGAGTTATAGAGGTTGAATGAATAAAACTTCGAGTTATAGAGGTTGAATAAATAAAACTTCCAGTTATGGACGTTATATAGTCCCTTTTCATGATTACTCGAAAAACTCGATAACTCGAATTTTTATTTTATTTATTCTCTTCAGCTTGGACTTATCAAAGTCCCACTGTATATATATATATATATATCTTGGAGGGCCTACAGGCTCGGGCTCGGTCCTTTCTAAAGCTCCCAAAATCTGGAAATATTTGTTTTGATCTTTGCTTGAATATATGGCAATTAAACACATACCTGAACGCAATCTCTTCCCGATTCCAGTTATGCCGAAATCGGCGCCGCTGGTACCAGATTGGAAAATGTTAAGAAATCCTGATATAATTGGTTGTTGTGAAATTAATGTAGGATTTTAACTGTAAATGTAAGTAGCCAGTAGTAGCCATAAGTAGTTCGAAGCTGAACGTCATTAAAATTAACTAAAAACCAGGTATGTCTATAAAATCCCAGCTGAGCAAAATCTCTAATAGGAATCTTATGCACATTCAAGGATTCAGTCGTAGCTAATGAATAGCGTTCCATCTTGCATGCAGCATATCCAGATTCGATCTCCATTACATTCCCTGTCAAATTCAAAGTTTCAGTCATATGAAACGTCAGTACTGTGAAGAAACTTTGGACTTGAAACCAAAATTAACAAACAAACGAACAAATGCTTATTAATGTTGTGCAAATATAATCTTACCCTGTAGTGAAGCTTTTTCCTCTTCGCGTACGTACAAACATATCTGTAGGAGTGGCATAAGCTAACAAGTTCTAATGGAAAGGGGAGGGGGGAATTAAAAAGTGCATTGACTTGTTAGCACAAGTTGCCTAGCATTAGAGACAGTTAGTTCGGCAGGCGTCTCTTGCGTATAGAATTTGAAAATAACTGCTTTCGCTTGAAAAGCTATTTTAGTTTCATACATTATGTATTATATCTCCCTTCTTCACATTTTTGCAGGAAGTTTTAGCGAAATATTACATGTATATACTCAGTAAAAAAAAGAAAAAGAATGAAAGAGAGAGACAGAAAGTGAGAGAGAGAGAAAAAACTTTTTTTTTAATGTGTTCATGCATGTGGCATAATTGGTTTATGGACCATAATGGCAACCCATCTGACACTAGATACTATCTACATCAATTACATGCTTGGTTTATTAAGTGCAATTTTGTTCTAAAATATGTTTTCGTGCCAATTATTATTATTATTATTATTATTATTATTATTATTATTATTATTATTATTATTATTATTGAACTATTCAAATGAAAATTCAAGCAATTGTGTAGCAAAGGGATTGCCGGGTTTCAGTGAGGATAGAACTGGGGGGGGGGTAAAGCCAGAACCCAGACTATGATAGGTATATCGTGACTTTACTATAAACTTTCAAAAATATATAAATAATAGTTTAAATTATTTTTGTCATTCAAAAAGTTGGGTCCTAAACCCCCCGGTCTCATGCTAGATCCGCCTCTGCCAGGTTTACAATCGTCAGCAGAATGTATAATGAAGGTAATGTAAAATAATCTAAATACAATGTTATACCTACGTAGTTTATATAATTATTCGAGAGGGAGGGGCCTGGAACGACATAGTGTTGGAAATTCAGAAATACATCTTTCAGGGAAAATGAGAATTGCAGTGTTTAGAATATGAAGCATTTAAAAAAAAAAAATCATGCAACAAAGGGAGGCTTGTAGGACAAAAAGTGCAGTTTCTTTGAGCGCTCGCGTGTAGCACAAGTAACCCTGAAATGAAATGAAACCTTTGAGTTTACGTCCCACATTTATGCCGCGTGGACTAAAGGAGACGGTGATGATGATGAGGAATGAATGAAATAGTAGAATAATGGAAGAAAGTGGGAAGAAACGGGAGAACTCCGAGAAAATCCACGCACACGGTGTTTGTTAACCGAAAAGCCCACGCAACACAAGTGAACGCTCTAGCACTGAGCCTTTGCTGCCCATTATTAGCCCTCACCTAACCGGCATAATCGTGGGACGTAAAACTTAAAAGATTTCATTTCATTTTTGTCTTTTTTAAACGTTACTACAATTTGATTTTATTAACTACAACATTCATGTAAACATGAATTTATTTGAAGAGAGGGATCCAAAACTTTTCGTGGGGTCCATTTCAATATGAGAATAAATTATATTGAAATTTGTAAAATCACCCCTAAATTTAAAGAAAAGTCGAGAACTGAGGTAGTCCAGATTTCCAGGACCCACACCCTGGGCACGTGAAATCTCTTTGATTGAATTCTTATATCTCTCCCGAACTCCCCCGTGGACAAGCGGTTATTGGCGTGGGAGACCCGAGTTCGATTCTCGGTGGGAGCTCATGTGGTTCGGATACCACGTTAAGCTGCTGACGATTCACGTCTCTTATTAAAATCGCTGATGAAATGGGACACTAACCTCAAAAGTCCAATCTTATATCTCTCCAGAATCCCATCATTATTATGCCCCTTCGTTTGCGAGTGGTTAACGCGCCTGTTTTCTGTGCATGTGATCCCGGCCTTGAGATACTTGCTAGTGTTGCCTACAAGACAAGAATATTGTCATCTCGTTTTGAAAACGAGACGAAATTATAGATGAGACGAATACTTTTTTTAAAAAAAGGTTTCAGATGACAGGAGAAGTTTCATGAGTCTTGTGTGCAAACTAGTCCACCCAAGTCTTAGATCTTAAATATTATCGAAATGTTACAGGATTCATAGTATAAAAAATATAAATAAATAAAATGATTGTACAAACATAATTAGAAGCATTTTTCAACGTTTCAAAATACGCAAATTAGTACACATTATATTCCAATAATAAATTTGGTTTAAATGTTGTTATATCACACCCATCGTGAATATCACGTGACGCGAAAAGGTTCTGATAATTTCTTAATGATTTTTTTTTTAAATCAGGAATACATTTTGTATTTAGATGTACAAAACGAGATGAGATGTAGGAAGTTTCCTAACAGTCAAGACCAGACGAGAAAGTATTCGAGAACAATGATGAGACTATACTTCTATAAAATTTGCGAGACGATACTTCCATAAAATTTACGAGACGAGACGATACTTCTATAACATTTACGAGACGAAACAATATTTCTAAAAAAAAAATTACGGGATGACACGATACTTCTATAAAATTTACGAGACGAAACGATACTTCTATAACATTTACGAGACAATACAATATTTCTACAAAATTTACGAGACGAGACGATACTTCTATAAAATTTAAAAGACAATACTTCTATAAAATTTAGGAGACGATACTTCTATAAAATTTAGGAGACTATACTTCCATAAAATTTTCGAGACGATGCAATATTTCTATAAAATTTTCGAGACGATGCAATATTTCTATAAAATTTACGAGACGAGACGATACTTCTATAAAATTTAAGAGACGATACTTCTATAAAATTTAAGAGACGATACTTCTATAAAATTTAAGAGACGATACTTCTATAAAATTTAGGAGACTATACTTCCATAAAATTTTCGAGACGATGCAATATTTCTATAAAATTTTCGAGACGATGCAATATTTCTATAAAATTTACGAGACGAGACGATACTTCCATAAAATGTATGAGATGAGACGATACTTTAAAATTTGCTAGACGAGACGAGACATGAGAATATTACTTTCGTCTCGTCTCGTCTCCTTGACAACATTAGAACTTGGTACTGATCAGGCCCGCATCCAGAAATTTTTGTTGAGGAGTAAAAGGATATTCAATACTACAAGCCACTATGTCTATGTAATATTGAACGGGTATTATCCTGTACCCGATAAATAATTGTGAAATACTTCCAGATCTTCCACCTACATTTTCAGGAAAAAAATGATAGCATTAGATTGTTTTATAAGAAAAAGAGTACAGTTGAAGTGTAAGATCAAATATTCATGCTACATCAATCATTTCCCTGTTAAACATGTATAGTTTTATTCAGAAAGTGTAGGAATGTATGTTGAGTTAGGAAGTTTTTTTTTTTTTTTTTTTGTGGAGGGGTCTGCCTCGTTAACCCTCTGCCTCCCGCGGGTGCGTCCTGGCACAGGTACAAACATGAATAGTGGCCCAGATCCCAATTTAGACAATAGATCACATCTAGTATAATCTGGTGCTTAAAATAGACATTCAACTCATCTCCATCAGCCGTACCATTTCCTACGTCCATCATCTAATATGCAAGTACAGATAATCAGGAGTTATATTCATTGGATTGGAGGGGACCCACCCTCCAATGTAAAGTCTGGTAGAATCGTTGTCTTGTACACGTTTTCTTTCTTACGTTTAAAGCTAGGTAACCCTTTCTCATCAATCCGCTTCTGATGTTTGAAAATTGTACTGAAAGTATACCAACAGATGGATTTGATACTAAAATTCAACGATAACTGGATTACAATCCTAATCGTCCTATATCTCTTTTTAGTTCTTCATCTTGAGAGAAAAGAAATAGAAATAGTGAGAAAACTATCTGACAGTGAGAAAACAAATTGGGCTCTTTAAAGTAAGCTACTACACTACCTTAAGTATCGCAGTTTACTTGTTGTCGTTTATGATTTTATTCCAAAATTGCAATTATTCGTAGCTTTACTTAGAGTAAAAAATACATATACTGTGTTAATTAAACATACAAATAAATTGTAAGCGTTAATGCTTCACATCAAAGGTAACAAAACAATAGTCGAATATGGACCTGTGGAGAGAACTGAATAGTTTAAGAGCTAAGAGTCGTCCAAAAGCTTGAGAAAAACTCTGCAACATGCGTTATTTCGAATACGAGGAACTGTGGAGTGGCTGTTCATATTAGAGTAAAGGAAGTCCCGCGGTGGCTCAGTGGTAGAGCGTTCACCTCAGGTGCTTGGAGTCCCGTGTTCGATCTCAATCCCCGCCAAGTAAAGTTTGTGGTGGACAAACACCGTATGTGTGGGTTTTCTCGGGGTTCTCCCGTTTCCTCCCACTTTCTTCATTTCACCGTTTCATTCATTACTCATCATCACCGTCTCCTTTAACCTAACCAGCATAAACGTGGGACGTAAAACTCAAAGATTTCATTTTGCTTCAAGGTTTAACATAGAATTCGCACAGTTTCGAAGTCTATGGTAGTTTATGCTGTCCTACGAAACTCACTATTTTTCATCCAATCTTCTCTCATTATCACACTGTAAAGTGTTCGTACGATCTCTGGAGCATTCATATGTGAATGACGTTGTTTGGTTGATTAGAATATAGTTTCTCATCCAGCTGCGAGGATATACAAGATATAAACTTACAGCTTAGGTGGGATACAAAGCATATGAGCTTCCACCGGGAGCTACAACCTAAGTCTCCTGCGTCAGTGAATGATGTATTTTTATAAGTAGTATAAACCATTACTGGTGAGATTTGCGTGTGTCACTATTAGAAGTATGTTCGTTACTGTCAGAAGAATGTGTGTCACTGTAAGGACGTTAATGTTAATTAGAAGTATGTCACTGTTAGAAATATGTCCGTCACTGTTAGAAGTAAGCATGTCATTGTTAAGAGTATATGTATCACTTTTAGAAGTGTGACACTATTAGGAGTATGTGTGTCATTGTTAGAAGTAAATGTGTCACTGTTAAGAGAGTGTGTGTGTCTCACTGTTAGAAGTGAATGTGTCACTATTACAAGTATGTGTCTCACTGTTAGAAATAAATGTTCCTCTGTAAGGACATGTGCGTCACCGTGGAAGTAAGTATGTCACTGTAAGAGTATGTACGTCACTGTTACAAGTAAGTGTATCACGGTGAAGACTATGTGTGTCACTGTTAAAGGTAGGTGTATCAATGTTAGAAGAATGTGCATCATTGCTAAAAGAGTGTACGTCAGTACTAGAAGTATGTACGTTAATTTTGGAAGGAGATGTATCATTGTTAGAAGTTTGTGTGTCACTGTTAGTATTATATGCGTCATTGTTAAAAATATGTGTGTCACTGTTAGCACTATGTGCATCACCGTTAAAAGTGTGTGTCTCACTGTTGGGATAAAAAGTATTGGCCTTACTTAAAAATTTGTGTGTCACTGTTGGGATTATGTGCACCACTCTTAGAAGTACGTGTGACACTGATAGAAGAAAATGTTTAACTGTTACGAGTATGTATGGGTTTGCCATTGTTACGAGAAAGCAATATATAACAGATACAACCTGCCTCTTAGCAAGGTATATTTTATATACAATACATAAGTAAATGAACTGGTAAAGAAAGTTGTATATATATATATATATATATATATATATATATATATATATATATATATATATATATATATATATATATATATATATGGATAGCCACCGTTACCCGTTAAGATATTAACGAATTATTCCATTAACGAACTTCGGTCGAGAAGATCGCTCTAACTAATTATTGCTAAAAAACAGATTTCAAAAAATCGCTTCCATGTACGAAACATGCTATATAGGTAGCCACTGTTAAAGTTGCTGATAACCGTTAAGTTATTAACGGGTTGACTTCACTAACAAGCACGAGCGAGATAATCATTCTTCCTATCTGCTGAAGGAAAAAACAGAATTAAAAATGTGCATACATATGGGCTACAGATAACCACCTTTAAAGTTGCCGATAACCGTTAAGCCGATACTGAAGATCCAAATGTGATCCTTAATGGGAGCTCCATCGTGGCTAAGTATTTAGCGTACCTGCCTTTGGCATGGGAAAACCGGGTTCGATTCCCGGCGGGAGCTTAAGTGGTTCGGATCCCCCGTTAAGTTGTGGATTCACGTCTCGTGTGTGTCGTTGCTGAAAACTAAAACTAAAACTTAAAATTAAACCGATCACCAATCGGAGTATATATTCTAATACGGAACTAACTTTAAAATGAAAGGGGACGCCTCCACATAATCTTAGTTTGAAAATGGACATAAACTGAAAGTCTAATAAAAAAAAAAAAGTCTCATGAAATATAAATAAAATGAAATGTTTAGTTTACAAATCTCAAAATTATACGTGTGTCCTACCCGTTAGTAGGACCTCTGCCTATTATATTGGGAGGAATAGAGATTCTAGTAGGAATATATTTTTTATTGGATGGCCAGATAAATTTTCAGGGATCCTCAGGAGAAACAAGAACTTACACTCTGCCGTCACTAATTAATACTAACTGAATAAGAAATCACCTGTATCTCAACACCCCCCTCCCAAAAAAATCTTTGAGTTTTACGTCATATGCTTATGCCGGCTAGGCTAAAGAAGACAGTGATAATGAGAAATGAAGAAAATGGTGGAATAAATAAAGTAGGAGGAAACGGAAGAACACCGAGAAAACCCACGTACATGGTGTTTGTCCACCACAAAGTTCACTTGGCGCGAGCTGGGATCGAACCAAGTACCACGAGCGCCAGATATGAACGCTCTACCTCTGAGCTACCGCGACCCCCAATCTCAACCTCTATTACAAAGTAAAACACCAAGTGTAGCTAACGATCGTCAGCACAGTTACCAAGTCAGTTTTTTTTTATTAAAATAATCAAGTAACAATTCGGAAATCACTAATTTTCTGAATTAGTAATACAGGGTGGCCCAAAAGTAGGTATACAGTCATGTACTGATCGGCTCATGACAGTTTATGTCATTTGCTTATTATATACACTAGTATTAACTTAGTTTCTTCATTATTTGTTCCTAATTTCTTTTCATTTATACCTGAAGCTTCGAACAGACAAAAGCAAATAAATGCATTATATTAATAAATTAAAATGTCATGCTTGATCGATGATGGTCTGTATACCTACTTTTGGACCATCCTGTATATTATTGATATTTTTTATGAACCTCTGACATTTGTGAAGGTTACGCTTTTATGGCCAACCTTGCTGCTGCTCTAGTGACTAGAGCGCGCGCCTTTTGTGCACATAGTTCCGGTTTCGATTTACAGTGTCGGAGAGCATTGAAAGCGTTACGGTGGTTCGGATCTCACCTTACATTTTAGTTCCATATCTCATAAACCTCGGTGGTGAGAAATGATACTAAACTTTAACAATCAGATTTTAAAAAATGAAATGAAATCTTTCAGTTGAACATCCCACGATTATGCCCTTTCGGGTAAGGGAGACGACGACGATGATGATGATGATGGAAGAATCGGTGGAATGAGAATGTGGGAGGAAAGGGAGTACCACGAGAAAACTCATGGACATGATGTTGTCCACCACAATCGGGAATCGAACCAGGTATACTATCATACTCACCAGTGGTAGGCGAGCTACTACTGAGCCACCGTCTTCCCCCAGACAATGTTTAAGATCTAAAACTTGAGTGATTTAGTGTGGCACTGTCCGAGTAATTGGGGAGAAAGAAGGGAATGGGAAAGAAGAAAGCGACCGTCTTATTTGAGATACCGTCGTCCGCGAATCAGGAAAACTCAGGATAACCTTACTCGGCACGGCTGGGCTGAAAAAACTTACAGTTTTTCTAGCGAGCGCTCCCACACGGGAATCGAACCTGGCACCGTTCGCACCAAAGACGAGAGCGATAGCGACTACGCTACACGGGGCCACCTGTTCCTACATAGAAAACAGTATTCATAAATTTCTACTATCGTTTTTTTACGTGTTTTTTTTCTCTTACTAGTCCAAGTTGAAGTTAGTTACATTTGAGTCAGCAGTGCTACAACGTGTAACCAGCGGAAACATGATAAACAAAAAGGAAACATTCAGAAACATGATGTAGCTACTGGGATACAAAGGGTTAAGTACCCGGTCAGCGGTACCTCAGTACTGATGATGATCATACAAATAAAATCAAACCTACAGCTGATTCAAACTAACGAAAGAAGGAAAGAAAAAAATATTTTACAAAAGAACGATTGTGCATCTCTTCCCATCATCTCTTGTATCTCGTCAGTAGCAGTTTTTTTATTTTTTATTTTTTTTTTAAATCATACTGTCTGTTGTTGACCTACACCAACTCGCACTAATAACGGCCTGTTCATTCCAAGGTCATATCCTGCAGGAATATTAAAAGTCTATACAATTTTTTGCTCTTCATCTCTATACTAGTCTACACTGGCTATATTTAACTCTTAATATTATACAGGGTGGCCCAAAAGTAGGTATACACCCCTGCATTGATCAAGTATAACATTCTAGTTTATTGGTTTATTTGCTTCGGCTCTTCCGAGCTTAAGATATAAGTAAAAACACATTAAGAACAAATAATAAAGAAACTAAGTCTACCTGATGGATAACAATAAGAAATTATATAAAAAGCAATAAGTTGATCAGTACGGGACTGTATACCTGCTTTTAGGACACCATATATATAATGTATATAGCCCTATATATTGGGCAGTAGCGTCTCTTACTCGCCCTTACCACTGGTTTAGTGGCTTTGAGCACGCCTTTGGTGCATATAGTCCCGATTCCTGGTGGGGGGAGAACATTATAATTTAAACGCATTAGGATGGGTTCAAATCTGGTGCGTGAGGTACCTGGTTCGATCTCATTGGTATTTTTGGTGGACAAACACCGCGTTCGTGGGTTTTCCCGTTTCCTCCCACTTTATTCATTCCACCATTGCATTAATTTCTCATCATCACCTCCTTTAGCCCAGCCGCCATAACCGTGGGACGTAAAACTGAAATATTTCATTTGCATTAGGATGATTCCACTTTAAATATAGGTCCACGTGTCATATTGTCTCAATGCTGAAAGGGGCAATAAATTTAATCACCCAACCAATCAACCAGTCTCTCACTCTAAAAGAAGTTTTGAGAAGAACTGAATCCGTCCCGAAGCAGTTTTCACAAAAATAATATATAATTTTATTTGTCAATACGTTGATTAAATCATCGTACAGTCAACGACAAAAGTTATTTCCGTTTGGAAAAAAAAATATTTTGGTAACGGTGGTATGAATGGAATGTACAACGTAGGATAACCGGAACGTACAAAAATTACATTCTTCTTATTCTACTGAAAACTGTACTCTAATTGTCCTTCCATTCTGAAGTTATTTACCAAAGTAATTTCATCAAACGGAAAGAAATTTTTGTCACTGACTGTACACTTGAAAATAGTTAATAGTACAACTAATTGATTGAAGTTAAATGTACTCTTTTCAACATTGAGCTTCCTATTGAATCGCGTACACGTCTTTGGTACGGGAGATTTGTGTTCAGTTACCGACAGGACCTCACGTGGTTCGGATCTCACGTTAAAGTGTAGGTCCACGTCCTATATTACCTCACTGTTGAACGTGACGCTAAACTCAAATTGACCCAAACCAAAATCTTTTCAATTAATTAAGGTTACTTCACAAAACATTCTCAAGTTTTTTTCTTAAGAGGCCCCATCCTGGCAAAATTAAAATACCGCTAATTTTACAGTAATTATGTGATATCTTCAAATAGATAAAAGATAATCGAAATGTGGAACAAGAGCGCCCTAGACAATATTATTTTACATGAGAAACCGTTATCACGACTCACTTATCTGCTTTCGATTTCGAGCCATTTTGAAAATCGGCATTTATTGTCGCGTTTCTAAACGCCTGAAAACGCAAGTTTTCTGCCAGAAAATTTTGTTCGTGGGGTAGATTCTAAATCCCACACAATTATGCCCTTTAGTCTGAAAGAAGCGGGTGATTAATGAAAGGAATGATATTGAAATAAATGAAAAAATGAGAATGTGAGAAAAAACGGGAAAACACCGGGAAAACCCATGGACACGATGGGAGCGGTCTACACTAGGATACTATTTGCTAAAAGACGATCTGCACAAGAGTGTAACATGATCGCAATCCCCCGATCTTTAATTTATCTTAGCTCGGAGGAAGAGGGCGATTGAGTATTTCTTCCCCCAGAAAGAATGTCTGGAAGAAACACAGAGACAAGTAAACATGAAAACTGCATGGAAATGACAACCTCATATCACCTGAGATCAAACCAGAGACCGTGTATGACAGATGAGCGCTTCATCCCTGAAATATTACGTCCTCACAAAATGTTTCTTAATAAGAACGTTACAATATGAAACAGAAACATGAGATATAATAAAGTGATGAAAAATGGGGGTCAAATCTGGATTATGGTAAGAATATATTCAGGAGGTTGGTCTAATCACTCAACAGGAGTGTACGAAGAATTTCGTCAAGTAATGAGGGTTCGAATTCCGAAATGCATGTTATTTATATACCTATCTTAATATACAGTAGTAAATATTTATTTTCATATCTTGTTCAAGGGGATAAAAACATGAAAGCCGCCCCCATTCGTGTACACCAGGGTCGCATTAAGAGTCCCTGTCACTGCGAAATTAAAATAGGCCTACCGCTAATTTTACAGTAATTATGTGATATCTTCAATTAGATAAAAGATAATTGAAAAGTGGAACAAGACCTCTCTAGATAATATTATTTTGCGTGAGATACCGTTATCAAGACTCATTTATTTGCTTTCAATTTCCAGCCATTTAGAAAATCGGCATTTATTTTCGCGTTTCTAAATAACTGTATACGGAAAGCTACTAGGTGACTCGTGATAATGGTACCTCATGCAAAATAACATCGTCTAGGGAGGTCTTGATCCACTTTTCGATTATCTTTTATCTATTTGAAGATATCACATAATTATTGTAAAATTAGTGTTATTTTAATTTCGCAGTGATAGGGACTCTTAAGGGGGGCTGTAGACCCAGGCTTCCAGGTAAACGGAGGCCTCCACTCTGATGAAAAAAAAAATCGTACAAAATACAGTCATCATCATAAGATAAAATATAATCATAAACATGAATCAAATTTCTTCGTTTGTTACATTCACCGTCTTAATAAATTACCAAAAATCAGTTTAAAAAAAGATCATATATAGTTAATGAAAATCGTGATTCATATTTTCTCCTTGAATAGAAGTGATCTGCATTCAATTATAGATTATTCAGTGCCAATCCGGTAGAAAAATTAAGTCACTGTGTAGATGCACAATAGGTTATGTTCCTTTTATGTCAAAAAGTTCCGTGTAGACCTATTTCCTTAACTTTCTCACTATACTTTCATAGAAATGTATTAGGCGGTCTGTAGGGATCACATATATTTTTTTTCTAGCCCCTGGCTTCTAGATTGGTTAATCCAGCCCTGGTGTACATCACTGTCGGTGATTTTTATTTAAAGGATCTTCCCACTGAGGAAACTGCCTGCTATGTATAAGAAAAATGTTTCGAAAATGCTCTGTTGCGTCGCTGTTAAACTGTTACAGTTAACAGCTGGATTTAAGTCCGGAACTTCGAAGCGGACTCTGAAGTCCAATATATACTCCCCTGGTTGCAGATTTGTTTTCGTATACAGAACTCTACAATCTTATTAGCATTTAGCCAGTGGCGGGTCTAGGTTGGGTCTGGGGGGCCTAGCCCCAACCCCAGTTGTTTAAGTGATAAAAATAATTTAACCTATTATTTATGTATTTTTGAAAGTTTATAGTAAAGATGATATATCTATAATAATCTGGGTTCTGTCTGACTCCTTAGTTTTTACCTCCTAGATCTGACACCGATTTAACGTTTTCGGAGGGCGATGGTCAAAGATGAAACATATACCAATCAATGGATCTTATAGAGCTGAACGAAGTAATATTTGTGAGTGTAAAAGCTCAATGCTTAGTTCTCAAGAAAATGTAGAAAAACGAGTTTCTTTGTAAATATTAAAGTTCGTGCTGTAAAAGTTTCATGGTACTTTACTAGTGAAGTGAAATTCATACTGCAATATATTCTAATGAAGCTCATTATTACGGTACTACCAAGGTGACAGTACATTGTATAGGTCAACATTATGATTAATTTTTTTTACTTGATTCTATTATGGAGCTCTCTCGGGCCAAGGGGTTAGCGTATACGCCTTTGGCGTGGGAGATCTGGGTTCAGTTCCCGATGAAAGCTCATGTGGTTCGGATCACACGTGAAAAAATGAAATGAAATCTTTGAGTTTTACGTCCCACGGTTATGCCGGTTAGGTTAAAGGAGACGGTGAAGATAAGAAATGAATGATATGGTGGAATGAAGAAAGTGGGAGGAAACGGGAGAACTCCGAAAAAACCCACGCGCACGATGTTTGTCCACCACAAAGCTCACTTGCGTGGGCTGGGATCGAACCCGAGACCACAAGCAGCAGAGATGAACGATCTACCACTGAGCCACCGCGGCCCTGATCCCACCTGAAACTATAGGTTCAAGTAGGGTCACGGTGGCTCAGTGGTTCGATCCCGGCTCAAGCCAAGTGAACTTGGTGGTGGACAAACATGGTTTGCGTGTGTTTTCTCGCGGTTCTTTCGTCTCCTAGCAATTTTTTATTCCATTAATTTCTCATCATTACCGTCTCCTTTAACCTAGAAGGCATAATCGTGGAACGTAAAACTGAAACATTTTATTTTATGTATGTTCACGTCTCATATAGCCTCGCTGTTGAAAGAGACGTTAAACTGAAAAGCAAAATCTAATCCAATTACATTGTTGAGCAAAGATGATACGTATGGAGCTTTCGAAATTAAATCTTTCGGTTTAACGACCCACGATTATGTCTTTAAGGCTAAGGGACACGACGATTAAGTCAAGAGAGTGAGAGATGATGAAAGAATTGGTGGAATGAGAAAGTGGGAAGATACAGGAGCACCCCCCGAGAATACCCCTCTGACACAATGTTGTCCACAAACTACTTGGGTGAGACTCGAACCCGGGACACCCCACGCACCAGATGTAAGCACTCTACCAATGAGCTATGGGGCGTTCAGATTGCAAGGAAATCAAGTCTAATTAACGACATTCTGAGAGGAAAAGACACAAAGTTTGTACGATATGCTTAAGTTTATGGAAAAATTCCCAAGCCCAAGAAAAGTTTGTGGTGGACAACATCGTTTCCGTGAGTTTTCTCGGGGTACTCACGTTTCCTCCCACTTTCTCGTTCCACCAATTATTCCATCATCATTCCTTTGCCTTAATCATCCGTCTTCCTTAGTGTATAGGGCTAGTGGCGTAGGGAAGGGGAACCCAGAGGGGCCGGTCTCCCCAAAGAGGTCCGATAATGTACTTTGGTACTTTAATATTTGTAATTTTTTATATATTTTTATGTTTATATATTTTTTGTTTGTAATTTTTCTATATGTACCTATAATAGCACTTGCCCCCCCCCCCAAACACATATACTGGCTACGCTACTGTATAGGGCATAATCGTGGGACGTTAAACTAAAATATTTCATTTCTTTTTTTACAAGGAAAGGTAACCCTTTTTCTTCTTTCTTTTTTCTTTCTTTTTACATTATAAGAGTTAATTACCATATATGGACATGAATATTTTAAATTCTGAAAGGAGCTTCTTAAAGATGGAGATCTTAAAGGTGAAACATGTACAAAACGATTTAAAAATGGACTCGAGTTCCCTTGTGCGTTGAACTTGCCATATATGGTATCAAGTGATAGAGGAGATTGAGCTGAACAAAATAACATGTCTGAAGGTAAATTCTGATGAGTGGTTTTTGAGAAAATTGTAAAACAAAATGGACGTTAATGGCGTTAAAAACGTTTCTCGTTCGTTGCTCGAAAGCTGAAATAGATAATACCTTTAAACATAAGTCATGCCATCTTTCTTTATTAAGAGTGGTGTGTACCTCTGCCATCTTTAATTTTTTGGCCATTGATTTACAAGGGGAAGTATTTATTTTTTATGTATCCTTGAAATGGATTGGAATTTTAATGATTTTATTTTACAAATTTCCATTCCATCATCATCATCATCATTATTAACATCATAGGTATTCTGCCATTGTTGGTAGGTCACTTGCTGCAACTGAGAAGCTTCCATGCTCCACAGTCTTCCGCTAACCTCTTCGATTTCACGTACGATTTTTTTCTGTTTTAAAATCGTCCATCAATTGTAACCTTCTTCGCCCTCTCCCTCTCTTTTCTGCCACCATACCCTCTAGCACGTCCCTCATGACACAGCTTCTTCTTAGAAAATGTCCCAACCAGTTTCTCTTCATATTCTTAATAATATATACAATTGTTCTTTTCTCCCTCATTATTTCTAACACCCTCTCATTTGTTTTACGTTCGACCTAGCTAATTTTCTCCATTCTTTTCCATACCCAAATTTCCTGTCCAAATTCAACCAAATAGCCCCTGCTTTTTATCAAAATGAATTCGCATTATATATATTATTCCCTTTTATTCTAGAGATATTTTAAAATAGATTTCAAGAAAACATGAGTTCAATTAACCTATTAAAATCCCCAATCATCCATTCATTTCAAACAAGAAAAAAAAAAGATAAATTCTTCTCCACTTAAATCAATGAGCTGACAAACCTAGGTAAGGGGGAGAGACGAGATGAGGTCAGAAATAAAAGTTTTGCCGTCCCGTCTCGTCTCGTCTCGTAAAATTTGTTGAAGTCTCGTCTCATCTCTATTTTTGAAGAATTATTTCTTCCCCCGTCTCGAGCTTTTTTTTTCTAAAGTCATTTTGTAAATTTATACACAAAATTAATATGGTCTGACTTATTCTTCTCTTAGTTTCATGTTAGAAGTTATCAGAACCTTTTCCGCGGCACGAGGACTCCACTAAAAGTATGATATAACTACATTTAAACTATGTATATTTATTATTAGAGTTAGTAATGACTTGCGTGTCTTTAAATGTTGATTAAACGCTTCTCATTGTGTTTTATGCAATCATTTTACCAATTTGTAGTTGTTCTTACACTATGAATCATGAAAGAGTGTTTGAATGGAAATTAACGTCTTGCGGTTTAACGTCCCACGATTATACCCTTTAGGCTAAGGGATATGGATGATTAAGGAAAGTGAATGATAATGGAAGGAACGGTGGAATGCCAATGTGGGTGGGAATGGAGGTACCCCCGAGAAAACCCAGGGACACGACGTTGTCCATTATAAACTTACTTGGCCGGGGATCGAACCCGGCCCCGTAGCCAGCCCAAAAATTTAGGGGGGGCGGTGGAAGTTAGGGGGCCCGGTAGAAGTTAGAGGGGCCCGACCCAATCATATACTTCATCACCATATTATAGTTCATTTGCAAGCCTACCGTGAAATTTTATGGGGGACAGCCAAAATTTAGGGGGGGCGGCCCCCTCTTTCCGCCCCCCCCCCGTGGATACGGGTCTGGATCGAACAGAGATTCTGCGCACCAGAGGTAAGTGCTCTACCATCCCCAGAAGTAAGGCAGGGTAAGGCATCGTGTCCCCTACCCCCTTCCCCCAGGAAACAGTGCTTGAGATCTAAGACTTGGGGGAATTAGTATTGCGCACAAGACTTGTGAAATGTCTCGTCTCATTTCGAAAGCGAGGCAAGAATATTGACATTGTCTCGTGATAAACGCCTAGGGCACGGAGGGTAAGTGTCAGAGCGCTCACCTCTGGTGCAAGGGGTCTCTGATTCAATCCAGGACCACACAAGTTTGTGAAATAAAATGAAATCTTTAAGTTTTACGTCCCACGGTTATGCCGATTAGGCTAAAGGAGACGACGGTGATGATGAGAGATGAGTGAAATGGTGGAATGAAGAAAGTGGGAGGAAACGGGAGAACCCCGAGAAAACCCACGAGCACGGTGTTTGTCCACCACAAAGTTCACTTGGCGGAGGCTGGGATCGAACCCGGGACCCCAAGCACCAGAGGTGAACGCTCTACCATTGAGTCACCGCGCCCTCCCCCACAAGTTTGTGATGGACTACATAGTGTACATGGGCTTTTCTCGAATTTCTTCCGTGTTCTTCCACGTTTTCATTCCACCAATGATTTCAAAATCATTCAGTTTCATTAATCATCTCTCTTCTGTAGCCTAAAGAAGATATTTATAGAAAGCAGAACTAGGAACTTTACTTCATTTTCATTTGAAAAACCTACTCAACACTTTAATATAGGAGCTAAATTTGGATCTACATTAATAAATAAATATAATTATAGATTTTCTTATCTGCTTATTATATATATGTGTGTGCTTATATATACTATATATGCTTATATGTATATTTAACAGATCAAATAAGTGTTTATAAATAAAGTACTTGCAGTGTTAATAAATCCTTGAGAGAGGTTGTGTTTGATGCCCTTTTTGTTGTGACGTCATACTGATTAGCACTTTAAACACACACACACACGCATACACAAGCACATCCACACTTACAAATGCAAGACACAACATCACAACTTATATAAGCACTAATTTCTTGATATTTCACTATTAACATACACACTAATATTTTACATATATATATTTATGATCATATAAATAAATTAACATATTCGTGGTAATTTCTCTCTTTAAAACAAAGAACACACATTGAAACGCGCACACATAATATGTATGTATAATACGTATAATAACATTAGGCAAGTTGAGAATATATGCATTTATATGCAGTGATGCTGCACTTTCCGACTTTTTCACAAGCGATTTAAACTGCACTGTGTGATGACACTATTATCACTAATGCACATAAGAGCAGGATGCAGCTGATATGTGGAACATAACACAAATAGAATCTCGCTTCAGGAAGCGAAGATGGATAATTCTTCTGCTGGCGGCTCACAATACACAGTTTCATAATCTGTATTCAAGGCTTCTAGCAGTTAGAGTGAATAAAACAGAAGAAAAAATCTAATCAATCGTATATTTTGTTAGCTTGCATGTCATTGAATGGAGAAATAATAATAATAGTAATAAATAAAACCACTAATTCATTGTAAAGACTTTAAAAATTTTTATTATTAGACACGTAAAAACACTGTATGTAGTGTTCACAATTGCAAAAGTGTTTGTCTGTACTTGTATGTACAGGAATCACGAACTTTAGCATTATGTATGTATAAGTGCATGACAAAAATAGGAAGAGAAAATGAAAAATCACTCGTTCATTTCGTGTCACTGTGATTTGACACAGGTTCTAGTCACAGACGGCCTTGAATCGGTACTTGTGCATACATTCATGCATACATACATAGAGACTTGTGCATAGCACAAAAGGCTACTCTGTGTGTGTGTTTGTGAGTGTGTGTGTGTCTTTGTCAGTTGACAAAATATAAAAATGTGGGATGACGAACGGACGGGAGGGGTGGGAGGAGAAGAAGTGCTATGTGCATGAATTTGTATATAGAAAAATATTAGCTCGGTGTATTCTATATATACTGTGATGGTGCAATGCATCCCAGCTGCAATGCTCGGTAATCGACTCTCTCGTTTGCTTGCCTTCTCGTGGAACGAACAGCAGATGCAATGTGGAAACCCGAGTACACCACAATAAGTTCTGGCCAATAACGCTGTAACAGCCAACGCCAAGTTAATTGCAATATTCAAATAATGCAGTAAATTCATTACGTGACAACTCTTTTGTGTGTGTATTTCATTGTTTTACAATCAACTTATATTTACACTATCAGAATGCCCGTTCTTCACACGGGGAGAATAGTTTTTTTTTATTTTGGACATAAAGGGCATGAAAACTGTCACAAATCAGCTTAGGGACCCCAAAAGCTGTGAATTTGACACTAATATCGATCACTTTCAATTATTTTTACATGTCACCATCCGCCCTTAGGAATATTAATGGGGATTTAATTTGGATTTAAACGGCATCGGAAGTGTCACTGCTCGTCCCAACGACCCCGAAAACAACTATGAATTCGGCACTAACATCGGTCATTTTTAATTATATATATATATATATATATATATATATATATATATATATATATATATATATATATATATATATATATATATATATATATATCGGGTGATTCAATAAGAACGTACCAGGCCTAAATCCTAGCTAATATTGCACGTAGAGCCTTCAAACAAAATATTGCATTACCAAATCGTATGTGTAGAATGCAATAAAAATAGTAGGAAGACCAGTGGCGTCTCGTGAATACCTCCAACGGGGGGCTACTTCAAAATTTGCAATGAAAAGTGGTATAACTGTTGGAAGGATATGACAAAGTTTGTCTTCTAAAAGTTGCATGACATTTAATGTCCTTTCGAAATATTCCAACAGTTATACCACCTTCCATTGCAAATTTTGAAGTTGCCCCCCGTTGGATGTATTCACGAGATGCCACTGGTCTCGCTACTATTTTTATTTCATTCTACACATACGATTTGGTGATTCAATTTTTTGTTTGAGGCTCTACGTGTAGTATTAGCTGCGATATAGGCCTCGTACGTTCTTATTGAATCACCCGGTGTATATATCCTTCTTCCTTCTCCCTTAAGTTGCACCTCAAAGTGAAATGATAAAAACTTTTCCAGGTCCGAATCTCATCTCTGTGTGAAATTTGATCGAGATCGGTCGAGTAGTTTAAGAGTTATTAAGTCACAAACATATACACTTTCATTTTTATTTATATAGATTATAAACAGTTGATTACCATTCTAATAACATCAAACTCTCTCTAGCTAAATGGTAAGTGGTTACGCCTTTGTTTCGAGAAACTAGAGTTCAAGTACATGTGATTTTCTGGTTATTTGGTTTGAATTTAATCTCCCTTTTCAGTATCGAGATTAATAAGAGGCAGGATTCGAACCCGGATAGGCATCCGAAAAAAATATCCGACTGGTAATCGAACCCGGGACCACTTAAAACCCGGACGCTAGCCATTCAGCCCTTAAAGGAGACTATTGAAGAGAATCGGAGTAGAAAAGGTGAAACCGGAAGCAGTTCCGGTTTCAATAGGGAAAAAAAGACAAAAAGGAACCTGTTCTAGGGACGATGAATCCAGTTCAGCAAACCATTTTTCACGATCTGTTGTCGATTTTACTCTATTATAAAATCAATATTGAAACCGGAAGTACTAATACTTTCTACCACTACTAGTTTTGATGAGATATAAAAGCATATTCTACCTTGAAGAACTACTTCCGGTTTGAATAGAGGAATAGGGTGGAGATGAAAACTGTTGAAGAGACGATGTACTCTTATCAGGAAACTATTTCTCGATTTCTCTTACTGTTTTGTACTACATGACAATCAATACTAAAACTGGATCCAACACTGAATCCATAAACTCTTTAACTCTATGGTCTAACTATCCTTGGAACACTGAATCCATGGTCCACTCTATGGTCTCTCTCTAACTCTATGGGTTCGATTACCAGTCGGATAATTTTTTCGGTTGCCTATCCGGGTTCGAATTCCGCCTCTTATTAATCTCGATACTGGAAAGGGACATTAAATTCAAACCAAATAACCAGCAAACCACATGTGTTCGAACTCTAGTCTCCCGAAACAAAGGCGTTACCCTTACCACTTAGCTAGAGAGAATTTGATGTTATCAGAATGGTAATCAACTGTTTATAACCTATATAAATAAAAATGAAAGTGTATATGTTTGTGACTTAATAACTCTTGGACTACTCGACCGATCTCCATCAAATTTCACACGCAGATGAGGTTCGGGCCTGGAATAGTTTTTATCATTTCACTTTGAGGTGCAGCTTAAGGGAGGAGGAAGAAGGATATATATATATATACTCGTATATATATTTGAAAATGACCGATATTAGTGCCGAATCCCTAGTTTTCGGAGTCGCTGAGATGATCAGTGACACTTCCGATGCCGTTTAAATCCCAGTTAAACCTCACAACTTGGAGGAGGGGAAAGGAGAAGGTGTATATATAAAAATGATCGAAAATGACCGATATTAGTGTCGAATTCAGTTTTCGTGGTGGCTGGGACGAACAGTGACACTTCTGATGCCATTTAAAACCTAATTCAACCTCGATTAATATTCCTAAGGGTGGATGGTGACATGTAAAAATAATTGAAAATGATCGATATTAGTGTCAAATTTACAATTTTTGGGGTCCCTAAGCTGATTTGTGACAGTTTTGATGTCCTTTATGTCCAAAATAATAAGTATTCTCCCCGTGCGAAGAACGGACATTCTGCTAGTGTAAGTACGAGGGCCACTATTTATGTTTTGAGCCTTGACAACACTGATTGTAGTTAGGCACTATTTTTTGTATGCATAGAAACGTTTGACATTGTTGACCATTACGTAGTCAAATGTTTTGTCAATAGTTTCATTTATATACTCTCAATAGCTTTATATACTCTCTTAGTAGATCTTATCAAAATTCTTAAAATCCAAATCAAGATAACTAGCCAAAAGACCGAATTTAGGGATCACTTGACTGAATAGAAATATCGAGGACTCGTAAGAAACTTAAATATAAACCAGCAAGTAAGTGTTAGAATAGGAGGGGAAATGACAAAGGAGAGTACAATTGGAAGGGAAGTTCGAGAGGGATACTGTCTCTCGCCTTCATTATTTAATATCTACCAAGAAGAGATAGTGAAAAAGAGTCTACAAAATGAGGGCGGGAGATAGAATGACTAGGTGTATATGGTTTGCTATATGAGACGTGGACCTACTGATTAACGTGGAATCCGAACCACATGAGCTTCCGCTGTAGTTCGAACCCAGATCTCCCACGCCAAAGGCACGTAGGCTAACCGTTTAGCCACGGAGGAGCTCAGTTTGTAGATGATATGGCGCTTGTTGCAAAAAACTAAGGAGAAAATCAGTAAGATCAGATTAGGAAATTTGAGGAAGGGTTGTGAAGAATATGGAATGAAAATAAATGTTAGAAAGACAAAATTCATGGTAATTGAAACGAAGCAGTTGGTGTCAAATATAGAAGTAGGAAGAGAGAAAATAGAACAGATAGCTAGTTTTTCGATTCCTGGGTAGTATTATTAGCTGATATGAAGTGTGAACGTGAAATAAAAGCAAGGTTAGAAATGGAGAAAGAAGCCTTTAGAAGGAAGAAAATTCTATGTTGTGGAACCTTGAACAAAGAGTTGAGAAAAAGTGCTTCGTGTGGAGTATTGTGCTGTATGGGGCAGAAACATGAATAACGCAAAAATGATTAAAGAGAATGAATTAGAAGCCTTCGAAATGTGAGTGTGTAGAAGACTGGAGAGAATTAGCTGGGACGAGTGGAAAAGAAATGGGAGGGTGTTAGAAATGGAGGAGAAAAGAGCAATTTTTAGATATTACTGACAAGAGGAAGAGAAACTAGTTGGGACATTGGCTAAGAAGAAACTGTATCAAGAGGAATGTGGTAGGGATTATAGTGGCAGAAAAGAGAGGAAGAGTGCAAAGGAGGCTACAGTTGGTGAACAATATCAAAACAGAAACAATTGTACATGAAGACAAAGAAGAAAGTTAGTTGAAGACCTTGGAGCATGGAAGCTTCTCAGTTGCGGCAAGTGATCTGACCGTAATAGCAGAATACCTATGATGATGATAACTGCAATGTAAGTACTCAAATTATTCACGTATGCGCACTTAATTAAGTAAAAGATAGAGTTTTCCTGTCTAGAAAGACAATAATTGAGGCAGTGGGAGCCGAGATGCTGTATCATGTGTCGTTATGATGAAACCGGAAACATACATATGCATAAAGTGTATTACCAGGGGTTTAGTTAAAACCTTAAATATAGTGGAGTCCCATCTTTCCCCTACCAACAAAAAATTCTGGGTGCCCGCCTGGCGAACGTCACTACTTTCCTTGCCGAGACATAAAACTAGTGGTGTGTCAAATTGATTCATTGTCACAGCCGTGAATTTGTGAAATGACCTTCCGGATGATATTCGAAGGTCAACCTTCATAGCTATATTTAAAAATAAACTTAAAAATTACTTCTTGTTTCAGACTTACCAGCACAACTAAGTCAATACTTATTTCGGAATGTACTCTATTTAAGATATGGCCATTATTATTCTTTTTTTTTCTTTCTTTTGTATTTTTATTTTTATTTTTATTTATTTTTAATTTTAAATATGTTCACTTGTCAATGTTCTTCCCATATTTCAGTACTATTTTTCGTTTTTACTTCTTCTTGTTATCGTGTACACTTCCAATTAACCATTCCTTGTGATGGATTACATTTTTTTAAAGCATGAATTTAATTCCTATCTAAGATGGGCGTGTCGTAGAAGGCAATGCCTTTTCTTTGATCAGAAACAGGCCCGTAGCCAGGAAGGGGCTAGAGAGGTCACTGCCCCCTAAATTATTATTTGCCCCCTCTAAAAAATAACGCTAAAGAGAATTTTCAAACTGACTCAAAACCAGTGAAATTCTTGCACTTATACACCGTATTTCCCAAATTAAATTCAACTTTGCGAATTCTACTCATTTTTGTGTAAAATTATATGTTTCGTACTAGATGTAGCAAACATTTTCCATTGACCTTACCCATTTCAAGAATTTCAAACCATACTCTATTCCTGCAATCATGACAAACATCCAAGGATACCAGGTGCACTTCCAGACAACAGTATCATAGTTCACAACGCTAGTTTGAATATTAATAAACTGCAGAGTATCGCTCATTTTGGAAGGTAAAAAATTGAGTGCAAACAGTAAATAAAACATATACTTCTATATTGTATTGATATAATCTAAATTTGCTGTAATGTAATTTTGTTCTAATATTTTAAAAAAAAATAAATACTTCTATTTATAAAAAGCTTGTAAAAGCACACAAAAATGAAACAAAAATGTTGGGCTTCGATAATTCAGAAATAAATACAGATTCTGCAAATCTATCTAATATAAATAAAATAAAGGGTTTGTTTGTATGTTTGTCTGTCTGTCTGTGTGCGGCCTGGGGACCAGACGAGTGGACCGAGAGTTGCAAATTTTAGTCACGAATACCTTGGTCCGGCTCCAGACCAGAGTTAAACGTTTTTGTGAAATTCGAACCAAGGGGTCTCAGGAGGGCGTTTACCGGGACATGTAAAGTAGTAGAAAATGACCGATATTATTGTCGAATTCATAGTTTTCGCGGTCGCTGAAATCAATGGTGAAACTCCGATCGCATTAACTTCCAAATTCACGCTATTCGGCTCCGGGCCGGGGATCACTGGGGAAAGGGGGGTGAGATACCGAGACATAAAAGTAATCCAAAATGATCGATATTAGTGTCAAAGCCATAGTTTTCGTGGTTGCTGAAACCAATGGTGACACTTCCATTAGCGATGACTTGCAAATTTAGTTACAATTGTATGCGGGCCGGGAGTCAGCGGGGGGGGAGGGGCGAGACATGTAAAAGTAATCCAAAATGACCGATATTAGTATCAAATCCATAGTTTTTGCGGTCACTGAGATCAATGGTGATACTCCCACAGGTATTGACTTCCAAATACAGCCCCCGAGCGAAGCATGGGTATATTCAACTAGTTCATTCTTTATGGGTATATTCTTTATAACTAAACATCCAATCACATTATTATTATTATTATTATTATTATTATTATTATTATTATTATTATTATTATTATTATTATTATTATTATTATTATTATTATTATTTGAATTTTGGGAAATGAAAGATCTTAACATACCCTACAACTGTCCTATACAAATATTTTGGTGAAAGCAACGATTTTGTCGAATTTCTCGAAAACTACGCATGAGAATGTATACTCACCCATATCATTTTCTTCAGTTCAATAGGAGTTACTGTTTGGTATGTGTCTCGTCTCTGGACAATTTTCGTTTCGTTATCCATATACTGTAATTGAAAATGAATGTGACTATGACATTTAACTTTTCCTATATAGCTTTACCGATTTTGATAATTTTTGATACATGAATGAATTCTGATCTAACTTAGGATTTTAGCACATTTTCGGTAAAGGAAGAGAAGGGGTGAAGGGGTGACATGCAAAAAAAAATAACCGAAAACGACCTAGATTAGTATGAAATCTTGAGGTCAATATTCACATTCTTGACGGTGTTTAAGTCCAAATTGGCATGAGGGATGAGAGAAGGGGAGTGAAAATGGATGACATGTAAAAATAATCAAAAACGACCGTTGTTAATGTCCAGTTTATAGTTTTTGTGGTCACTGAGATGAATGGTAACACTGATATTAGAGTAGAGATAGATTATATCCTAAGGATGCTAAATTGATTGTAGAAAACAGCTTCTTACTATCCATTACCATTTTCACTCTCTCATGACTAACAGTAAAACCGAAAGTAGTTGATTTTTGCCACTTTTGGTTTTAGTAGAGAGATCAGAATGGAAATGGAATATATTCTTGGTACAGTTAATTGATTGAAAAAAACCACCAGCCGCTATCAATTATCGTTTCCATATTATAACGATCAACGTAAAACGAAAGTGGTAATGTATTAATAGACCCTACCACTTCCGGTTTTCTGGTAGGCATATTAGAGTGGAGATAACATATATTTTTGGAACGCTTAATTGATTACAGAAAACAGATCCTCTGTTATCTACTATAGTTTTTGTTCTGTTTCAATCAATGCTAAAACCGGAAGTAGATTATTTCCACCGCTTCTAATTTGAATACATGCTTAAGAAAGTAAATAGTATCCATTCTTAGAACGCTAAATCGATTCCCAAAATTATCGGTTTTGTTCTACGTAGATCAAGGTTCAATTCGGAAGCTGTAGTTGATTTAAATTAATTTTAATAGAGAGTTAAGAATGTAGACTTCATGTACTTTTTAATCGTTTAATCGATTACAGAAAAGAGCATCTCTCTTTCTATTCCCGTTTTCTCTCTACAGGGATTAACGTTAAAATCGAAAATGGTTAAGGCTGTTGCTACCTCTTCGCTGAGTCGAGTTTTCCCCTATCTAATAACATTGGAACTTTTTTCGTGTTTTTCTCAGCAAGCAATGAACAAATCCTTACAAAAATTTGCATGGAGTCAGGTCGATAATAAAGAATTCGTTATATGAGCTTATAATTTTACTAAAAGCCTCCAATTAAGTTATTCATTCCCCCCTTTTTTTCATGTGAAGATTTGCAACAACGCATTGACGACACTGCGTTCTCTCTTCTAGCAGGTTGCGGCGAGTAACTGAGGGTTACTTTGAAGTTTCAACATTGTCCACAGCTGTGAGGGGACCCTTTTCAACAATGACATATTTATGGCATTTCAGTGAGAAGGCGTTGGAGTACGTTTTCTTTGCTGAAAGCAGAAAAAAATAAACACAGCAGAACAGATCCATTCTTCTTTACATTAGCTTTTGCCCCCGTCAAGTATAGACAGTTATAAGTAAGTAGAAGCGAACTGTCTCTATTGAATAAAGATACTTTTAATGTATACGAAAGAGAATGTCACTTTATCACTATTATTATTATTATTATTATTATTATTATTATTATTATTATTATTATTATTATTATTATTATTATTATTATTATTATTATTATTACTATTATTACATTTTTCAAAACATGAAGAGACATACCTTTCTTGACTCCAGTGCCCATTTTATCTGAGGTATTTATAATAAACTTCTATACTGCTAAAAGAAAAGCTACTTTTATAGTGACGTATTATTTGTATTTTATTTATTATATTTCAATTTAAAATAAAGTGTATCGTTTGTAACAACGAATAGTGCTCAAAACAGCACCTATTACCAGTCAACTATAGATTTAGATCAAACATAATAATGGACAACAACACCAATATATATTATATACATTTAGACCCTATTGGATCAAAAGATGCAATCTATTTCACACAAAAATTTTCTTGTAGGCCTTATATCTCGAGAACTACATATAGCGTACCCAAACTATGACTTAACTTAGTATGATTTGCTTATTGCGTAAAAAATACAAAAACTCGATTTAAGGACCGTTTAAAAATTTTGTGGGCCCTGATCCACAAAATTCAATATATTACATTCAATCAAAAATTTTCTTGTACGCCCCATATTTTGACAATTACAAAGTGTGTGGCCAAACCAAAACTAACAATTTACTCAGCATGATGTGCTTATTCCGTTAAAAAAAAAAAGATTCAGCTGCCATTCAAAAAATTTGTGGGCCCTGATCCAAAAAACTCAATATATATTTCACCCATTCAAACATTTTCTTGTACGTCCCATATTTTGAGAACTACATATAGTATAGCCAAACCAAAAAGTAACAACTTAGCCCGCATGATGTGCTTATTCCGTAAAAAATACGAAAACTCGATTTAGGGCCCATTCAAAAATTTTGTGAACCCTGATCCAAAAAATTCAATATATTTCATACAATCAAACATTTTCTTGTAGCCTTGTATCTGGAGAACTACAGGTAGTGTAGCCAAATCCAAACTAACAATTTACTCAGTATGATGTGCTAATTCCGTAGAAAATACGAAAACTCGATTTAGGAACCGTTGCTAACTTTTGTGGCCCCTGATCCAAAAACTAATTATTTGGCAAGATCGAAATCTTTTTATGCATTTTTGGATCATTTTTAAAATTCTTAGCCAAGATCGCTATCTTTTGATCCATTTTTTGGATTATTCCTAAAATTCTTGTTTTTATATATTTTTTATATTTATATATAAGATGATACAAAGAAAATTTAGGGAATCAATTGATCTGATTGAAGATTTGTTTAAATCTATTTTATAGAATCTTTTAGATTTGTTAACTATATTCCTGTTAACTGCAGATTTTTTTAAAAAGATCTCTTTTTAATCTACATTTGTATTCTTTCTTTACTCACTCATGAAGTATATCTATAACTTTTGTCAATTTTAAAAGTTGCTTCTGAGATAAGTTTCGAGAGTTGTCCGCAAAATTTCGTTAACATCTTATTTGAACTAACGTAACACTGTAATCTCACTTTAATTTACCATAGTATATTTTCTTTCTTTTTTTTTTTTTTTGCGTGAAAGTAACATTTGAAACCGAATTATTTCTTTAAAATTTATACATGAAATGAAAATTGTTTTTTAAAACAACTGTGACATACTCATTGTATAAATAAAAGTGAAATATTAGTGTTTGTTTGATTTATTTGTATTGATTGAAGTCAATACTTCGAGTGTAACTTTGACCACTTATCAACAAAATTAAAAAGTCATAGACCAGTATAATTTAAGCAAGTTACTTACTTGATTTGAGACATAATTTTGGAGGGGAAGAGTAGAAATTTTACTGATAACATTTTTTTTATTTAACTTTTCCTGTATTTATGTTTAGCGTGGCCTTGTGAATTTTGTTTACTTTTTTTCAATGTAGAAACTTACCTAGGGATTTTGGAGTATGCTTATAGATATTTAAATTGTGAATAGTGCTTCGGTGATATTTAGCATTTTGATTATACTGCTTGTTTATTATTTTTTAATAACTTCATTTACATAATGTTGTGGCTTGATGTAACGAAGTATTCCATCACATATTTTTATACTCATACGGTAATGTTTTAGTTTAATATGTATGACAATGACAAATTGGTGTACCTCAACAAAAAAAAGCCCTATATTTTAAAATGAAGCATGAAAAAATAATGCATAAAATTAAAATTATTCTGTTAATTGTGTTGTACTATTTATATATATATGTGTTGTAGCTATAGATGAAATTTCGCGTTCACCATCTGGAAAATAAATATTTCTTATTTAGAATGCGTAAGTTACAAGGTTATTATTAGCAGGTAACACTAATAAGTCCCTATTCTATTCCTTGTTACCAAGAAATAAGTCCCTATTCATATTTCGTAAAGTAATAACCAAGAAAATGACGTTTGTATCTACATTAACACCACATATTTCATTATGTATAGATGTTTTTCTGTTTAGTAAAAGAATCCCTGATATTACACTTAACTTTTCCTACAAATGTGCTCTGTTAGAAGGGTAATGTGTGGTCAGTTCTTCAGTTTCCCAGTTGCCTCACGATACTGAAACACCGAAAAATCTGTCATTATTAGGAATAGAATTCGACAGCATTCACGCTAAGAACACATTTGTGTAACAAAAAAGTTTATTTCTAAATTTCCTTCGTATGTGTAAAAATGAAATTATTATTATTTAGCATAATCATTCTATACTACTATTCACAGTTTCAAATGCATATACAAAGGCCGGTAGCCAGCCCAAAAATGTAGGGGGGCGGCTGAAGTTAGGGGAGCCCGATCCAACCATATCATAGTTTATCACCATATTATATTTCATTTGCAAGCCTACCGTGAAAAGTTTAGGGAGGCCAGCGAAAATTTAGGGAGACAAACCCCTAGATCCTCCTGAATACGGGTCTGCATATACATATATATATAATTATTCCAAAATGCTATCTCCACTGGTTTACCTGTTTCCGTGAGCTTACAAAAGTCAAACAGCGCTGGTGTTTTCAATGTGAAAACCCCACTGGTGTCGGCAGCGCGGCCAGTCTCTGGTCAAGGAAACACCGGCAAGGAGGAACCGATGTGGTGACCACAAATTTTAACTAAATTACTAGTGCCAAGCCGTACTGATATTCCTTGCTCGTTACAATCTCTTGTGCCAAGAATTTCCTATAATAATAATAATAATAATAATAATAATAATAATAATAATAATAATAATAATAATAATAATAATAATAATAATAATAATAATAATATTATCATTATTATTATTATTATTATTTCACACAGGAAATTTGAAAATAAAATGAAATCTGTAAGTTTTACGTCCCACAGTTATGCCGGTTAGGCTAAAGGAGATAGTGATGATAAGTAATGAATGAAATGGTGGAATGAAGAAAGTGGGAGAAAACAGGAGAACCCCGAGAAAACCCACGCACACGATGTTTGTCCACCACAAAGTTCACTTAGCGCGAGCTGGGATCAAACCAAGGACCCCATGCAACTGAGATGAACGCTCTACCACTGAGCCACCGCGGCCTCCACACAGGAAATTTATCTGCTATCACAATCGTCTGCTAATTTATATTTGTATAACCAATCACCAGGTATAAGACTGAAATACATGAGACGCAAGAGGCATCTTGCTATGTTTGAAAAGAACTCCGAATGAGACTAGACGAATATACTAAAAGCAATAGGTTTAGCAAAGAAAATAAAGAGCGCCCCCTCCTTCTCAGTGCCATAAATCTGTCCTTGAAAAGGACGAGAGGGCTAGAAAATTTCATTCCACAGATGTGATATGGACAGAGTATAAAAACCTGTTTTAAATGGCTAGCCCGAATTTCCCTCACGCTGCTAATACAAACAGGGAGAAGCAGAGATCGCACTGTTGCAAATCTTCACATGAAAAAAAGGGGGGAATGAATAACTTAATTGGAGGCTTTTAGTAAAATTATAAGCTCATATAACGAATTCTTTATTATCGACCTGACTCTATGCAAATTTTTATAAGGATTTGTTCATTGCTTGCTGAGAAAAACACGAAAAAAGTTCCAATGTTATTAGATAGGGGAAAACTCGACTCAGCGAAGAGGTAGCAACAGCCTTAATTTCTAACACTTTCGGTTTGAATACGAGGTCGAAAACCGAAAGCGATTCCTAATTTTTGACGATCCTCTACATTCTGACCAAATTTGGTGATGATTGGTCAAGTAGCTGTCAATTTTTTTTTTTTTTTTTTTGGTCTCTCAGACAGAAAATACAAAAGAATTTCGGTAAACAAAGCTCCTTAAAAGAAATGGTCAAAATCGGTACATCTATGTTGCAAGTTATACGTGAACATGCCTAGAATGATGTTTGCTAATTATAGTATTAACACTATCAGTCGTTGAAGAGTTTCATAGTCTAGCTCTGAAGATTATTGTCTGATCCTTATGAAGTTTACATGGAACTACAAGAGAAGAATATTCTTTCAAAAAAGAAAGAGAGAGAGAGAGAGAGAAAAAAGAAAAGAAAAAGAATAATCAAAATCGGCGCATCTACATAGAAGTTATACGTGAATCTTCCTCTTTTTATGAAGTTGTTTAAAAAACTGAAGAATTATGGCTCATTACAGAGAATCCATTTGACATGTCAATATTCCTTTGCTATAAAGGATCTCTGATTTTTTAACCGACTTCCCAAAAAAAAAGATGGCTCTCTTTGTGATCTGTATGTTTGTATGTATGTATAGTTATACACGATTATCTCGAGAACAGTTGGCCATATTTCGATGTATTTTTCACTAATCAAATAAGCTATTGCCAAGAAAGGTTTATACATATAAAAAAAATCTGATAAAAGTATTAATTAAGTAATTTAAAAAAAAAAATTCAAATATCTCCGCCAATGCCTCAGAAAAACATATTCCCAAACAGACTGCAACCAGAAATGTACCAGAGTAAGACGGGTTGCACATAACCAAAGGATAAGAATCATTTTCAGTCACCTTTCTCCGAACGATTGAACACTGTTGATGGATGTCTAGGTCATCAGCGATTTCATGACTTTTTACATCTCAGTCTTGCTCAGCTTTTGCTAGAATGTCATGCACTTTTACTGTGATCGGTTGCCTAATGCGGGAACCATAATGGAGATCGAAATTTCCAGAACGAAAGCGAATGATTTGCTGACTCATGTCTTGTTTCCGGTTGCCTAAATATCCGCTGACTATTAACAGTGAAATTATAAGGAATAGTGATGGTCCATTGATAGAACGCTTATATCTGGATTCAAGAGTCATAGGTTTTCTCTCAGGCCATGTGAGTTCGTGATGGTTGATATCCAGAGAGAGAGAAAAAAAAATGGGAAAGCGATTCAAATATGGCAATAGAGAAAGAGAGATATACATTCACATATGCAAGGTTAGAATAGGATAAACAAATGATCGAACAGCATCCATCCATATTCTGAGGAGAATTGTTATTTTGTGGAGCATAAAAATTACTTTCTCAGTCAAACCTGCGAGCATTGCACCCGCAGTCGTTTTTGTTAGACGTAACATTGCCTAGAGACAGTGGCGGGACCAAGAGGGGGATACAGGGGCTATAGTCCCCCTGACGCTCAAGTATACACTGGATAAAATGAGCTTCAATCTTGCTTTACACTGGATAAAGCAGCAAACTATGGTTTATCCTCTCCCTTGATCATATCCTGGATCCGCCACTGCCTAGAGATGAAACACATATCAGTGGGTAGATAGAATTGATCTGAATTAGTGATAGCTCTAGAGATCTACAACAGGGAAGTCGCATCAGCAATGACGGTGAAACGGGCTTTGCACCCCTTCCTTTCGTCTGAAAATCATATCCTGCCTTTGGAGCCTCTGTGATGATTTGCTTTGAGGAAATTCTTTAAATTACTCTGATATTAGGTACAAATATTGTAGCAAAAATTGTCATTGCATAATCATATATGCAAGATATGTCTTATATCCAGAATTATTTGACTTAACTTTACTCAGCACAAAGAATTCAAGTTAGTTAAGAAGTGAAAAAGAGTGTTGCCAACACTACTTAAATCTATTTCTTTGGAGCAGGCCTGCGTGAACGTAGAGATCTCAAAAAAAAAATGATAAATAGCACTTGGTAGACTGAATGTGTGTGCCAAATTTCAAGTTTCTATCTTGAATACTAAGGGCGGGAGAAATTTTATCAAGAATTCCCACAATGCCCCAAATTACCGCAAAAGACCATGATCTCAGGTAAAAAATTTCCTGAGATATCCCTAATTACCCTAGGGTCATGTTTCGCCCATCATTCTCTTCAGAATAAAACTGCCTTTCAGACGGTACGACTCACGTGTCTCCATCGTGTATCTAAGGCGGGAAAATCCCGAAGAAAGGAATTTTTTGGTCTAAATATCCCTTTCTTCAACTCTTTGCGCCTCTGGATCCCCCCTGTTTTAACGCAGAAATCTGAAAAAAAATCTGGTAAATACTACTCGGTGGACTGAATGTTTGTGCACAATTTCAATCTTCTACGTGCAAAAATAAGACCGCCAAAAAATAATGAACATAGGCTTAATAAGAGAAAATATATATTTTAAAATTATGACGTCATCACCTCCTATGTCTGGACGCAGTAAGGCGTGAAACCATACGTAAGGTATTTTACAATGCCTCTGAACTTAAAAAAACGGACGAAAAAGCTCAAATAGAAGAGTTATAACGCGGATCCCTTAAGGGTTAACAAATATTGGTTAGTTAGGACAATAAAATGAGGATATGTTGGTAAGTATTTTAATAACAAACTATGAAGAAATCTCGAGTAAAATAATAAAAAACGTATTGAAAAAGATTTTACAATATTTACGCCCTTCCTCTCTTTATTCAAATATACCAATTTTCCTTTCATCATGACCTCAACTGTTATAAGAAGTACATACTCAATAATATCTTGTAAAATATTTTACAATATCTCCGTTCCTTTCTCTGTTAAATCAACTGTTAACAACTTTTTTTCTAACATATTTTTTGTTTTTATTATTCCGCCAACTATTGTCTGTTCCAAATGACAGGTTGAAGGATGAGTAGAAAATTGTTTTTGAAATAACATGTTTGATACTGCAAGGATGCGATAACCAAAAATTATGATTAAAAAATGTCCACGCTGTTACACAATGGTACTATAATTTTGGAAGCTTGAAATCTCCCTGACTAGTAGCAGAAATTCCGAGAATTCCGTAATTTTTCTAGAAATTTCACATTCCCTGACTCTTCCAGGTTATCTCGCTCACCTCGCTACCATGTATTGCAAGTAATACAAATCTCCTCAAAAGAAAGAGTAACCAAAAGCTTGCTGTTGCTTTTTATTTTTAAGGCTGATCCTTCTTTTTCTCGTTTCATTTTGTTTCATCCTTCCTTAATTTTTTCATCCGGACCCCCCTTGGTTACGTGGATGTATATATATATATATATATATATATATATATATATATATATATATATATATATATATATATATATATTCTTGGGATGCTTAATCGATTCCAGGAAACCACTATAGCGATCAGCCTTAAAAAATGAATTGGTTAATTTCTACTAGGGATGGACAAAACCGTTTTTTTTAAATGAAAACCGGAAACCGGTTTTTAGTAAAACCAAAACCCGAAAACCCTCATTTCGATTTTCTACAAAGCCGGTTTTGGTTTTCTCCAAAAACGTTCGGTTTTTCACTGAAACCGGTTTCGGTTTACTCCAAAACCGATTTCAGTTTTCTTCAAAACCTTTCGGTTTTCACCGAAACTTGTTACGGTGAAAACTTTTGGGGAAACATATGAAACTATTTCTGGTGAAAAACCGAACCGGTTTTGGAGAAAACCGATAACCTGTTTTGGTGAAAAACCGAACCGGTTTTGGAGAAAACCGATAACCTGTTTTGGTGAAAAGCCGAACCGGTTTTTGGAGAAAACCGAAACAGGTTTCGGTGTGAAAACCGAACCGGTTTTTGGAGAAATTGAACATTTTCAAAAACCGGTTTCGCTTTTTCTTTTCTACCACTTCCAGTGGATCCTGTGAGAAAAAAAGTAATCGTGATCCGTAAAGTAATTCTCGAGATTTTTCTTTTTTCTTTTCTCTTTTTCTTTTTTTCTTTTTTCTTATTTTTTTGTCTCATGGATTGATAAACGAACACACGGAGAGACAATGTAAAAGTATTAATGAGGCTTTCATAAACGATACTCTTAATAAATAGACACTAATCGAATTAAGGCCATTTGGATTGGACACATCTTACGAAGAAATTTTATTGGACATATCTCACACGGGACACAGTAAACATATCAATACATTTTTTTATTTTGTTCATTGGCATGTCTTTCACAAATTTAAAAAAAGTGATATTTGCTATTTATTCTTGAACTCACGTTTTCGATTGTACGGACTTTACTCGCCGAAAGTAAAAGAGTAGACCTACTCACCACTGGCAGTAATAAATTTTGCAGTACTGTTTATACATATTATTGTCGTGTTACTTGATTAGACCTTTGCTTTTGCCATGAATTTCATCACTTTCCTAAATCATTGAATTTGCCTGGATTGTGTAAGCTATAGTAACTAGTGCGGCCACGAAACTCACGAAGGTCCTCACAATCACGTTCTTTGAATGCAACGTCGGCGCTGGAAACATTTTAGGGCCGTACTCATCAGAGTTACTGCAAAGAAAGTTTGGAATGAATATAAGCACAGACGCTTCACTCTTTGTTATGCGTGACGTCACCATCGAGAAGCAAGCGAGGTAAGTATTGAAGTGTAAGAAGCAATAAGAACCGATTTTTTACCTCTTTCTTTTTGCATAACATTTTCGATCCACCACAGAATTATGTTTAGTGCATTCATTGTTGTCGTCATGATTAGACTTCGCGACATTGATAGTATACAATCGTAAAAAAGTCTTTCGTTCATATTTCAATACTTTGAATTTCCACTGATGTTTTCTAGGAGTCGAAATGATTTGATTTTCAGTTTAGCGTTTCTAAAAGCATCAAGGCTATATGAGACGTGTACCAACAACTTAAAGTGGGATCCGAACCACACGAGCTCTCATCGAGAATCGAACCAGGGTCTCCCATACATATGAATTTGAAATATATATAATAATCTAATGGGGGTATTTTTTTTAAAAAAAGTGCAACTTTATGTTCGGTTGGCAACACTGTTAATCTAGTGATATTGTGGAGAGTCAAACAACTCACCCCTCTTCGTTAATTACCCGCTTCTTTGGGTTAAAAAAAAAAAGAAAAATTAGTAAATGTTCTGTTAATCAGTCGCTTTTTACTATACTGAATCGTGCTCTGATATCAGTTATTTTCAATCAATTTTATATACCCCCACCTCTCCCAAGCTACGGGGCTGAATTTGGATTTAAACGGCATCGGAAGTGTCACTTTGCATCTCAGTGGCCCCGAAAACTATGGATTTCACATTAATATCGGTCATTTTCTATCGTTTTTATATATCTCCTCCTCTCCCGCCCCTAAGTTGCACCGTCAAAATGAAATGATTAAAAAAAATAAAAAAAAACTTCTCAAGTTCAAACCTCATCTATGTTGGAAATTTGATCGAGATCGGTAGGGTGGTTCTACAGTTATGAAGTCACACCAACATAGTCACTTTCATATTTATTTATATAGATTAGTTTAGAAGTCACAAAGGAGGATTCACTTCAGGCGGTTCACCCTGTACACAGAGAATAGAAATTGCCTCTTCTCCCCTTTCGAAGTGACTTTTTTTTTTTTTTTTTTCAAAAACGTTGGAACACTTCCAATTATTCTTAATGAAGAGTTTCTTATCCTTAACTTGTGGGGCTCATGAGATGCTCTATTTTTGGCATAAAATTTTGGCGCCCTCTTTGAGTTACAATAGGGACTTTAGTCAAAACGATATGATAAAAACACGGCTCGAGCTAAGTGCTAAATATATGGAAAACTTCATATTAAACAATTCAGTCGTTTTCTCATCCAAAGGGAGCATAGAATCAAGGGTGCCGATCCTTGGGGGACCGAGGAAACCGCCCCCCCCCCCAAAGCTCATGTGGGGTCCCTGCCCCTATTCTATTTATGAATATACAATATTTGCCATATTTGAATGCAATTTGTCTTAAAATCCTCATATATATATATATATATATATATATATATATATATATATATATATATATATATATATATATATATATATATATATATATATATATTCCTTCTGCATCTGAATGGGCCCCCCAAATTTACAGAGAAGTCGGCGCCCTTGCATAGAATGTCAATTTCATTCTTATAACTAAACAAATAGTGCTTTCTGTATGTGTGACCTTGGTTCAATTCTCTGTGAGAGTACGTTCTCTGGATACATGGGCGACCCGTGCTCACGAAAATGTATTTTCGATTATCACGATTACAACAACTGAAATTTCTTAAAATTTTTCTTAATACAAATAAAAAAATACCAAATGTAATATAGCAACCAGGGAGATGCCCCCCAGAAAATTTTCCCTGGGCGCCCATGCCCGTATACAAAGTCGAATAGCCGAAATGGATTGATATGGGAAAATTTTCAGTGAGGATCACTGACCTAAATGAAGCCTCCTTTTTAAAGTTAAACCCTAACAACGCCACTAGTTCAACTTTATGTAAGTCCTGGTCATATTATTTATTATAGCAAAGTCTTTGACATAATGGCGTACACAAGGGGAGACTTTCGGGGGAACCCTCCATCTTGAGCAAAATATTATGGAATTTTAAGCATTTACTTAAGGTATTTATATCAATATCAGACTTGTCCTCGGAACACATGAAATTTAGCGCTTGAACTCTCTCCTTGATGAATTTCTGCGCACGCCACTGCTTTGGATCCAAAAAGTCTAGCAATATTCCTCCATATACTGTATATAGCAAAAATTATCTTCTCTCAAGTGCAACTGCACGCATAGGCTTTAAGGTTGACGGGTACACAGACTGCAGTGTGTCGCTCCGACCTTCATAAAATGGCTAATTGTAGTTGCACCGTCATAATAATTTTTTCTTGCTTTTTTTTTTCCTGTAGTGCGTCCTTCTATGCTTCTCTTGTTATCCTGTACCTCCCCCGTCGCTCTTCCTCTCCAGACGACCTCCGCCAATTCAAGACGTCTGTAGCCTTGGTGACGATGACCTTAAGAGGTTTGCGAACGGCGCCGCTGGATGGCAGCACAGGTATTGCCCTTGTAACTTTTTTTATTTCATTTTATCTTTCTTTCTAGACAGATGAAGTGAAACAATATCCTTGCGAAATGATGATGTAATAGTTCAGACGACTGTAAAAGCCTACCTCAACACCATCTACATTCGTTATGTTCAAGTAAGGTTGTCTCACTGAAGATTTTTTACTTTTTATTTGAAAGGACGTACATTGGCCATACCTGGGGGTTCATTCCGTAACAGTTTGCATCAACGTAACGCAAATTCTGAGTCAGATTGCGACAACACTAATTATAATTAATTATTCAAGTTTTACATTCCGTTACGCTCGGTAATTTTTGCGAAGGCTGGTAGTAAATGTTAAAATTTTGAGTAAATTAGTACTAACTTGCGCATGGGATGTCAATTCTCCCTCTCAAGGGTTCCGGCGCAATTCCCGCCCTTACTAATTTATTATTATATCCCAAATTTAGCGTCTCCCCCATAAATGTACCTTACTTTCGCCAAATTTAACATTTTGTCCCCAAAATGTACCTTTATCCTTCCAAATTTACGATGATCCGATTTGATTGTACCATTTTGATTTTTCAAAAAAAAAAAAAAAAAAAATCCCCCAAAATAGTTTCATGAGCGCAATCTATGCCCTAAAACCCACCTGTGGACATCTCTGGACTCGCATCACTAGTAAGAATGGGAACATCTGTAAATATAATGTTGAAAGTCGTACGACTAACATTTGAAGACAGGATAGATTTATTATCATCCATTACTATTAACCGTAGCAGCAAAAATAGTTCGCCCAACAGTGGGGAATAGTTGGTCAACCAACTACCAACCTTGGCTCTATGTTGTAACTGGCCACTTTGCTGATCATTTGCGAACTAACTCAATTGTCAACGTGTTCCCTAAGAAAGAAATAAAATTACTACTGGGAATTCGATGTCGAAACTGTTGGATAAATGATGGCAAAGTTTTGGTTGGCCAACATACACTTTAAAACCACGTTGGTGTTTTGGTTGCAAGTATAAAGATATATTTGCAATTACCCAACCATACCGACTACTAATCTACCAAGTGTATTGCCAGGAAATTGCGGTTTATACTTGCCGCAAACTGAAAAAAAAGAAAAAAAACATCTGGGTCGTATGATTATTCTCATAACTATTCTCGTTTCGACGTTAAGATTCACAATTTTTAATGTCGTGTATAACCTAATTGGGAAATAATAATAATAATAATAATAATAATAATAATAATAATAATAATAATAATAATAATAATAATAATAATAATAATAATAATAATAATAATAATAATAATAATAATAATAAGAAGAAGAAGAAGAAGAAGAAGAAGAAGAAATTTTACGTCCTAGGTTTTCAAACTTTAGGCTTAAACAGAAGAATAATAAGTGGTAAAAATGGTGAAAGAATAACACATGATACTCCCTTCCGGGATTCAAACCGATTACAGCATTCAAACTGAATCTATTAAGTAAACAATATATTATCAAGATTTAAAACAAGATTCTTTTCATAAGTTTCCCCAAGGAAAATTTTCGAGTTTTCTTTTTACCTTGTAAAAAAAAAAAAAAAAAAAAAAAAAAGTAGTTTACTTAGGAGTGAAAATAAAGAAATGCGATTTTCTTGAAATCAACGATTTTGTAGATCAATGTTTCATTAATAACGTTATACTGTGGTATAACTCTGAGAAAAGCAGAGAAAGGGTAGTTTACTCTTGAGGCTAAGTTCTTTTTGAACGATTTTCACAAATACAATTCAGGCTATTTTGCTCATACTTCAGAAATAAATGTTTTATTAATAACTTGGCAATATGACATAACTCATTTGTCAAAAAAAAAAAAAAAATACAAAGGGTAGTTTATTTTCCTAAATATCCGATATACTAAGATTTGGTTGCTGGTATCAAAAATTAAAAAAAAAAAATGCTAGAAGAAAAATGTGTTAATATGAGGTCCATGCCAGCACGTGTATGCAAGATACGTGAAGTCCTATCTAATGATAAAGGTCCCAACGGCTAACTAGACCCCTCTCTGATTATTACATACCTTTTCATGTAAAAGACAAAATGATTTTTAAAAAAAAAAAAGACACCAGAAGCTACCAAATATTACATAACGTGTAGTAAAACTGGAGAATTTAAATGTGTGACACAAGTTGGCAAGTACGCAGAGAGAAATATTGTACATAGATTTACTTTGATGAAGTCTTTGGAGAAAGTCTTTTATGATACCAAGAATGACAAAACCAAGGCAAGTGTGTGCCAAGTGGCAGGGGCAAGATTGCTGGCAAGAGTAATAGATAAATAATATATATATATAAATCAGTGTTGGGTAAGTTACTTGTAAAAATGTAACGCGTTACAAGTTACTTTACTTTCTCTTAAAATGTAACGCGTTACTTGCCTCAAAAAAGTAACTGTTACTTTACTTCGAAAGTAAAGTGTTACTTTTAGGTCCGAAACTTTGAATATGTGAAAAAATCTTATTACTTCAGTTTTCTGTACTACTATCACTACCGCTATTATTAGGCTATTATTATTATTATTATTATTATTATTATTATTATTATTATTATTATTATTATTATTATTATTATTATTATTATTGTTATTGCACGTTCTGGATCGATTTAAGTAAATGCAAGGACAAATTTTTACTTTACAACTATATGAACATTTTAATGTAATGCAACATTGACTAAAATGCCATACTGCGTTACTCGTAGGGATGGGCACGAGTGAATTCAAGCAAGTTTTTCTTTGAAACTCGATTCGACTAGATACAGACATCTTTGAGCTCGACCCGAGAACTCGACTTGAAATATTTCCTCCAACTCGACTCGAATTCGGGTCGAGTTTCGAGTACTCTCTTCAAGTATCTTACATAGACAATATAATTATTATCAATGGTACTACTACTACTACAAATTATTATTATTATTATTATTATTATTATTATTATTATTATTATTATTATTATTATTATTATTATTATTATTATTATTATTATTATTATTATTATAACACTGTATATAAACATGAAAGATAGGCGGTTTATATATGAATACTAAAAAATTAGTTGATTGCCAACCTCGGTAGTCGTGAAGTCTAGAAGTCAAGGACATTGTTCACGAGCTTCTGAATTTGGGTTGAGGGTCTAGGTTGAGTATTCGGGCTCGAGCCAAACATTGTTAAAAGTTATAGGGCACTGGCCAAATATCTTTAAAACTGCTCGGTCCGGGATTAGAATTGTGGTCATCAGAATCCATAGTTGTAATAAAATAGGCAGGGGGTTATGAGGTGGAACTTTTTGCGCCTTATTTGTAGCATCTAGTGGGATATACGCATCTATGTCCTCGGTCACTGAAGGTGTAAAATTGGCATCGGTGAATATTGTGCGGTTGCAGGGATAAATTCCGGTAGCCTTGAAACCATTCACTGCATTTGTGCCAGTTTGACACAATAAGTGAGTCTTTCCAAACACCTCTACTACGTCGCAAGGACCCAGTGTTCTTTCACTGTGACGTAGACACTGTCTTATTTGTTCACTGTACTGATGCTTTAAAGGGCCAAAAAATGATTTGTCCAGTGGTTGCAACTTGTGACGTGTGTGAGTGTGGGGAGGGAAATTGATGATTGAGATGTGATTTTGACGTGCGAGCTCTATTACATAGAATGGATGGCCGTATGCATATTATGGCCATCAAGAATTAAAAGTATGGGGTCGGAAGCTGCTGGTTTTGTTCTTTCAATAAAATGTCTCATCCACTCTGTGAATAACGGACCATGAATCCACCCTGATGGATGACATCTTCCAATTGAACCAGGAGGTGCTCCTTTCATGAGTGTTGGAGTCATATTTTTTTGACCAACTACTCATGGTGTTTTGCTTTGCACGATGGTGATCCCTGTTTCGTCTACATTGAACACTTGTTGTGGTGGATATTGGTGACTCTCGAATTCAGTCTCTAAAATGTAAAAAAAAAAAAAAAAAAAAAAATCACTGCCTCGCGATTAACCCTTTGGGGATCCTATGGTGCAATTTTGTACCATACGCGTTTTTCATGGTACATTGCGTTATTTCTCTTCTATTTGAGCTTTTTCGTCCGGTTTTTTTTGTTTTGTTTTGTTTTCCAAGTCCAGAGGCCTTGTAGAAGACATTACATATGGTTTCAGACCGTTCTGCGTCCAGACATAGGAGGTGATGACGTCATAAGTCAAAAATTTCTTTTCTCATTTCCTAAGCCTATGTTCAATATTTTTTGGCGAGCTTATTTTTCTACGTAGAAGATTGAAATTGTGCACAAACATTCAGTCCACCGAGTAGTATTTACCAGATTTTTTGTTCCGATGTCAGTGTTAAAACAGGGGGAGAACCAGAGGGGCAAAGGGTTAAAAAAGGGATATTTTTACCCCAAAAATCCCATTTTTCGTCATTTTCCCGCCTCACATACATGATAGGACCACGTGAGTCATACCGTCTGAAAGGCAGTTTCATTCTGAAGAGAACGACGGTCGAATTATTATTCTAGGGTAATTAGGGCCGTCTCAGTGAATTTTTATCCAAATATACTTCTGTATAGGGTAAAAGTGGGGCATGGTAGGGAAATTTTTTCTGGCTGGCCTATTTTTTCACGTAGAAGATTGAAATTTTGCACAAACATTCAGTCTACCGAGTAGTATTTACCAGAAGTTTTTTCCGATTTCTGCGTAAAAAGGGGGGGTCCAGAGGGGCAAAAGTTGAAAAAAGGGATTTTTAGACCCAAAAAATCCCTTTCTTCGGGATTTTCCCCCTTTACATACATGATAGAGACACAGGAGTCATACCGTCTGAAAGGCAGTTCTGTTCTGAAGAGAATAATGGGCGAAACATGACCCTAGGGTAATTAGGGATGTCTCAGGAAATTTTTTCCCTGAGATCATGGTGTTTTGCGGTCGTTTTGGGCATGGTGGGAATTCCTGATAAAATTTCTCCCGCCCTTACTATTCAAGATAGAAACTTGAAATTTGGTACACACATTTAGTTTACCAAGTACTATTCATCAGATTTTTTGGAGGTCTCTACGTTCACACAGGGGGGGGGGGCAGGGGGGCCCAAAGTTGGACAAAAAAATTTTCCCATCAAAATTTTCTCTTTGACATCAATTTTCCCTCTCCTGGTATATGGTATGGGCATGAAAGTGATACCATTTGAAAGCCTGCTCTATTCTGAAGAGAATGAGGTATGAACCATGATCCTAGGATAAATAGTGACGATGCAGTAGCTGCTTGACTGAAAGTCTAAAAAATAGCCCAAAATGCCAGGATCCGGAAAGGGTTAAAGAAATTTGCACGTGCACGATGTTGCTGTGGGTTTTAATAGAAAATGAAATGAAATGAAATCTTTGAGTTTTACGTCCCACGATTATGCCGGTGAGGCTAAAGGAGATGGTGATGATGAGTAATGAATGAAAAATGATGGAATGAAGAAAGTGGGAGTAAACGGGAGAACCCCGAGGAAACCCACGCAAACGGTGTTTGTTCACCACAAAGTCCAACTAACTGGACAACCACAACTTGTCCTCTTTGAAAATTGGAGAAAGTTTCCATTTTACACCACTAACATTATGTAATCATCTGATAAATACATAGAATATTGTAAAGATTCTGTCTTTTGGGGTAGAGCTAAAAGATGGTACACGGAAGTTTGGGCTTTCTCATCATCTTTTTATTGCAAAAGTTTCCTTAATTTGGTGATTAACTAGTAGTAGCCCAATAACCATGCGTCTTAGGGCGGTAGGAACCGAGACATTTGCGGCCAAAGTGTAGGAAGGTGCCTCTCGATGACCAAGCGTTTTGGAGCGTGATGGATGATCAATTAGCGTAGATTGATGTCTTCTGTGGTGTGCAGGCTTCTTTTATCCTTAAATGTCGGCTAATTCCGTTAATCGTCGTCACTTGCCGATCGTTGGCGATGGTTGATGACATCTTCTTCGTGGCTGTTGTCTGAAATGTGGTTACAGCCAGCACATGGAGTCTTACAATGTGCTTGTTTCTATTACAAATGTAAAAAGTAGGTCTTTTGGAGAATGAAGGATTTGGAGAATTTTCCCATAAAAAGCCATTTATTTTTTAAAAATCGGAAATTTTGGCTTTTTACGATTTTCTCATTTAAGTATCACCTTTGTTTTCCTGCAGTGGATTCTAAATTAAATAACTGTCTTCACAACAATCACCTCTTATGAGTTCTATTCAGTCCGGGACTGACTGTCTTTATTGGTTTTAGACCTAGCATTTCATAGGTGACCAGTGTAAGTTATGCAACCGTACATACCACAAAGGCATGTTGGTTGCCTAACCACCATATCAAGTTCCTGTTTGTCATGTGTGTTGTACGGACTGCCTAGGTTTAAACTGGCAGGCCACAAAAAGTTATCATAAACCAAGAACCAGATTCAAACATATGTTTGGATTTGGAACAGGATTTTGTCTCGCGTTCGAGAAACACTTCATTTTGAGCTTTATATATTCTATCGGAACGCGACGGAACCTAATAGACCTAAGAGTTCAGTTTACAAAATCAAAGTAATAAGCAACCATTTTGAATATGATGTTAGTAGTTTAACGGTAATAAAAGTTTATTATTTACGGAATTTAATGCATCTTTCTTTATATCACATCAATATATTAGAAATTAATTGAAAATTAAAATTTTATGTCCCACGTGTGTGCTCCGACGACGAGGAGTATGATAATGAATGAAGGATGTGGAGAAACGGGACAACCTCCAGTAAATCTCACACACACGGCGCTTATCCACTACAAAACTTACTTGGCGTAAGCAGATATCGAACCAGGGAACTTATGTAATAGAGATGAACGCTCCACAACTTATCTTCTGCGGCGTCTCAATGCATTAGAAATAGAAAACTTCAGTGTAGCGTTCACTTCTTTAACCTTCTCCCGTTCGAATTTTGATGACTTTAATAAATGTTAGGTAGCTAGCTAGATACATGTAGATAAATAGATACACTTGTTCTGCGTGACCTCCTACATAAAAGACGTCTTTAGTTTTTTTAAAAGAAACGCTAGGTCCACCAAGAACAAGTACTAAATTTCAGAACAGATATTGCTAGCGCCATTAAATTTTCACTAAAATATTTTTATCCTAGAACATTAATTTAATAGCCCTACAAACAATTCGTTTGAACTTGATAACCCATTGGGTCCACCAATTTGCCCTACTTCTTTCCTATCGAGTGAATATGGAATATTTAACCTCTTAAAAAACGCAGTAACTAACTGCTTTTTACTGTTAAAACGGAAAAGGAAAGGTGGGAGATACTGTAATTTCTGCATTAAAGTCGAAATATTCAAAAAGAGCAAACATTTTCTAGGCAAAAATGCCGTGGAAAACCTTCGATATTTTCCAAAATGTCTGTTTTTTTTTCACCCCTTGCATCTCTTCTTTTACTCTAACATTTTGTAGAAAAGAAATATTATTTGTTTTATTGTTATCAGTAAACAACGTGTCTCTATATATTCTATAGATTAATTATGATTACATCTGATAGAGATGTTGAATATGTATGCCTTTATAACAACATTATGTAGAAGTCGTTTATTATTTTATTGCCATCTATAAACAACGTGGCTCTACATATTATGTTAACATCCGATAGAAATGTTGAATATGCATGTCTCTGTAATAACATTTTGCACAACATAATTATTGTTTTATTGTTATCAATAAACAGCTTGTCTTTGTAGAGTTATTATGATGTTGAATATGTACATATCTGTAATAATATTTTGTAGAAAATATTTATTGTTATCAGCAAACAACGTGTATCTATAGATTAGTTATGTTAACATCTGGTAGAAATATTGAATATGTGTATCCTTTGTAATAAAATTTTATATAAAAAGTTTATTGTTTTATTGTTATCTGTAAACAACATGTCTCTATATCCTATATTTTCTATATTAAGTATGTTAACATCTGATAGAAATGTTAAATATGCATGCCTGTATAACATTTTGTAGAAAATAATTATCGCTTTATTGTTATCAGTAAACATCTTGTCCCTGTGGATTTATTATATTATCATTTGATAAAAACGTTAAATATTGTTAACAGCAGGGGTAAAAGTGGATTTGAAAAGGTAGGGGGATGCTTGACGTCATGCCATCCCCCTGCCTATCTTTGCCCATTTTATTTTTTAGAAAGTGCGAGGACGCCATAGACATCTTTGGAAGTGGGGGAATGACGTCTGCCCGCGTTCCCCTCACTTTTACCCCTGGTTAACAGTGCCACATGTAGCCTATACTTCAGTATGTAGGTACTCTCAACCAAGTATCGGAAGTGCGGGGGAAAGAGAGAAAAATTTAAATACGCGTATTAATTTATTATAATACATCAAAAAATCTTGTTCATCTTCTCCTTCTTCTAGCACCTACCTCTGAAATATGGTTTTATCCAGATTGATAAAGAGCAACCCAATATCATTTTCTCTTAGACTTATATAATACTTCCCAAGTATCTTATTTCTAACGAGTCCATTATTCACATCTCGTGCCCATTGAGATGATGCTGCAGATCACAGTATACTTGACAGAAAGTCTGTACCTACTGTCTCCAACCCGTAGTAGGCTACACATCGTACTAAAGCATTTACTCTTATCCCATCTGCCAATCATCCTATATGAAAGTACACATACAGAAACAGTACACACGACATCGAAATGTCTTTACTGGAACCAGAACGTCACTAGATTTTGAAGGAACTCCCGAGATATACTATTTTGTAGATTTCATTGCCACAGAAAAAAAAATGGTTGTCATAGACAATTATGGACAGAAGATACATTACACTAATTCTTTTGTTTGAAATGTAAAATCTAGAAACTAGGCTATTCATAATTGAGAAGAGCGAATAAGTACATCTTCCTCATCTTTGGAAGTAGCATGAAAAATATCATGCAGCTAACAAAACTTAAATAGTTTACAAAATTTTCAGTCCAAAATGTTCGTAATTTCTGGTTCATTTCAAATAAAAAATTTCTTCCATTTTAGAAGAAGGGAAAAACTTAAAATGCTAACTGCATTACCTCGCTGAATTGCTAGACTAATGCGTTGAAATAAAAATTGTGCACTTCTTGGATCTCCTGTCTTCAGATTTAATTTCAATCCGATTTCCTTTAGGAATTCCCTAGCTTCCTTGCTAAAAGCTCCCATGGTTTCTGTAGCAAAGGCAATAAACATATGATCTTCTTTTAATTTGGAATATTTCGTGTGTTTCCGCTTACAGGCAGTCTCAGCAGCATTTCCGGCCTCTTTACATGATGAAGCTAAATGGGAAGGTGCAAATGTGTCTACACAGGTGACGTCCCATACCAGTCGTTGCCCCATTTTCCAAGGGATTAATGTCACTCCATCTGGTCGTTTCCCATCATCTCTGGACATTCCAGATGGTTCTAAAATATTTGGAACATCAATGCTGGCAAGGGCTCGTCTTATTATATTATTCAGCTCTCCATGACGAGAAATTCGACCTCCACTCCTAGAACAGCTTAGTGCATGTAAGCCTTTTTCATCAACCTGTTCTTGACATGTACATTTGAAACTGTGACAGATATTTAAGCCGAGACGTAGAGCGACACAAATTTGAAACGTGTTGTTGTCTAAGAGAGTTCCAATTTTGTAGATTTATTAAAAACAACAAATAATAGTTTTCCTTTTAAGCCTGATGAGAACATAGGACATTTCAATTTCACCACACGTCAACAGCTAAGAATAATACTACACTATCGACATAATCATACCTACAAAATGGATTGTCGGTAACTAATTTCCATCCTACATCCTTATACAGGGTGTTTCAAAACAACACCGATAACGTTTGGAAGGTGATTCCTGACACCAAAATAAGACAAAAAGTATAGACCAACCTGGGTGCACAAACAGGGCCGGATTTAAAGGCGGTGCGAAGGTGCACGTGTACCCCTCTCTTCATTGTAAATATACACTATCTAAAATGAGAAACTAGCAATGAAAATAGCAATACTTTCTGCCATCATTTTCCCGTTTGGGGCTTAAAACAGAGCAGAAGGTTGAAGGAAAAGGATTCACAAAGCAAAATAATATAATATTTGTCAAGTAGAGAAGAAAACAGAAGCCAGGAAGAGAGAAGAAGAATTTTTCCTGCGTAACACTTGCGACCCTCTTTAAAATACTTTCCTCCGTTCTATGCATCAGCGTTGTCACAGATAAAGAACATTGTCACATGTAACTTTGAAGAGTTTCAGTGTGATTGGTTATTTTGGTAGTTATTGGTGCACCCTCCCTCAGACAATCCTGGATCCGGCCATGTGCACAAATGCTTCCTTTCGGAGTTATAGGCTGCCGAAAACATGAACTTTAAATGTACATGCCTAAAAAACTATGGGGCTACCGTAGTCGGATCAAGACTTCACTTAGGAACTAGTATGTATCCTATACAAATATCCAAGTTTCAGAAACCTGCGGTACTTCCAAAACAATTTTTATAGAGGTAGTTGGTGAGAACTTCAAATTATATTCGCGTAGCCAAACTCCCTCTATAAAAATTGTTGCGTGAGTACCTTAGGATTCCGAAACATGGATTTTTGGATAGGGCATGTATTAGTTCCAAAGTAAAGTCTTGACCCAACTACGGTAGGTTCCATAGTTTTGGAGCTATGGACCTTTAAAGTTCATTTCTTCCATGTTTTCGATAGCCTATAACTCCGAAAGGAAGCATTTGTGCACCCAGGTTGGTCTGTACTTTTTGTCTTATCTTGGAGTCAGTAATCACCTCCCAAGTGTTGTCGGTGTTGTTTTGAAACACCCTCTATATATCACTACAACCCAGCTGTCCACTAATTATGATCAGTTCATTGAACATTATGTCGTTAGTTATCTACACACTAAATTGTTTATGTGTATCCGTGTACTGGTTTTAATGCTCCACCACTCGCTTTCTTTTTGCTTTATCTAGTTCAATATCGAAACCGGTAGTCGTAATACTGTAGACTTCTATTACTCCCAGTTTTAGTAGAAAGTTAAGAATAGAGATGAAATGTATTTTTGGAACGAGTGATCGATTGAAAGAGAAGAAGAAGAAGAAGAAATCCATCATCTTGAAGTACATTAATGAATAGTCAGGAAAGAAGCTAACGATTCCTACTTGTTTGATGAGATCACAGATGTAAAGAAAATGAAATGAATTGAAATCTTTGAGTTTTACATCCCACGATTATGCCGGCTAGCCTAAAGGATACGGTGATGATGAGCAATGAATGAAATGGTGGAATGAACAAAGTGGGAGGAAACGGAAGAACTCCGAGGAAACTCACGCCCACGGTGTTTGTCCACCACAAAGCTCACTTGGCGGGTTCAGGGTTTGAACCCAGAACCCCATGCACCAGAGTTGAACGCGCTACCACTGAGCCACAGCGGCCCCCACAGATGTAAAGAAGTATGCTACTTTTGAAAGAAATTAAAGTATAGACCACTGCTCAAATGAGGGTAGATATAAGATGGAGTAAATTGTTCAATCACTTAAAAGAAAATTCCACTCCATATTCCCAAGTGTAATATTCTGGAGTTCAGTATGTGCTTCTCTGCCACAAATGCTCCGACTAAGAAGGTATTTTCTAGAATGAATAATTTGTGGGCTGATGTGAAATCTCAGTTAAAAACTGAAATTCTTAAACTGCTAGTAATAATAACCAAAATTTTATCTGTAATGAATTCCATGACATGATTTTGCAGAACAACAATTTACTGTACGTTGTACATTCAAACGAAAAACATGTCACCAAGCACTGTATTGATGTTTAGTAAACAGATATAACCACATTAATGAAAAAAATTGTTAACATTTTTGAGAAAAGTTTGCAAGGTAGTTGATAAATAACTGTTAACACGAGCCATATTTTTATGTTTCATCAAAATTTTATGCTTCTACGTATTTAAGTTTCCTTTTTCATTGAAGTGACTCCTTTATGTTACTCTTATCAAATTGTTTTAAATTGAAGACTTTGGGGCAAGAACCCGTCAAGTCCAAAAAGTGAAAGTGTAAAGGAGACAGCTTCACAAAGGTTTCTCGTCGTCCGATTTTCTTCAAAGTTAGCACATATATACTAGACCGAAAACAAATCGACACGTATTTTTCTGTTTCTTTCGCAAAATAGGTTAAGGGGGCAAAGGGCCTCTTTTCGAAAAAAGGGTCCCCTTGACTAAAAGGGCTACATTAAAGAAACGAAACTGCCGATGCAAAGATGACTTCAAAGTAGGAAATACGGGATTTGTCGTTTTTGCAAGAAAGGTTTCAAGGGGCAATGACTCCCTTCGAAATGACAAAGGATCCCGCACAATCCTTACGAAAATTAGATTTCGGTGGAATTGCTTGATATTGTGATATGTTGTAGATATTGTGTACCTGAGAAAAAGTCTCAATCGGCACAATCAAAAATCACTGACCGTTTGGCCACTATAGGGCCACTTTTTTGAAAACGGCAAAATATAACGATATTCTGGATTTCGATAAAAATGACTGAAACCGTGATATGTTGTAAATATTTTGATCCTGAGCAAAAGTCTTAACGGATATAACCACCAATCACTGACCGTTTGGCAACTACGGCCACATTTTTGAAAGTAGCCGAAGATAGTGATATTCTGGATTTCGATTTAAATTACTGAAACTGTGATATGTTGTAGATATTATGAACCTGAGAAGAGTCTCAATAGGCACAGCCACCAATCACTGACCATTTGGCCACTACAGGGCCACATTTTTGAAAACAACAGAAGGTAACGGCAGTGTTTTCTTTCAGACATGTTTTTGGCTGGCAGTACCCCCCTCCCCGAGTTCTAAGAGTCCCCCCGGAGGTCAAAATAATACTCCCATAAAATAATAATAAATATAATAGTACCGTGTGCAAATAATATGTGCCCCTTCTAATACTATGTGTGCTCCCAGGAACATTTTTTTGAATGAAACACTGGGTAACGGTATTCTTGATTTCGATTAAAATTAATGACACTGTGATATTTGTAAATATTGTGATCCTGTTTGTTTGTACAAGCATCCATCACTGACAGTTTGGCCACTTTTTAAAAATGAGCATAAGATAATGGTATTCTGGATTTCGGTGTAATTGCTTGAAACTTGATATGTTGTTAACCGTTTGGCCACAACGAGGTCACTTTTTTTTAAAACAGTAGAAGGTAACTGTATTCTGAATTTCGGTGGAATTGCTTGAAGCTATAATATGTTGTTAATATTGGATCCTGAGAAAAAGTCTTAATGGGCACAACCACCCATCACTGACCGTTTGACCACTTAAGGACCACGTTTCTTGACAACAGCAGAAGATAAGTATTCTGGATTTCGGTGGAATTGGTTGTGGCCGTGATATATTGTAGATATTGTGATCCTGCGAAAAAGTCTCAATGGACACAACCATTTGGCAAGTACGGGACCACATTTCTTAAAATTCTGGATATTCTGGAATGTTGGTGGAATTGTATGAAGCCATGAAAAGTTCTATCCCACAACCCAAAAAAGGGATGGGGAGAGTAGCGGCTAACATCATTTAAGCATAGACAACATTCCGGTGTTTATCTTGAGGGACAAAGGAAAACCCTGGAAAGCTCTAGACAATTTTTCTCAGGACATCTACAACGTATCACAGTTTCATTCATTTACACCGTAATCAAAAATATCGTTATACCCTGCTGTTTTCAAAATTCTGGACCTCTAGTGGCCATACAGTCAACAATTGATGGTTGAGTCCATTAAGACTTTTTCTCACGATGAGAAGATCTACAACATATCACAAATTTACTCATTCTTACAGAAATTCAGAACATTATTATTCTTGGCTGTTTTCAAGAAAGTAATCCTGTGGTGACAAAAGAATTAGAAACTTGTGATTGTGTCCATTGAGACTTTTTCTCAGATGACAATATTTACAACATATCACGGTTTCTGTCATTTTGACCAAAATCCAGCATATCACTATCTTCGACTCGACTGCTTTCAAGAAAAAAAAAAAAAAAAAAAAAAGTGGCCTCGTAGTGGCCAAATGGTCAGTGATTGGTGGTTTTGCACATTAAGACGTTTTCTCAGGATCACAATACCTATAACATATCGCGGTTTCAAGGAATTTCACCGAAATCCAGAATACCGTTAACTTCTGCTGTTTTTTTTTTTTTTTTTTTTAAGTGGCTTTGCAGTGGCCAAATGGACAGTGATTAGTAGATCCGTTGTCCGTGGCACCTAATTTTTTTTGCGCATTAATATATCTTTGTTATGTTTATCGAATGGACTAGGTTTGATTCGGATGACACGTTCATGTCCGTTCCTTGTGAGTTAAGAAGTTTTTTTTGATGGGAAGGGGTGGGAGGTCGGGACAGTTTAGTACAAAAGAGTTTTGGTAGACCAGGCCCGTATCCAGGGGGTTCTAGGGGGCCGCCCCCCCTCCTAAATTTTTGCTGGTCCCCTCTAAAGTTTTCACGGTAGGCTTGCAAATGAACTATAATATGGTGATGAACTATAATATTGTTGGATCGGCCCCCCCTAACTTCAGCTGGGCCCCCCCTAAATTTTTGGACTGGCTACTGGCCTGTGGTAGACGGAACCCCTTAATAGGTAGTAGAACAAACAAACTTTAAGATCTTCTTTATCTACTTGATTTTATCATTTTTTTTAAAGTTAGTTTACAAACGTTGTGGGTAATATACGTAGTAGTAGAAACTTAACTTTCACTGCAACGTCAATGCTCTTCCCTATGCTTAAACATCAAAATATCCTTCGTCGCAGTTCATCGGCTTTGAACAGGTTCAAACATATGAAGCAAACGGAAGAAGATTTAAAATAAAAAAAAAGTCAAATCTGACGTACGTCATTATGCAAATCTGTGCAACTTCCTTTCCCCTTTTTAAAAATGAAAACCTCGACTTATACAATATAGAAAGAAAAAAAATGCTAGAAGTAGAAAACTTTAGAGGGTGAAATTGAAATGAAAGGAATCTATATAGGGAGAGAGTTTATATTTGATAAATAAGAAAGAGAAGAAAAGAAAAACTCCAGTTGACATGAAGAACAAAGATCGATTGTGAATAAAGACTCCAGCTCCAGAAAACCGGTTGTGCGCCATTTCACAGAAGTTTCCATTAGTATCTGCTTTACACGTGGACTTCAGAGTGACGTAATTCTTATACATGTGCTTTTATTTATTTTTTTATTGTATTATTTTCTTCATCCAAAACAAAAATGGTTTGCTTTTTTTTTTTTTTTTCATTATTACTACCAACCTACTTACGTAAACTTCTGCTTCCTGTTCTTTGTTCTTAATTAAGAGCGTCCATGTTTTGCATTTTTTCTTTTCTAATTTATTTGTTTTCTTTCTTTTAATAACCTTTCCTTTCATTGTTTCATTGTCACCAGAATTAGGAGCAAAATTTTAGCAAAAAAAACGCAATATTTCGATAAAACGGTGCAATTTTTTTTTTAAAAAAAGTGCAACATTTCGGGTAAAAATGTGCCAATATCAAATGTAAATGTTCATTCAAACAGTACCAAAGCTAATTAATTCATATACAGCATAAGGAGTAAAAATTTAATCATGCATTAAGAAATCTGCCTAAAATAAGGATTTAGGATTAAGATTTCTGGGCTTTCGGGGAGGGCGCCAATTTCTCTGTAAATTGGAAGGGGGGGCACTCAGACGCAGAAGGTATATATATGAGGATGTTAAAACAAATTGCATTCAAAGTATGCCAAATATTGTATATTCATAAATACACTAAAGGGTCCCACATGAGCTTTGGGGGACCCCGGCCTCCCCCCAGGATCGGCGCCCTTGGCTTTCGGTATCTATGGCCAAGTTAATCCGTCAAGTTTGAGGGATGATGTCCTTCAGCGAGCACACTACCTGGAAAAAGGAAAGGAGGAAAGAATTTGGGAAGGAAGGAAGCGGCCTGGGACTTATATATTAGATACCACCCCTGCATTTGCCTGGTATGAATGAGGATAACCCAGGAAAACCTAATTCAGGGTGGCTGGCCTGAAAAAGAAAAACTTTTTACACTTTTTCGACCGAATGCCCCCACCGAGAATCGAACCCGGGACCGCTCGCAACGAAGTCTGCCTAAAACAAGTCCTAGAACACAATGTTACTAAAGTCAGAAGTCCAGAAGAGTGCATGTGCGGTCTCTTGATAATACGCGTATGCGTATGTATCTAGGTACAAAAACACTCAACAATATCGATAGGTAGGCTGGGGTAACTCAGTGGTTGGGCTACTACCTCGAATGCATGGGGTTCCTGGTTCGATCCGAGCTACCGCTAAGTGGACTCTGTGATATACAAACACTGTGAGCGTTTTTTCTCATGGGGTTCTTCCGTTTCCTCCCATTTTTTAATTAACAATTGAAGCGCTTGGAGGATAAAGGTAACAAATTCAATATGACGGGAAAATTGACTTCCACAACTTTGTCCCTTAACATACCGCCTTCATCCTTTCTTTCTAAATACCTGCACCTAGACAAGAACTCTCTAAATAAGGTGTTACGTGGCATGATTAACACATAACACGTGATATTTTCCATAAGTAGAAGCTTTGCTTTGTTATAATTAAATATAAACTATTATTTGCTGAGCAAAACTATTTTCATTTGGCTTCATCAGACACTATGTGATACTCGCATGTTGTATGTATATACGAGTGTACAGTTATCCTGTATTACATAGTGTCTGATGAAGCCAAAGAGTTAGTTGGCGAAACTGTATCACGTGTTGAATTTTAATGAAAATATATAGTTTTGCTCAGCAAATAATTAGTTTATATTTAAATATAACACGTGCATGAACCGCCAGAATGCAACGTTTCAAAAAAATGTAACATAACACCTTTATCCTCCAAGCGCTTCAATTATTGTCCATCTTACTATCACCGTTTCCTTTAGTCTCGGTACATAATCTCGATACCCTTAAAAAAGAAAAATACCGATTGGTGATAGCTCTAATTGTACAGTTTGATGTTGCAACCTTTTTTGACTTTTTATCCAATAGTTTCTCCCAAAAGGGCTGCACTGATGAGAAAGCAATATGATGCCGCAAATGTTCGGTATTCCTTGTTAAATTATTATAGGAATAAAATACAGGAATGGAACAAAAAAAAAAAAAAGTGCAACACAGTGGTGATATTGAGAAAGAACGGGATGTTTAATTAATGTTTTCTTTGCAAAATAAGATAATTTGATTGTTTTAATAGCGCAGAAAAGAAAAGTGCAGTACGTAAAATTCCTACCACTAATTACCATCTTTTAGATGATACTAGATATCTTGTACATTCAGATAATGAAACTTATATGATAAATAGCAGAATCTCCGTTGTACTTCATACGGGGAGAAGAGGGTTGGCAACTGTGGAAAATAAAGAAACCAGCACCCCCCTCAAAATTCCCTATGATATAGGTATAAGTGTGAAGCACGGGCGTCTCTGGGGGGGGGGGACGCGTCCCACCCAATATCTTGAAATACAAAATTATCAATATTTTATTCTATTTTAATTTATTTACTAACGACAGAATAACATATTTTAATAATGATAATTATATTTATTTGGAATATAATATTCAGGCTGTAAAACGATTGTAATCGATAAATGAAATGAAATGAAATCTTTGAGCTTTACGTCCCACGCTTATGCCGGTGAGCCTAAAGGAGACATTGATTGATTGATTGATTTTTACTTCCCGTTCAGCAGCGAGGCTATATGAGACGTGGACCTACTGACTAACGTGGAATCCGAACCACATAAGCCCCCGCCAGGAATCGAACCCGGGTCTCCCGCGTCAAAGACGCGTACGCTAACCGCTTAGCCACGAAGGAGCTCAAAGGAGACATTGATGATGAGTACTGAATGAAATGGTGGAATGAAGAAACGGGAGACCCCGAGGAAACCCACACATACGGTGTTTGTCCACCACAAAGTTCACTTGGCGGGGGCTGGAATCGAACCCGGGACACCAAGTACCAGAGATGAACGCCCTACCACTGATCCATTGCGGCCCCTACGATTGTAATCGAGTTCTTGATATACCTTAGGGGGTCCGTGAAGGTAAGCAGAAAGGTAACAAATGGATTCTAGGGTAATAAACAGGTTGGGCTAGGTAGTACCATTTAAATCACTTTCTTTGATACCCCCCCCCCAATTTTACATACTAGAGACGCCAGTGGTGTGAAGTATCTCTGTTGGAACCCATTCATGGGAAGGAAATGTACTAAAGTGAACAACAGTGCATTAGCACCTATATTCTGAATATCCTTAGTACATTCACTAATAAGCTTAATAGATACATTGTGCTATAAATGAGGAACTGAAATCGGCATTAATCATTTTATTGTATTTAGCAGTAACTGCCATTTCTTTAAAATTATCGAAACAGATGAGCAAAAGCAGGGTTGATATGTTTAAAACAAAATGTTTAAAACAAGTGTTTAAAACATGTTTAAAACGAGGGCTGTTGTTTTATTCAATTTGTTTTAAACGTTTTAAACAAAATGTTTTAAACGTGTTTTTTTTTTCGATGGTGGTTGAACATGTTTAAAACAACTAAAATATCAGATTGAGTGAGTTAATTTAATTTTCTAACAAACAACCCATCCTCCGCAGGATTTGTGCATGGAGTAAATTACAAGCAGAGTCATATTCTTATTATAACAGCAATTACTGAACGAAATTCTACACATCAATGTGCATATAACTAAACCAACAGAAATTCAAATGAAATATTTCAACATTTCTTAATTTCTAAGAATAACGGAGGTTAAACACACTATACACTATTTTAAGATCCAAATTCACAAATTCAAAACTTGGGTATTTTTTGATCACTATCATTTCCATAATAATGAAGAGTTCTCACATCATAAGCTAGAAGAAATGCTCTGACAAATGCAATACAACTCATAGAAAAGAGCAGTGACTAGCCTACAAGGAGCAAATGACATATTTTAACTAAACAGCTTTCAAGATACATCTCTATCTGCAACATGAGTAGACATTAATAATGATTAATGTCTACAGCATAACAACACAATTTAACTCTAGACGCCCGCCAGGGATTTTAACAAAATAGTAGACTCTCACGTTCGGGGCTCTGGCGACCTCCCTAATTATCACAGTCATGAGTTGTACACCATTGGAAAGCTTATAGACCACAAATTCCAATAAGGTAACATTCGTGAAATTCCCGCCGTATTCGTAGAAAAAAAACAGACATAAAATATCATTAAAGATATGAAAATATTGACTTTGCGGGGTCCTGGCAACCCTTGCAGCCTGACAAAATGATTAACGTGTAGGCCACATACTTGTGACAATAATGTAAGAAATGGTAGCCATTGCTGCCATTGCGTAATGAATTCGTTTTATGTAGGAAATATTTTCAAAAAAAAAAAAAGTGCAGAAAACATTCATTGAATTAGACATTCTCTCCTCTCCCCCACTAGTATTACGTCCATATGCAAATCATTTTTGCTGCACACATCATGTATACGAACAAGAATTATGCTTTTAGACCACTTCAGTGAAATATATCTTGTGTTATATGGGACCCTTCCGAAAATGTAAATTAACCAAATTTGACCAACTCTTCCTCTATAAACAACAAGTACACATACAGGTTACTATCATGTAGGGGACTACCTCATTGCTTCACATACCAATTTTTATGGATGTACCACAAAGAGGGGAGGAATACCCGCCAAAACCTGATGAAAAAAAATTGATGAAAAATTCAAAAACAAACTTCATCCTCCCTTTCTCGGCCTTACATACGTACCCCTATATACATAAAATGCAACTGACGGAAAGCTTCATCTCTCAAAAATACTTTGGTACCAAATCATATTTCTGGCTTAATTAGAAGCGGAGCTATTGATTTTTGTTGTAAAAATAAATGTAATTTACGTCATAAAACTTAAACTCCAAAAATTGGCTAACTTTGTCCCCTCCCTTCTCCCCCATATAAGCAAGAAGTACAAATACACGATATTACCATGTAGTAGCCTACTTCATTGCTTCACGTAACAATTTTTATGAATCTATCCCTCAAGAGGGGGAATGGCCGCCCCAAAAAACTGTTGAAAAAAAAAAAAACACGATATTTACCCTCCTCCAATATACATGAAAAGCACACCAGCAAAGCTGCATTTTTCAGGAATAAATTGGTACCAAAACCATCTTCCAGCCTTAATTTGAGGTTTAAGACTGAGCCATTGAGGTTTAAAGCCCTGACCCAGTAGTTGCGTCAATGGGCTTTTAAAGATTAAGAATGCAGACAACCAGTAGAACGTAACACAAAGAAACTAAACTACATATTCCGTGAACGGAGATCGGGAAAATTCCCGATTTCTTTCTCCGGAATTGAACATTTGGGCGGATCCAGATTAGGGAAGTTCCCGAAATTTGATCTAACTGTTGAATATAGATGGCAAGCAATACCTAAGAGTGTAAAAATGTAATATATATGCGTATTTAGATTATTGTTTTAAACAAAATAAACATTTTAAACATGTTTTTTTTTGTTTAAAACAAAGTACTTTGTTTTAACGTTTAAAACGTTTTAAACAAACGAACATGTTTTAAACATAAAAAACGTTCTTTTTGTTGGTTTTTTTTTTAAAAAACACGTTTTTTTTTTAACCCTAAGTAGGCCTATATTAATGTTTACGCGAAAATTTTGGATTTGGAAAATGAAATTAATTTATTTTTAAACTTATACTTCAACTACAGGATATTGCTTTAAGAAGAACTCTTTCACTCTCAATATATGTATAAAATTTCTTATAAGTAAACTTCAAATTTTCCCTGATACAGTCCCTGTCATCTCTTTAAAATTATTTAAACAGATGAACCAAATATATTAATCGTTGATAGATGGTGAAAGGTGACAAATTTGGATTTACAAAATGAAAGTTAATTTTTAAATCTATACTTTCAACTAGATGAAATTGCTTCAAACTAGATACAAATTTGAAAAAAAAAAAGTCATAAACAGGCTGGTAAGAAGTTTGTAGTGGTCACCGGTTTTAATCAAAATAACAGCAATATTTCCGGCTAGGCCAGTAAAAAACTGACCAGTTGGCAACCTTACGGAAGAATAGTGTTCACGAAAAGTATTTGAATCATCTCATTTCGTCTTGTTTCATTTAATTTTATATTTTACAAAATAACTTAGAGAGGCAAGGGCACCGATTTCTCTGTAAATTTGGGAGGGCGGGCATTCTGATGCAGAAGGATATATGAGGATTTTAAAGACAAATTGCATTCAAATTATGCCAAATATTGTATATTCATAAATACAATTGGGCTCATATGAACTTTGGGGGGCGGGCCCCCCAGGATCAGCGCGCTTGGGTAGAGGTACATTTAAATTCTCCACCCAAGAAGACTGATACGTCCAAAGATTACCAATCGAGTACTAAGAGCATTTTATGTAGGATGGAGTATGTGTTTCGTAAGTAAACAATAATACAAAAAAAAAAAAAAAAGATTTTATTTTCAAAGAAATATGTCCAAGAGTTTACAAATATTTTTAAGAGAACCAGTTTTTTTATTTTCTCAATCTGATTAGAGAACACCGAAAAGATTAAAATTTAGAGAAAGACGAAAGTCCTGAAAGATTTGGCAACACAATTTACACGAACGTACGACGGGTTGTAATCTGGAACTAAAAAACAAGACCTATAGTCCAGTAAAGATAGGATTGAGAAAGGAACAAATTAGTAACAAGCTAAAAGTTGGTATGGAAGTAGGGGGATATGTTAGAAATAACATACTAAAGGTCCCCTAAAATCCCACTGTAGCTTTTCCCGCAATTTTAAAAAAATGTTCGCCATCTTTAGACGACGACAAGGAATTTAGGGAAATCGTCACCCTTTATGTTTATTCCTCTAGCCACCGTTCTAATTATCACAAAGCCATGAATCATATATGGTTGGAAAGCTTGAAAGACAGACAATCTAAGTAAATAACATATATGCCCATCGTGCTAAATTTCTAGAAGAAGAGGAAGAAGAAAACAGCTTTTTTATTGAAAAAAGATATATTTTCAGAAATCGAGAAGTTTGCAACACTGACAGTTATTGCACACCAACGAAACACCACCAAGAGATGTCCTTGATATGTATCTCAATGATAGCCAACAGTGACAAATCGGTGCAACACAAGCCGAGAAAAAAAATATAACTAATGTTACTTTCTGACCTCTTTGTATATACAAAAGTGCATAAGGTGAGATACACGTTCACGGTTCTATAGTACTCGCGTCGAGTCGTGAAGCTTAGGCTCTAAACCAATCATAGAAATATTTTGGTTGAGCTCCAACACATCGGAAAACTTCGGTACAATTCGTGGAGCCGCTTCCCGAGCGTACACTTGGGGAAAGGTCGAATAGCTGAAATTCACCAACAATGTTGCCAAACTTTGAAGACATAGTAAATGAGTATATTAAAAAAAAGCATTTAAAATTACCAATAATAACACTGCACAACAATAACTAGTGTAACAACTAGTCTAAAATGGTAACAATAGCACAAATAGTAACAATGAAAATATAACGAAACAAAAAAGAATTAACAAAACGGAACTTGACGCCAATCCGACAACACTGTACTCTCGGGAGATGTTTTCCTTGTAGCGCGAGAGAAGACACTGACAAAATTTGATGGGTGGGAGTTGACGACCGGAACACACCCTCGCGTTCTATTGGGTGGTGAAATCGGTAGATCTAGGTCAAGCTTCACGACTCGGCGCGAGTACTATAGTCACCTTTTACCACATAGGACCAAGAGTTATATATCATTGTAAATCTTAAGAAACTTAAATTCGAACGAGGTAACACTCAGTGGCGTAACTAAAGGCTTGGAGGCCCCACCGCAGACAGTGAGGAATGGGGCCCCGTCTCTACTCCCACTGCACGATTTGGGGCCCCCTGATGGCTTGGGCCCTCCACAATGCGGTGTCTGTGGGGCAGTTATTTATTCCCCTGGTAACACTTATACTTATCAAGCCCAATTTGTGTAAGAAGCGGAAAACCCAAAATTTCGGGACAAAACATGATTTTCGCATAAATTCTTTAAAACTTGCAACACTGGCAATTATCGTATGTTAACAAACTGTGTTGCCACACCTGGCACAATTGTACCAGATTCAGCCCTTTTTGTCATTCTTCGGCCCGTTGGTACCACGCTGGCATTTTCAGCCCCTTTTGTGAAAAAGTTGGTACAATTCTACCCAATTCAGTACCATTTAACAAATATTGTTTCATTTTCAAAAGTTCACGATACTCATACTGTGTTGGACGCTTAAGAAATACTGGTGAACATTTATTCTGTGACGTTGCACCGCATAACGCTACAAACTTCATGTGGAAAATTCGTAATTCGAACTATACCGGGAAACAAATGACGCTAGATGGGCGCATCCACGCCGCGCAGGAAGAAGACGAGAAAGAAGCAGTGTGGTGGAAATTTTAGCTTGATTTTTTTTTTTTTTTTTTTAAGTACACACGTTGAATCAAGTGTTGCATATTCTGAAGAAGACAAGCGGGTGCTGAAATAAGTCTATAATTTATGCGTTGTTGAAAAGATTATGCAACATCAAAACAATAATAGCACCAATGGTGTACCGTGGAAAATCATCGCCTGGGCGAGATTATACGACGGCGTCCCGTACATATAACCGAGGTCGATAGATCACTCTCAACTACAATAGTCATTTGAGTGTATTTTTTAAAAATGTCTTGTTTATAATTAGAATGCAATGTTCCTCCTAGTATTCTTCAAATCAACTTAATATTTACATTAGACGTTAGTATGCACTTTACGAACATTTTTGTAACTAGTCCATTCGGACTTATTTTATTAGAAATCAATCAGGTTGTCATTATCTCGTTCACCTCCATGGTTTCCATAATTTGATTTTACATTCACACATCCAATTCCTCGAGAATGACGTAATTTAAAGCACACAAATCCTGCTTTCCGACAACCGTACATACTTTCACAGCCCTTTTTACAGTTACAGGATATTACACGGAGCGGGTTCCTTGATCATTCTTGCTGGTACGAGGATACCTCCTAATGTTGTCCATTCATATTCAGTCGCTCGCACATCACTGAGCAATACCTGGTTTCAGGGACGTAGCCAGAGATCTGAGTTTGGGGGGCCCATATTTACAAATGGAATAAACCATATTTTATATATATATATATATATATATATATATATATATATATATATATATATATATATATACACTGTAGTGTACTTAGGATAATTCGCGGAAAATATCGTTTGGAAAACTCGCCAATACATTGTCCTAAATTAAACTTTAACTACTCTTTCGGGGGTTAGAAATGTGAACCTCTTTTGAGAAATGCGATAATGAAACAATAATTTAAAAATTGTTTTAATAATGTCTACTTATGCAAGAACATTATAAAACGCAACACTTCATACAAATACTTTTTGATACATTTATACATACCTTTTTGCCTTGTACCTTTATATACTTTGTAGCTTGAGAAAATAGTTACAAATAATATAGTAACAGACGTTCACTAACCAAAAAATGCGATGATTTCTATGAGGCAGCTAAACTGAACACACAGGCTATCTAGACGTATATTTTAGTGTTAATTTTCAAAGCTCCTGACTTCCTTTAAATATTATACTGTAAACAATTACGGTCGCATTTACTGATCGATTACCGTCAATTCTGGCTGCCAACCGATTACCCTAAAATTTACAGTATTACTGTAAAATTTATGAACTAATACCGTAAATTTTAGGGTATTCCGTTGGCAGCCAGAATTGATGGTAATCAGTCAATAAATGTGACCATAATTGTTTACAGTGTAGTACATTTTATTGTTTACAAAATCGTTAACGTCTTCCGTGCGTCTTAAACATAAATCAATCCAAGAGGCCTACAATTATTTGAACTTCTGTGAACATAAAAAAATCTAATCAACGAAGTACATATATAATAAAATAATAATTGGTAAAATATTGGCCTAATATTACAACACTATTTTCTTTAATGCTATGTTCTTGCATCATCTGACAACGTTTTGCCACACTGTATTTACAAATTACTTGTTAAACACAAACTGTGACGCCTATGCAACGACTTTGGGAATATATCAATAATTTTATCTTCTTCATGCTTAGAGGCTACCTCTTGTTCTATTTCGAGTGCGGCTAACGCTGATGTTCTGTCCTAACCAGACTTACAACTAAGATGTGATTTGAACCTTTTATGCACGCTGAAAGAACACTCACAAGGAGCTGATGACACAGGTAGCGTCAAGGCTATTTCCACCAAATTCGTAGTTGGGGGAAAATTGGCTTGGACAGAGCAGCATACAGGTCCGAGATATTTGTAATTTCTTTCTCCTTCATAAGAGATTCTTCATAATTTTTTTATAACAATGAATTCATGTTCAGGAAAATCTATTTCGAACTTCGTAGCAAACTCTTTCGTTGCTTCCTTCATCAAGAACAGTTTTGATTTAGGATGACACGCTTGAATGCCACGAATTACAGATATATTTTCCTTACAGAATCGTCTGTCAAACTCGTTCGCAATGTTGTCAACCACTGGATATAGGAGTTCTGTACGAAAATTCGCTTCAGGATAACCCTGTGTTATTTTCTTCAGATTCTCTCGCTTTTCTCTACTCTTTGGTTGATTAAAACATTATGTACAATTTTGTTTGACAAACTGTTATGCTTCAGTGTAGTGACGCAATTAATTTTCCTCTGTTCTAAGTTCTTTTATGGCTTCAACAACCGAACAAATAAGTAACTGGGCGTTTGCTAGGGTATATCTTCTCCTTGTAGAAAATTATTCAGGCCACTAGTAATTCCCAAGTTCTTACTAAAAACAATCAAGCATGAAACAGTTGCAAATGATTTCAGTTTGTTCGCAATACCCTCAGCTTCAGCACTCTTCTTAGCATCCTTTCCCTCTAATGCAAAGATTATAGTTCCATCATTCATTTTTTATAGCTTTCAGTGAATGAACATGTGAAGCGCAACGAATGTCTAAATGATCAGGTATACTGGACTGTTTCAAACCTAACGCTGTCTGAGCCTGCTATATTCGCCTATGAGCTTTTACGACGTAGAAATAATTATGCAAAGTCTGCAATAAATCAAAAAATGTATTTACTTGTTCGAACGAACACACTTCTACAATAATTGTAACTGATGTGCATTGCAATGGATATACAATGCGAGGGGATGAGACCCTTTCGAAATTATTTTTGCACACCACCTATGTGGTCTCTCATAACGCTCGCCCCATCGTAAGCTTGCCCAATGCATTTTGAGTCCTTATTAACACCTACCGGTACAGAAGTCAAAGTTTCGATAATTGTTTTCGATATGTATTCAGCATTTACCTCACGAAGTTTGACAAATTTCAAAAAGTGCTCTATCGGTTTAGAATTTTTCACATATCTCACATAAACACTAAGTTGTTCAGAAACATTACCATCTCGCGTTTCATAGCCATAACGCTGAGTTTTCTAGCGGCACTTACAATGACATTGATGATTTCCTCACCTCAGCACAAGATAACTTCATTTTGAATTTCTGGGGATAAATAAGTGATATTCCCTGGCGCTGTATAATTCTTTAAAAAAGAATCAAAACGTCGTAACAACTCAAATGTTTGCAGGAAATTCCCTTTATTTAAACTGCTGTCATCTTCATCGTTGCCTCGGAATGCCAATCCCTATCGACTCAAATGGATCACAATCACCACCATACGCTTTAAACTCTCTCAACGGGTTCTTATTTCTTCTCTAAATGCGTGGTTTTGCAGATTCAGGACATCTCCAGTTTCTTTGGACCTCTGAAAGCAGTCATTCACATGAATGTTTTGCTGTGAGGTGCTAGCAACTTCCTTATCAATACTGTCCGAATGAATATTTTCCTAAGCAACAACACGCACCTTATCAGTTTCACTGAAAATACTCACCAATTGCTAATCACTTTTTTCGTGTGAAATAAAATATCCAGATTTTATAAATCTCTCCATATTTATTTATCTTAATTTCAAGAACACATGCATAGCAAACTTAACAGTGCGGATTCCACGTTCAGTAAGAAAATAGACTCTTTCCCGCTCAGCCACAGTTGCCAACACCAGCACAGGTAGGGGTATAAATAGTTTACATATTCTATTCTCCTCTGTTTTGCCAGAATCGCTGTTAAATATAATAAAAATAAGAAAGTAAATCTACACTCAATACCTTCTCGTAAAACAATTAAAAGATACTATAAGATACTATGTTGCAAAACCCAGCAATGTGGGAGAAGTATTCTCTTAGCCTTTGAGTCGAATCAACTTTTCACTTTTTTTTTCTTTCTTAGTCGGTTATACAAAGTGCATTCGTATAGCTTTTTAGCTTTAGTACTTCAAGGCGACTATAAGGCTGGAATCACTCTAAGGGCTGGAAGAACCTCGCAATTTTAACAAAGATGACGGTGTAAAAGTTATTACCGTTCACTTTTAACGTTTAAGAAATACCTATAAATGGATTTTTAAAAAATCTTAGAAATATGAATAATTTCAGTTTACTATGGATAATTTTTTCATTTATTGTCGGATAAAAACAATCTGTAACATATAATTTTAAATAAATATTTGGGGGGGCCAAGCCAAGATTTGGGGAGGCCGGTGCCCCCCCGGGCCCCCCCTTAGCTACGTCCCTGCCTGGTTTCAAAAAACGTACACTGTCAAAGAATGAATGGAATATACCACTTTTAACGTACACACGCAAAGGTAATGGCCTTTCGGATTTAATCATTGAAGATATAAGATACTTCGTGTTCTGAATATCCAAACTGAAATCCATCTTCTGTACGATGTAACATGGATGATTCTCAAGTGGTTGGAGACACCAACTTGCCCGAATTGGAATGGATTTATGCAGCTGGTGCAAGCAACAACCATAAGTAGCAAACATATCAAGTAGTAATTCAACCTTTCATCAATCCTCAGCCAATAAGCATGATGCTGTATACTCGGTGCTTATGTTTGCCAGCAAAGAATGTGCAGGAAATAAGCAAAAAAGCATGCTTAGTCACGTTGGATCAACCTTTGTACTCTAAAGCATGTGACATTGTAGCAGCATGTAGAAATTCTGGTGAATTACCGTCAGTGGTTGTTAGACTTGGGGGTTTTCCACACTATAATGTAATTTATGGAAACAGTTGCGTATATAATGAAAGGTAGTGGCATTGAAGAACTTTGGTCTTGTGTGTATGCTAGTAACTCCATGCCACAGATGAAGTCAGGCTATTCTTATTGCTCGTGCTTTGCGAGCTCATTTTTTTAACACAGCAATTGCAATATATAATGTATATTTAATGAATCAGACGCCACTGAGGAGTTTGTACTTCAATTGCGAGATGTTTGTATTCCTCTGATGACTGAAGAAGATATCGATACTGATGTAGTTGTTCAACATTCAAACATAGTCAATCAAGATTGCAAATGACCTGAAGTTATTCATTGACTCTGCTGCAGAACCAACCAGTATCGCTCTGTACTTTCAGCTTGTAGAAATTATGCGTTTTTTAATTCGAAAGAACTGGAGACTTGAATCTTCATCTTCACTGCATGTGAGAAATGTTACCATACTTCTATGCAGCTGGGCATCTTTTGTATGCCAAATACGCACATCTGTACTTACAAGAAATGTTGCAGTTGGAGGATGAAATAGATCTTCATGAGTTCCAGCTATTTACAGGAGACGGTTACTTCATCATTTGTAGAAAATATATATTTTGGAGTGGTACATGGTCTGATGTGACGATTGAGCAGGTTTTAGCGAGAGCAATGAAGAGCAGCGGTGGACTGACCCATGGGAGAGGCATGACTGAAAAGATAATATTTAGGTGTGTGTCAAGTATGCCAGCAGCGTGTCACTTACGAGAATGTCTTGAAAAATTATTAAACAAAGATAGGTATGAACTTCACACTGGTCGGCATTTGGACCTGTACCAAAGCAGTCAATCGCGTGATATATTATATCTAAAGAAATTCTTGCGTTGGTTTTGCCAGCATTCTCCATTCCCTTTATATCCGGAGCTCGCGTCCCTAAGCACTGGCATGGTAGGTAATGAAATAGTCAACTGATAAATCTAAGGAAATTGGATTGGCTGCTATGGAAGGAATGTTTGGACAGACTTTTGGAAATGTGAAACTTAAACAAAAAGATAAAGCCATCCCACTATCCGTAATGCACAATGTAGTGCGTATCCGTGATGAGCTACTGGCTGTAAACACCATATTTCAAATGAATCATATGATTAGAAGTCCGAAAAAGAACTCCAGCAGTGTTTTGCTTACGAGCTTGCACCCTATTCACTTTCTCTCTTCACAGAAATGTCCATGAGAAAAACGAAAAATTCCGCTTTGTACGACATGTTTGAAAATCTGACAAATTTTAAAACTCAAATTGAAAACACTGTGTACGTTATAAATGGAGGCTGGCTTCTACATCATGTTGTTTGGCAACAACATGGAACATACCTTGACGTGTAGAACTCGTATGTGTTCTATGTACTCACAAACTCAGGAACGAAAGCAACAATTATCGTTTATGGGTATTGCACTGAAAACTGTACAAAAGCCGCTGAGCAGGAGCAACATGAGTCAAAGGTTCAATCAGCTTTGGTGTTATTCACAAATGAAACCGCATTATTAACTAAAAAAGATAAATTCTTAGGTAATTTCAAAAATAAGGATTGTTTCGCCCGTGAGTTGATGGTTCATTTGACACAAGCTGGAATTCAAACCTAGCAAGCAAGAAGTGATGCTGACGCACTTATAGCTAAAACTGCTGTAGCCAAGTCTTTAAATCCTTGTAGGCACGTCGTAGTAATTGGCGAGGATGTTGACATTTTAATCATTTTGCTTAAACAAGGTAATAATCAGTACGACATCACATTTGGACGTGGACAGGACAAGACGTGAGTAAAGAATTTAGTACTAAGAAGTTGTAAGATAACACAGACAAATATACTAACTGTCTTGCTCAGTTACCATGCTTTAACTGGATGCGACACATCATGTGGTTTGTATCGACAGGGAAAGAAAACGCCATTGCGATTATTTCAAAAACGGGAAGATTTATGCCGATCACTTGAAGTTTTGAACAATGATAATGCTAGTGTACAATCTATGAAGCTGGCACATCATTTCTACTAACACACTACGATTCTCCAGCAATAGTGACCTTACTGGGAGAATTTCAGTATCATTCATACATCCTTGCAGTAAGTCGCTCCTCATTCAGAACGAAATACAATTGGCAGCGATGCTGTGAAACACCATATCATCAGGTTCAATTATACCGTGGAAATGATTTGCGAGCGACTGAATATGAATGGACAACATTAGGAGGTATTCTCGTACCAGCAAGAATGACCAAGGAACCCGCTACGAGTAAAATCCTGTAACTGTAAAAAGGGCTGTGAAAGTATGTACGGTTGTCGGAAAGCAGGAATTGTGTGCTCTAATTTATGTTATTGTCGAGGAATTGGATGTGTGAATGCAAAACCAAATGATGAAGGCCATAGAGATGAACGAGATAATGATAACCTGATTGATTTCTAATAAAATAAGTCCGAATGGACTAGTTACAAAAATGTTCGTAAAGTGCATACTAACGTCTAATGTAAATATTAAGTTGATTTGAAGAATACTAGGAGGAACATTGCTTGGGTCCAGCGTTCATCATGTTTAATGTGAGCACACAATGACTGTGCCGATCCTGAAGCAGAGTATTTTATTTATGACTTTTGCAAGTAATCACAATCAGTTATGGCTTGGCATTCAGAATTTTCATATATTGTCACTATATTCATTGTATGTTCAACAGAAAACTTTTTATTTTCTATATAGGATTTGTATTCCATATTACCCGACTATTTCATATTACCCTCCAAAGTGGTTTCTTTACAAATTATAAATTTTACCCATCCCTGTAACGAAACTTCTATATCAAGATATACATAAATAAAGCCAAATATGTAAGGCGTATACTTGTTTTCCTTTTTTTTTTTCCAATGTGCAATTATTAACAGTTACAAGCGAAACAAAAATGGTATTCCATAATACCCGAACTTTCTCTATATATACCTAGGTATAAAATATTTTTAAAAAATGTACTGCGTCATTCCTATTTAGCCTAGAGTCATGGTTCAAACGCCATTTTCTTCAGTATAATAAGCCCTTTCCAACGATATCACTCACATGGCTGTATCATACACCTAAACCAGATAATTAGGGAAAAACTCGGAAGTATTTTTGCAAATCCAACCAAAACACTTTGCCCCTCTGGCCTAGGCCTGGGTTGACGTAGAGATCTGATTTTTTTTCAAAAAATACATTGTTATGTACATAATGCGTGTGCAGAATTACAATCTTGTATCTTAAAAACAAAGGACAGAAAAATTGTTGAAAGTCTGAATTTAGGCTCTCTCTTTATACACACACATACGTATATACTTATTATAAAAATTTACTGCGTCATTACTATTTAGGCTAAAGTCATGGCTTAAACGTTATTTTCTTTAGTATAACAAGCCCTTTCCAATGGCGCCACACATATGTACGTATCGTATTCCTGAACCGGAAAAATCGGGAAAATTGATTTTTTTTTTTTTAATCAGCCCCTCGGAACATTTGCAACCCTTGTGCCCGGACTCGGCTTCACGTAGAGATATCACAAAAATTTGAGAAATATCCAAAGGTACATACAATTCCAATCTGATATCGTGAAAACTACAGGCGTGAAAAATTTTTTAAATTTGCCTGAAGAAAAAGTAAAAAGTCACGCCCTTCCACACCCACTTGGCGCAGCCAAGTTGACCATCTGATTCCAAAACGCATCTGTGGTGTTCTTTGGTCCATTCTTGACTTGACTAATAAAAATCGACTTAAGTACCTGTTATAGAACCTAAATAAGAGGTCAAAGACCATAATACGCCATGGTAACAAACGTTACCAAAAATCCTAAAAGAGTTAATAGAGCACTGAAGCTTCAACCAACACTATGGTAACACTGATATGACAAGTGACGATTAATGTGGTGCAGTGAAGTTCCCAGAATTTGAACTTGAATTTGTTTTAATGCGTTTTCACAAATTTGACTTATGTCATGAATTAGCAGCGGAGCGGATGCAGCAGACTGAGATCTGGAGGGAAGGGGTCCTTTATCAAGCAGTTGGTAGAAAACGGCTGAATATGATTATATATTTATTCATTCTTTTAGCTCCCCCCCCCCCCAATATTTTCTTTAAGTCGGCGCCTATGTAAATAACTGATTGTGGATACTTCATATAAGGACGCTAAAGTACTAATATATATATATATATATAATTATAAAGTACCACTATTAGTTGCAACAACTAAATAAAGATGTGCATAGGAAAATAATTTAAACCTTCTGTCCTGACGGAAATTGTACGACAGAGCAATTGAAATATATTTTTTAAAAAAAACACAGTGAAGAACATTATAGGTGAGTCATTAATATATTATTATTGCTATTGATTTTGTTTTATTTCTTTCTTTCTGAAAACGCTTTTCAGAATATACATAATTAATTATTTGCGAGAAAGAATGAAAATATTATAATACAATATTACAAAAAAGTGCACAATAGGAAAAACTCTTTCGCTAAATAGTTCATCATATAGAGGTGGGAAAGGAAAGAAAAACGAAAAAACAGCTCTGAAACCTCCGGTGGCCAACATCATTGCAAAGTCATTTGACATTGTTACCCAGACAAAAGTACAGCTGTAAAACATGTGAAATCCCAAAAAAATAAATAAAAAGGGATCGTTAAATTGCAGAAGAGCGAAGGAACAATAAATGAAGAGAAAAATTTACGTAGACACAATTTCGGGGAAATTTAAAATATATATATATATATATATCGACTTATTTTACATGTCGAGGTTAAGGCTATATGAAGCCTTATCTAACACCTATACATGATACAAAATTGAAAAATCAAAGAATATAGTTAACAATAGCAAAAGAAAAAGTTAGAAAGCAAAAAAAAAAAAAAAAAAAAGAAAAGAAAAAGAAAGAAACAGACGGTCACTTGAACACACACACACATAACACACAAATATAATATAGTGCTACGCGAAAGTACATACATGTTACAATATGTAATAAATGTTGAGTTTTATATCTTTATGACAAGCTTCTCTATTGGCTCTTCTGTCTCTGTGACCATTCAACCCTGCTTCGATAACAATAAATTATAAACTGCTCTTTTAAAAGATGCTAAAGAGTTTGACTCACGGACCGAGGTTGGCAAAGTATTCCAATCACGACACGTTGAAATTATATATGATTTGGAGGAATAAGTTGATCTATGAATAGGAATTGCAAGCTGGCTATTAAAACGTGATCTTGTGTCCCTCTCATGGAAATCGCTTAAAAAATTAAGGTGTTTTAGAAGATATTATAAAGGGTGTGTGGGGGAGGAAAAATGAAAGGACACTCCACCTACACACTAGCCGTCAGAAGAACTAAAGAGGGGAATTTAGCTCGCAATACAGGTACTGGATTCGGACGGCTGTCCTTTGATGAAAAAGATCATTGGGGATATTAGAGTAATTTACGAAGAAATTCTATGGAAAGAAGAGAGACAGGGATTGGAATAGGATTATCAGTTAGGAAAGGTGTACCTTCATTATGACGTCCGGGCGTGCGTTGGTTCCTCTCTGGTGTCTTGGTGTCTCGCTCACTCTCTATGGATCAGGTCCTGGACTACTGGCAAGATACTGCGGGCATTTGCCAGTTCGTAGAAGGAGTCCGAAACTAACTTCAACTCCGAACCGTTACTCCCGGCTTCAAATCTGTATCGCTACTCCTCGAGACGGAAGTAACCGGGGCTATTTAAGGAGAGCCCCCAGGCTCGGCAACTATTCTCGTTGACATAAAAAGCGAGTCCCAGACGTCATAGGAGGTGTGATTATAGGTGTTGGTCAGGAAGGTGTCTCTCGTAACTTTATTACAAGATAAAGAAAACAATTACAATAAACACATAATATCCATAAAATGCTGATGTAGCAAAACATCAATCAGTTGGCTGCAGACAGTTCTGAGTGCAAGTTCATTACACACATATTTCTTGTTAGAAATTATACTCGTCTCTGTCTTTCTTAGAAATACACTGAAACTCCACTAAACACACATAAAATTAACAGAAACATGTCGCCAACATCATTGTCCGCATAAATCAATGAATCATTAATAACAGTTTTTGTGAACCCATGCAAAGACACACTGATTCCTTTACAATATGAAGGTTATGTAAAAGTAAGCGTTTTATACAGTAGTACCAACGAGTGCAATTTTCGCCGTTGCTGCATCTTCTACCATTGCAGCTTTTTAAAGAATGGCGTTACATGACTTGAGAATTTTAAGTTAAAAATAAAACGTATACAAACATTTTGTACTCGTTGCAAACGCTTTTGTAAATGTATATCAGCGTCAGTTAAGGCGGTGTCACAGTACTGCAAATGTGGTACCACTAGGGTATTAACAAGTTTTTTTTTTTTTTTCAACTGTGTTGGTAAAAAGTTTTTTAATTTGCTGAGAGAATGAAGAATTCTAAAAGCCTTCTTGCATGATGCGTTAATTTGATCAGACCAAGTTAAATATTTGTTAAGTATGACCCCAAGATTGTTCACAGAGGAAGAAAGGGGAACATTTACGTCTTCTAAAGTTATATTGGGAACAAGTGAAGCATCTATTAACGTCGTTGCACGTATGGAAGTAATTAAAATTGACTTTGATTTGACTGGATTTATAATCAAACAATTATTTGCTGACCATTTAGCCAAATTACTCAAGTCTTCGTTCATCTTTGTTATACAAATATCTATTTGCCTTGGTGAAGAAGATAGATACAATTGAACATCGTCCGCATACATGTGATACTTACAGTGTTTTAGAGATTGTGGTAAGTCATTAACATAAAGGCAGAAAAGAGGCCCTAAAACACTACCTTGAGGAGCCCCACAAGGGAGGTTACGCTGACCAGAAACTAAGTTGGCAACCACCATATACTATTTACGGTCGCATAAGTAATTTTGGACCCACTTAGCAGCTGAAGTAAAGAAACTAAATTTTTGTACATGTTTCTGTAGCAAAATGTCGTGGTTTACTGACTGGAATTCTTTCCTATAATCCAGTAAGGTAAGTATGGTTGTCTCTCTCTTGTCCAAAGCAGAACGTATATCATCAGTAATACTGGTAAGGGCTGTAGAAGTGCTGCAATGTTTACGAAATCCGGATTGAAAAGTGTCTAAAAGGTTATAAGTTCGAACGTGCTCACATATTTGGTCACTTACAATATATTCAAGAGCTTTAGATAGGGCAGGTAATATTGAAATAGCCCTTAAGTCTTCTGCAGACCGGACATCCTTAGTCTTAGGGAGAGGCAGGACTCGTGCTGTCTTCCACAAGACTGGGAATGTTCCGGTAGTAAGGGAAAGATTAAATAAATTGGTAATTGGGGAGAGGACGAAAGGTAATATTTTCTTGATCAATGTTATACTTATTTCATCAGCACCTATAGCAGTGGATTTTATCCTCTTAATCGCTTTCATTACATCCTGTGGGGTAACACAAGTGAAAGAGAAAACATTTTCTTCAAAATTAGGGATTTGTCCAGTATTATCAGATCCTGCATTTATCTGTGAGCTAGAAGTATCAATTCTACAGAAATAATTGTTAAGATAATTGGCAGAGAAAGGAGCAGCTACATCCGGCTGGACTCTTTTGCTGCTACGAATGCCAAGTAGCTTCAAATTTCTCCAAAGATGGGAGGGATTCTTGTTCTCAAGCAGGGTGTAGGGAAATTTTAATTTCGCATTACGCACGGCTTGATTACATCTATTTCTAAGGATCCTATCTTCCTCAAATTTGTCATTTAAGTTGGGTAGATTCAATTTACGTGCTTTCTTAAATTTACTATACACTCTGTCGCGACAAGCCATTAAACTTCGAATTTCATCTGTAATCCAGGGCGAAGGAGAACACGTTTTTCTCTCAAGGGGGCATGAATGTTCAGAAGATAAAAAATTAACTCATTGAAATAAGATAGTTGGTCATCCACAGAAGGAAAAGAACTTATTAGATGCCAAGGCAATAACGCAGCATCACGCAAGAGTGCTTCATTGTTAATGTTGGCTAAATCTCTGTATAAAACAACTTTAGGCTTGAATTTGGGAGTCTTAATAGAATAGCAAACAAAGATAAGATCATGACGCGAAATGCCAGGTACTGAAAATTGACCTCTATCAATGTCGGAAGTTAAGATTAAGTCGAGAAGTGAATCTGAGGTGGTAGTATGAAATGTAGCTTCGAGCGGACAGATGGAAAAATTTAAGGATGTAGTAATCTCGCGGAATGTTTCTACTTCACGTTTAGAGGACAATGAATCAAAGTTCATGTCTCCAAGTATCAGATTATACATATGAAGTGGTGAGATATGAGAAATATCTTCTTCGAAATTCTTAAATGATGCTCCTGGTGGGCGGTACACACAAGCCAAAAGTAATTTTTGGTTCTCAATACATATCTCAACTATGATGTACACAGATTCCAAGCTATAATGACCACTTGATTGACAAAGAATTTTTGCGTCAATGTCATTTCGCAGAAAGATTGCAACCCCACCACCACCTTTGTTAATGCGATCGTTTCGGATAATTTTGAAGTTATTTAACAATACCAGATCATTAGAAAGAGTCTCGGAAACTAATATTGCATGCAAGTTCTCAACGGAATGAAAAAGAACTTCGAACTCAGTATAATGTCTAACAAGGCTCTGCCCATTAATGTGCACAGCATTGAACGTTGGTCGCTTCGATTTATTAAGTCCTATTTGCAATAAATACTGAGGGTCTTCGTAAGACACTTGGAGATCGGGTAGCTGTAAAGGTTAATTGTCTTCGAAAACAGAGGGACATATTTTATTTAGTTTGGTTAAAACGAATGAAGAGGGGCTATGTTTGTTGCTTATATTGTCAGTCACTGTACTCATGTAATACTGAATATTTCAATGGCAGGTATTGCGAAAAAACAGAAAGACTAGAGAAAACGAAAAGACTATAGAATGTAGATTTACTGTTTCCTTGTTGCTTTTTTTTTTATTAAAGAAAACATTTCTATTGCCTCATAACATGCGGATTGTGCCTCAAACGAGGTTCTTGCTCTTCCCGAAACGGAGTGGCTATTGGTGTCTTGGGGGGTGAGAGAGAGAAGAAAAGAAAAAAACATGGCACTGACCTTGAGGAGGAGGCGAGCCGAAACTGGAAACAACAGGGGTATAAGAACACAGAGACAGGGAGGCCTTCCTGTGCTGATGGTGGGAGGGGACACTTTTGTATCCATTCCCACATTAGAATCACTAGAAGCTTCACTCGTATTGAGCTTGACAAATGCATGTAAACGCATCATTGATAACCACATTCAACACAAAATATTGCCGACAAATAAAAATAGCAACACAACCACACACTTTTCAGAAAAAAGCGAGCACACCATACTTGTTGAAAATATTGTTTGATAAATATAAAGCTCATAAATCACATAGCTACTGCAGTTATCGCTTCTGTGTATTGTAGAATTTAAACACTGACAAGTGTGCACACATAAAGAGACACAGGACGTTAAAACACACGCACACGCACACAAACAATTCAGATGCACACAATATTCATACCTGGATATACATTTAACAAAAGAGGATATATGTATTAATAAAATAGTAAAGAAAAACAAATCTCTAACATATCACACACAGTACAATATGTACACGTTCCGTGCTGCGATATTATGCCACTAACTGTTGGAGATATTCGCTATTTCTATGTGTCCTCACAAGCTATTAAGTTCATCCTTGGTAGAGACGAAATGTCTAGTTTCGTTTTCAAGGACAACTATCTTTCCGTCTTAAGTATACACCTGCTTGTAACCATGCTTCTGAACTGCAGAACGCAACAATTCCAGTCGATGATGGCACAAGTCTTCTTTGATGGTGATGTTGGAGCCCTTCAGTTTTCTTTTATTGCTGAACACCTTAGCCCTGGTTCGGTAGCTTGCAAACTTGACAATTATTGGACGTGGTTTTCCCTCTAATTTGGGACCAATCCTGTGACTTCGACTAATGTCGTTTATGTCCATGGGAACACCTAGCCGTTCTTCAAACAATTTGATGGCTATAGTGTCAATATCTTCATTTCTTCCTTCCGGTATTCCGAAGATCAGAAGGTTTTCCCTCCGCTGGTATTGCTCCAGTTCCACAATCTTCTCTTGCAGACCACTAATTTCTGCGTCCTTGTTCTTTAGCTCTTTCCGAAGGTCATGCACTTCTTCAGAATTGAACTTAAGAGTTTCTTCCAGTCTTTCCACCACTACTTTCGTAACTGATTCAATTATTGAATCTATGATTAGTTTTAAAACTTCATGGGTTTCACCACTGCCTTGACCTCTTCGCAGATTTGCCGCACGAAGTCCTTTTTCTCTGCTTCGAGCGCACTGTTTCCTTGGGACCCTTTGATAGCCTTAGAGGTAGCCATTTTACTGTGAAGACTTCGTACAAACAAAACAACTGTAAATTAGGAAAGTAATATTTGTACAAGATTTTCACTAGATAATAAAACGTTATACTGTTCTTCTATCTATAACTGAACTATGGAAACATAGATTGCTGCGAAACACTTCTTCCACTGAACTTTATGGCATGAAAAACACGGAGCGCGATACGTGCACGTCTAACCACTAGCCATCTCAAGGTCCCAGCATATATATATATGTGTGTGTGTGTGTGTGTGTGTGATGTATGTTTCCTACATATATATTAATAAAGATATTAACAAAACAATACTAAATATGAATAATAATAATTAAGCGTAATGAAAATAATTGGAGATTATGGAGTATGAAAAATATATTGGAAAAATAATTGTAAAAATTAAAGAAACTGGGAAAGATTAAAAAACAGGACGAAGAAGAAAAAGTGTATATGAAATGGAAGATACATAATGAGATAGGATATTATAGAGGATGATTAATGTCAGGGAGTAGTTTTCGGATAAAATAATAATATAAGTGTCTTCTCATCTATTTATGAAGTATATGGAAGAATTTAAGAGAAGGTGTGGTCAAATGTACTGTTTTGACGGGGTGTATGTTCTAAGGCAGATACATGGGGATTTGAGCGCTGGTAATTATTGGTACTAATCGAAAGTGGAGCTAGAATTCCACCAACATAGAGAATTAGATGTTGGGTGCATTTAAGGATATAAATGGCATTAGAAGATCTGGAACTCCCGTAATGGCACAATATATGTATTACCTTCGTGATATTGTATCACAGGTTTATTTCGAATATAAAAATATAGTAGAAGTTTTATTTAGGCGTCGATTTCTGACATTTCTTCGATGGAGCTGTGCGATCTTTCAAGAGATAAAGTCCCGTAATCAGTGACGTAACTAGGTTAGTTGTCGCTCAGGGCAAGAACTCGCCTTAGCGCCCTCTTCCCCTGATCAACCAAACCAAAACACTCCCCGACTACACCAGATATTGGCATCATACAGTAATTCTCCTATTCAATTTTTTCTTCAAATAGTAAAGCATGATTTCAAAATTGCAGTACATAATTTAATTTTTAGCACAAGATAAAACATCAAACTAATTAGTATTTGATTGCCAAATAATCTGAGAGTAGCATTCTTGACATGTTCTTACAGTCTTATTATAATAACTGCAAATTACAATGTTTTTGGAATTATATCGGGATGTGCATATGTGTAGATTGAATCAACAGTTTGTTGCTTTAGAATATAATATTTAATTATGACAAACACTCAAGTTGTTGTCTCGATTATTATATTTGAACATTTTGCAAATCTCTTAAATCGATGTAAGTTAAAAGAAAACACGAAAGCTGAAACTAAAATTTAACTTTGTTGGCTCTTTTCACTACAAATGTTTTTACAATGTCCTCAAAAGATAGTTTTGAAGCTAACTTATGCTCTATCGATATGATCCTAAGGTTGTTGAGTCGTTGTTGTCCTGTTAAGTTTCTGAGACTTTTTTTAATGATCTTTGGTTTGCTGAAAATCCTTTCCTTGCCTTATAGTGAAAATAAATATTTGCCCAGTTTTGTGCCCTCCCTATCTGGCACCAGGGTCACAAGCCCCGTTTGCTACCCCCTAGTAATTTCTCAGCTCGTAATAAGGATGTGGACCCTTTGATGAACGATTTTAGGGTGGATAGAGTTTGTTTCAGGTAAGATGGTGAGTATGAGGTAAGGAAGATTCATCAATTTTCGCAGGGATGGAGGATGGGTTGGCATTGAGTAAGAAAGTTGGGAGTAAAAGTTTTTGCACAACCAAATTGTTTCCTGATATGGTTGACGGGGTATATCCTCCGTTGCACAGTGCTGAGCAGAAAACTCAGAAGTAATTATTGAGAGACAACGTTAAAAAAAAAAGCTACTATTGTGTTAGTTTTTATTTACATGTTTGTAATTTATTATTTTGTTATCTCATTTAATGTTATTAACATTATTTGTTCATTTACAGCAATTATTTCTTTAAACAGACAATGTTTGCTACTCTTTTGTCTTGTAACTTATTTACGAATCGTTGTAAACTTGTAGTGCACTGAATATCCTTTTTTGGATCAAAAGATCCAATATATTTCAGGCAAAAATTTTCTTCTAGGCCTTATATATCTCTAGAACTACATATAGTGTAGCCAAACCAAAAATATCATTTAACTCAGTATGATGTGCTTGTTAGTCATATGTGTGGGAAATCATTCTCACATCAGAAGAAAAAGAAAATAATATACTAACAAAATCTATAGCAATATATAGTTTCTTGAATAACATGTCTGTTACAAATATTGTATTAAAATATTCATAAAACCTGCCTTATAAACTACAACAACGAGGGCGATTCAGAAAGTAGTGCCTCCAAGGTGATACCTTTATTTCCGTTTGACAGTTAGCACCGATACAGGTATCAGTAGAAAGCTTGCAATGACAGCTACAAATGGTAGCATCATTTTTCCATATAGTCTCCATTATGGGCAACACACTTGCGCAAACCCGAAACAAGGTTTTTCATGCCGTCGGCGAAGAAGTGTAGTAGCTGCTGGCGACACCACGGGCGAACTGCTACTTCCACTTCTGCATCACAACCGTAGCGTTGGCCCTTAAGGTGATTCTTAAATCTGGAGAAGAGTCAAAAGTTGCAGGGCGCAAGATCTGGAATATAAATAGAACAGTCCTGGTTTCATGCATTTTAGGCGAACTACTTGCATCATTCAGTGACCTCCGCAGGGCTTACCCGGTTCCTCACCCCGGATAATACAGCCTTACACTGAAATACCCGTGAGTTTGAAATGTACAATACTTCCCTCCGGTTGTCACTCAATGATTATGCCCAATGCACTCAACCCAACTGTCTGTCTACGGTCCAGTTTCTGGAGGTAGCGTCTGTAAGACGATCCAAGTGTATTTATCGAGAACAGGTGAAATGATCATCTACTCTCGCTCACTTGTCACATATCAAATATCATGCACTAACACCACGTTTAACATGCTTCTCCTGGTAATGAAATAGAAAATACATATACACTTCGTGCCGATTTATTTTCAAAACTAAAACATATCTGTTTAACTACATAGTATACACATATAATTAGCTCCTTTTTGTATTATAAAATCGTAGAATTAACGTTCGAAATACTTATGTGCTTTCGTTGTTTCACACGTGAGGTGTTCTATTCTTGAAGCACAAGTCCGTTCGTTTAAATAATCCAATTCATCCACCGATGTTAAATGTTAGTGTCGCCTATTCTATCGTGGAATTGAAAGGTTGCCGCTGTATCTGCATCGTGATGAGAATATTTAGTTGTCAATTTAAAGTATAACGATCTGGAGAAAAATTAGTATTTGGAGACTGTTTTTCATATCAGTCTTCCATCATTGCTTATCACGCACTTGCCTTCGCGGCAAAATTCATCTCTGCCACCCACACTTTTTGATCACGAGACTGGGTGTGTCATTTTTAACTGTAACACCAAACTATTACGTACTATTGAAATACACTAAAATATTAGTTATGAAAATTCAAATATTGTTCATAAACAATCTTTCTTAACTTTAATGTTTGTATGCAGTTTCGCTTGTAAATTTTTGGAGGCAAGATTAAAATGACAAACTCATGCCTCTTTCCATTTTCGTCGAGTCATGGACACACATATATATATAACTTTTCACGAATGATCAAACATTCGCCACTTTTCTTCTTTTTTTTCTACCAATGTTCGCTTGGTACCACCAGGTGGCAGCATAATCGAAGAACGGCACAAACAAGGTGAACTAAACGTATATGGATTATCACCACTATCGAGTATAAAACGCAAAATTAGCGTTTGAGCGAAAAATGAAATTATGCATAAATTTGGAGCAGTTACATTGGCGGTCGAAACGAATGTGCGTGCAACATTGAATCATGGTAAACGTCCAAGAACCCTGTACCGTGACTTCACTTCAATTAAAAACACCATTTCAAAGTCACTCACTACACAAGTTCACTGGAAATTTACAAGTGCTTTAGCCACGTGATTTATTCATTAGATAGAAGAGTCTCATTTCAATGAAGAAAATAATGAACTTAATGGGGCACTTTAGTATGTACGTAAAGAACTCATGGGGCTTTTATGTGGAAAGTTTTCCTTCATTTTTTTAGGCACTGTTACCAGGATAAACATCATCATGTGCATGATTTATATTTTGACATATACACGAATCTCATGATATGCTTTTAATATTTCGTTTATACTACTATAATATGCGCTTTTACTACCAATGATAATATAACTACATTCGGAAAACATTATATATATGATATATGTAAATTATATTAACATTACATAATAACAACATTTTCTTTCAGTTTACGTTTATAGAAAAATTTTACAAAATTACAGTTATTAAATTCATATAAAACACATTTTAACATAACGATAAGACTAAAACATTTCGTTATTCTATTAATTCAAGACACTTCCAAAATAAATGCAACTATTTGGAAATGCAAGCATAAAATTCACATAACATTACAACCCGCTGAATTTATCACACAAATAGATGAAATCTACATTAATGAAACAAATACTTGAATATTCCATGAAAGAAAATAAGTAAACTTACTACATATATACAGAACACTTAAAATAATATATAGAAATGAAAACATTTTCAGACAATTTATACTAACACAACAACATAAAAATAAAGCAATTATACATGAGTACAATAGATTACACATCATTTTTGATACGATATTCATATGAAATAAATTCATTACCACTCTTTTGCACTGTTAAGATAAGAATGAGGCCGGATAGAAGTACGTCTGCCACACTTCTACGCTATTCAGTGCCTATCCACTTAAATTTACAAGTCTCCCTTCCCCCTTAGTACATTCAAAGTTTTTTCCCACCCCGTCAGAATGGCAACAAGACATTCTGAGGGAGGGAGTTGCCATTCATAATAGGACAATGATCTAACAGTGTTTCCATTAACACACAAAAACTTACTTTCATTCTAGTGAACTTAGAATGTATATTAGTTTACACCAACAATATTACATAAATGCTAGGTGGCTCATCTCGTACTGAAAGTGGTTTAAGATCTTAATGCCAGTTGCAATAACTTGTCGCAAAAGCATCAGCGAGGGAATATGGCCACTCACATAAATGAGTTTTCAGCTAAGCAATTATTTCACATAGAATTGTCTTGAACATAAAATCTTTATTTATTTTTTTTTTACATGTTCTGTTTACTGAACTTTGGTTTCAACAAATATTTTAAGCATATGTCACATTTTAATAGCTCTTTCAATAGTAATTGTTACTTTTGCTTGTGTTGACAGATAAAGTAAGTTTAATCACGTTCGAGAAATTTACATTTATCAAAGTTTCAGGTTCATAATAATCTACTTTTTCACTGTTTTGTTTTGCAAAATCAAATTCTTTTTCATGAACGTGCTTCTTAGCCAATTCTAACCATATGTTCTTAGTTTTTAAGTGGATCGCCACACTCTCATACGATCGATAAAATCTACACCACAAGATTCTGCAGTTAAAGGATCTATAAGTTCAAAAACTTTATCTGAGATCTTACTCTTACACAGCAAAGGACCCTTATGGAGGATGAAGAATTTACTAATCTTTTTACCTACAGCTGAGCTGAACAATAATACTAAATCGTTTTCTTTTACATTTTCCTTCCTGGGTTGCATTGTATTTTTCATTTCTTTTTCTGACTTTTTCATTCCTACGGTAGTCAGCTACTATGAGTTTATTTTCCCAATTCATAGATTCGCTTTCATCATAACTTTCATCATAACTCTAAAACTGAAAAAGGGGGGCCGTTGCCATAGAAATCACCGTTTCCATAACAACGAATCCCGTCACGGCTCGTCAATCTAAAACTGATTGAGGAAAAAAAAAAAGTCTGCAACAAATGTGATGCATGGAATAAGTCGTGAGTGGGAACCCTTCACCCCTGGTGGGGATGTTCATGAAGCTATCAGCTTATGTCTAATTATATTGGACTATAATATCCATTTCTTAATTTCGAACATACTAGGTTCGATCGGAATGAGAAAACTTTTTATCGGACTTCTAAAGAAAATAAAATGAAATAAATAAATACATGACCGTGTTTATTACATTTAGGATTCCCAGTCACGACCCCCTTTCCAGTTTTATTTAAAAAATAGAAGAAGAAGATGAAGAAAGGAAAAGGAAGATAGAAGAGGAAAGGTGGTAAAGTAAGAAGGTGATAAAGAGGAAACTGTTACTGGATATTTTAAGAAATATGGTAAAGGAAAAGTGAATAATTATCGAATTGGGATCATTTCCAATAGCTATTGGGTGAATATTTGGTATTAAGGTGATCAAAGGTAGACACATGTTAACCCATACATCCCCGATCTAGATCCATTTGACCCCAACTACCGAATTATCCCAATCTAGCTCTGAGATAGATGAGAAAGTTTAATTTTACCGTTTATTCAATATTTCCAGAAGTTCTAGACTAATATCCAATATTTGAAAAATGAACGACGAAGTTGATGGCATGTTAGAATCGACCACAGAGGGAAAGAAAAAAAAAATCAGAGTATCACATATTTGTCGAAGATTTTGACTTTCACAGTTCTCCCATGATGATCATTCGTTCAGGCTACTTCGGTCCTTTTTACTTCCTTCATAGAGCCAACTTAAATTAAGTTAGTATTAACATTCAATGAGTTTAATTGCTAGCTACCATTAATTATAATAAGTCACACATATATGTCAAAATAATTCGGGCACTTAATACTAAACCTACATTTCACTCACACACACATTCATACAGGACAATGTATACTTCGGGTTGTATTTAGTTGAATTAAACTAACCTAACTACATTTCTATAGACATTTATTACATTTCAATAAAAGAAAACTTAGTTTGACATAACAGGAAAAATTTTATACATGAAAAGAATGTTTCATAAGCATGCACAGAAATCCGCTACTTTCAACAAGATCAAATAACACATTTCTCTTTCTAGATATATTAAAAGTTGGATTACATAAAAAAAAATTCGACAAAAGACGAAAGACAAAAATAAAGAAAAAAAATTCAAAGGTCAATATATTTAAGATTCAGTGCAATGAATACATATCATTGCGGGCAAAAGAAAGAAAAAAATATAATTGGTTAATCATTCTTAAAAAAAAACACTTTAGTAGCATTTTATTGAGTCTCTGTCCCAAGAGGAGACATTTCGACAATTTTATGAGTCTTTGTTCTCACGTCGATAATAACTCCTTCTTCAACTCTCTTTACGCACTGTGATTTGTGTCCATGAGAGTATTTAATCGTTTTTGTTTTAACTATAGACAAATAGTTGCTTCATATTACATATATATTTAAATTTCTCATTTCGTCACTTGACGCACTTGATATAAAATTTCAAAGTTTATCGAGATTTAAAATATCGAGTCCAGTCCCAAACATTGGGAACATATTTCCATATTCCTGTATTCACATTAAATTATTAACCAAATTTCAGTTCGTTGAATTTAAGATCACTATTTTTTTCTAGTATAGATCGTGTAGTCAAAGATTCTAGTCACTGAATAGTTAGGTTTCCGATCGTAGAGGAAGGATTTGTTTCATGGTTTACTGATAGAAGAATTCGTTGGAGGGGCACACTGTTTCGTAGCTTACTAATTTCACTATGATCTCGCAAAATAAATTTGGATAAGGATTAGGGTTATTTTTACTTTTCTTACGACCTGCTACTTGTTTTATTTACATGCAGTATTTAACATGATATTCAACTTTAATAGTTACAAACATCAATAACAACTCAACAAAATGTCATTTATTACAATTTACGCGGTAATACTGTATATCACAAATAGTTGGTTAATATCGGGTGTCAAAAATCTATGGCAACCTAAAACAACCAGGGTAAATACCGAGCCCTTCACATACATACTCGCATATATATATATATTCATATTACTCAATATAATAAATTTCACTTTAATATCCATCGTAGTATTTCGTCGACATTTAATATCTACATAACCTTTTTATATTCGATAAGTATTCATATTTTATTGGCTCAAAATAAACAAAAACCCTGACTATCAAAATTCACTTTTTTTTCTTCATAAGGTTGCAACATTGTACTTTATATATATAAACCCGATAATCAATAATCATTCTCAATTTACTAAAGATCCGCGTATAAAAAAATAGTTAGTGTTATTTAATAAGTTGACATAAGAGGTGGAAATACAACAAATAGAGCAGGCACTTAACTTTTAAAACTATGTAAGTACATATATAGATGTATATACAGGAAAAAAAATCAATGTTATTCGAAACTAGTGGGCCCAAACTACTAATACATACATACTATATGACCAATCAATAGAAAGAAAAACCAGAAATCAGTAATCAATGGATATAATTTGTACGATCAATGAATAACAAATGTTTCCAGGAATCTGAAAGCATAGTGTACCTTCTCGTCAATTTCTCTCGTGGTGGATTGAATATCGCGAAAATGGTCCTGAGATGTGCTGCAATACCTCCACGAATTGCATCCCTCGATGTCTCAGTTAGTACATACGATCGAAATAAGAGATATGAATATTGTACGTTTTCATGAGTTTCAGAAACCGGGGGGGGAGGTTAAAAAATTTGAAAAAAAAAATCTCGAAGTAATGAAGACAGAGAGAGAGATAGAGAAGAAGGAAGACGAAGAATAGGGGCGCCAAAGACTTAAGTGGGAAATAACTAACGCTACAAAGATAGAAGTCGAATTTCGCTCTCAACAAAATCCATAGCCAAAATATTCTTAACATGCCAAAAGGGTGGTCTACTCAAATACGTAGACTCAAGAGGCGCCCTGCTGCCAAGGATGCAAGTTCTGTGTCCATCAGATCCCAATCCCACAAGAGTTTGGTTGTAAGATTGAAATCCGATCCCCGTATCCGGCCCAGACCAGCAGGATAAAAGGAGAGGGGGAAAGGGACCAGGTAACTGCGTCCCCAATTTTGAAATCTCTAAGTAAAAAAAAATATTCGACCCCTTAGAAAAAACTAAGAAGGTTCGAGGACAGTAATGAAACTAGAATAGAAGTATTATCTAAGATATCCCTAACTAATGATTTGCCGAAATAAAAAAAAATTAAATAAACTGAATTTTGGATCGGTGATTTCTATTGCCAAACCTCACCGATAGCTACCCTGCGCAGACACGCCACAGTCTGGGATGTCGTTAATTTCCCTCGTCTAATTAAACTAAGAAAAGAAATGAAAATACTTAAAGGGACTAGGGGTCGACATCCGGGTACGCTAATGACATGAATATTAATTTAGTAGCAGTTGATTTAATCGGATAGTCCGAACTGAGTTATATGAACACTGCACAATAAATAAATAAGGTAAGCAACGAAAAAAAAAATCTCGGAGAGGCAATGAATGTTAAAGGTACAAATGACCGAAACCTGTACTTTTCGATGATCACAGGATATAGCAGTTGGTTTTCTTAATTATCATTTCTGTCAACCTTTAGAAGTAATTCCCACATGATGCTACCCTATCTATTGAAAGGCTTAAGATCCGGGGCTGTTATTATGAGGTACTTAAATGCGAAGTAACACACAATTCCCAACTACAATTTACTATCCAAGTAGCAAACTCGGTTGGATGAATGTACTGGTGTAGAAGTCAAAACGCGAGAGATTTTTTTTAGTAAACGTATTCATATTTTCACTATATAACATACACTAGGCCTATCCATTTAAATATAGGTGTCATCATCTCATTCATATTTTATATCATATTATTAATATATCATTACATTCATTCATTATCTACTAATTTTCGCGCGAAGTAATATTTTACAGACACCCTATTTCATACATTTTACACGCAGGCCATACACATATTTACATTACACAGTAATAAATATATATAATTATCACAATCTATCACGCTCAAACTACTACACGATAACATTCATCGAACCACGTACTCTTTGTTTCGAAGCACCCAAATTGTATTTACTTCGCAGTTTTAAAAAAAATCATACGTGTATTCACTGAAAGTTAAATTGTCAACGATTAATCTATTTCCAATTTGCTGATAAAACTAAAGCAACAATGGAATTTTTCTACAGCCACGGGAAAAGAGAATTTAATACTACATTTTGAAACAAACAGTAACAGCATATGGGCTTTACTTCTATTAAGAAAATAGGTATTCTTTATTTCAGTGGACATTTCAATTACTACTGAACCTAGCAAGCTGAAATTTTCAGTACAGTAAGGTCTCATGCTATCTTATATGAAGGTATACTCATCTGAACCGAAAACCATGTCCACGGGATGTAATTTAGAAATAAATGGCCAAAATCAAACAATCTAGATCACTAAGTCATGCGATGTCGTAATGTCAACAAACAATTGATTACCGAAAACCTGACGCAATGGCGCTGTAGTGGAGGCATAATTTACCGTGTACTGAAATATATACTTGTACTCATTAATCAGAAATCTAATATTTACTCTGGTTTAGTATACTTCGAGTTAGACAAATGGTACTAAATTAACGCATATTTATACACTGTCCTAACCGAAAATTCACACACTCACACAAAACTACTAACTACATACACCACTGTTAGTACTATACATAAAGACAACTAACTAAACCAAACATGCACCATTTAATTACATGCATGTTGACGAAAAATACTCCCTTGTTGGTATATACAGTCGGCTCTATTAAACTTAAAGGGGGGCAAAATGAGAAAAGGTAACCCTAGGTCCAATTGACCTGACCAATTGTTTACATAATGATTGCCAAAGATTGATGCCCTGAGGGCACCTTAACGAGGTTTATTGAGGGACCCTTCCCCTGAGAGGGGAAAAGGCCCTAAAACAAACTATAACTAACCCATTCCCCCGCTAGAACTGGTTCAATTTGGAAAAGGGGATAGGAGCCCTTTTACGCTAGCTTAAGCTGCCATTATGATTATTTACATTACAATTATCAAACCTACTACGTACATGCAATTACTAAATAAATAATAAAAAATCACATTTACTGTATACACGAACAACATGCACTAAACAGGTCGTAATTTCCCTAATCCCTAATTGAATTTGAAATAAAAAAAAGAAAAGTAAAGTCACTATTTCACCCTGTCTATTCTAGTTGGGCAGCAAACATGGCTTCCTAGAAAAACAGAAATCCGGAAGTCAGATATTTTCCCCTGATTTTACAGTTTTCTGAACAAAAATATGTGTTTCTGGCTCCTAAATGATCACACGACGTTTATCAATGAAATTAACTGGATATTACCTTAAGTTCGTTTGAATTTCAGTCCTAATGAAGTCAAAATATGGTGATCACTTCCACAGATAGTGCTTCGTGACGTGTCTTCGATTATTCTGATAACATTGCGCCGAAAAAGCCAGAGGTAGGAGAATTCCTCCAATCAGAACGAAAACTTTAGCCGCGGAAATTACAAAGCAAATAGAAATTTGGCAAATCCAGATATAACCGGATCTGAAAGTGACTATGGACTAGTGAGAGGGGGTGAGGGAAAGATTAGGTACCTGACTAAATTCTACATTGGTCTGAAATTAAGAAAATTTATATCCAATGACGGAACTATGTTTCGGTATGACGTCAGAATGGTAAACCTTGTAACTATTCAACTTATATATCCGAAAATGGGATTTACACTTAATCAAAATATAAATAAAATATATTATTCAGTGGGAATATGGTTACTAATGAAACCTTTCGATTCATTATATTTAATTCGAAATAAAGAGAGTAAATAAATTGTGTAACTAAACCGAGATTGGAAAAAAAATTACTAGGTACAGGGTGCGTAAAAAAAAAAGTTGCCATTACTTTCAACTGTAATGGTACATTACAAGCTGAGCTGAACAATAATACTAAATCGTTTTCTTTTACATTTTCCTTCCTGGGTTGCATTGTATTTTTCATTTCTTTTTCTGACTTTTTCATTCCTACGGTAGTCAGCTACTATGAGTTTATTTTCCCAATTCATAGGTTCGCTTTCATCATAACTTTCCTTTGTTACAATGCCAAAATGTTTCAACACAGAGTAATTAGGTTTTACATTCAAGTGAAGACTTCCAGGGCTCACACCTAAACTACTACATACAGCGTTATTCAACAAAATAACAATTTGAAGTATGTCCTCTCCGAAGAAGTATGATCTTCATTACGCAACAGTTTAAACAACCTATTTATTTCTCTATGGATACGTTCCACAATAGAGCTTTTCGGACGGTAAGAGTCACAAAATGAATTTTGATACTATACTCCTCCATTTTAGACTTAAATTTAGCTGATATAAAACATCCATCATTGTCTACAAATATAGATTTCGGAATTGTCATAATTACAAAGTAGTAATATTCTAAGCATCTTAAAACACATTTAGTGGTGGCATTCTAATGGGAAACATCGTGTAATATCTACTAAATACATTTAAGATTAACAATGCAAATTTATTTCCATTATGAGATGCTGGGTATGGGCATAATAAATGGATTGAGACCATGTCTCTTATATTCTTTACAGCAACAGCTTGGAGAAGTCTGGCTTGTGGTGAAGTTTCAACCTTTGTACGTTTACAAGTAGTACAATCACGTAAATAGTTGCTGATATCTCTGCACATGGATTTCCAATAACACCAGTCAGTTATGAAAGCTAATACTTTTTCAAAACCAAAATGCCCTTGTTCATGATAATTCCGGATTACATCATTCACAAATGAAGGAGGGATACAAATTTTCCAATGGTCAGGAAAATGATAACTACAATTTAACAAAATACCATTCTCAATTATGTAAAATTCACCAATGTTAGGATTTTTAACCTTAACATAAGGGTCGTTGGGATTTCGAAATATTTCATGATATTTTCGTACTCTGAATGTTTTTTTGTTTACTAATCAAATCTTGCACAGGCATATCTTTGAAACAAGATGGCAACATTTAGTCTTATTAACTTCGTACCTATCAGCTTCTGGTGACAAAATGATGCGTGACAACGCTTCGCTAGTTTGATTGTCTTGCTTTTTATATACATAATTTGTACATCAAATACTTGAATTAGTAAACTCCAACGACCCAGTCTGGAATTTTACTGTCTCATTTTGTGCAAATATACCAAAGAATTGCGATCTGTAAAAATTTTTACATGTCTTCGATACAACAACTGAGACCAACATTTAAGAGTAACTACGATTGATAAGTATTCACTTTCAGTGACGGAGTAATTCTTCTCTGCAGATTTTAATGTTCTAAAATATGTCTTACCATCTATTTCCTGAAAAAGAATGTTTCCTAAGGCTACAGAACTACAGTCTGTGATCAGACAGAAATCATGATCTAACAAAGGATGTGAAAGCATTACCTCTTGAACAAAATCATTTTCCAATTTATTAAAACTATCTTCGTAAGATTGATTCCAAATCCACTTTTTGTTTTTCTTAAATAGACGAAATTAAGTTTCAGATTTTTGAGCAAAATTTTCAACAAATTTAGCACACCACTGAAACAAACCTAATGATCTCAGCAACTCTTTTAAATTTCTAGGTCTAGGAAGATCTTTAATACACTGTACACACGAAGAAGTTTTTGTAATACCTTGCGGACTGCTATCAAACACTAGAAATCTAAATTTCGTATTACAAAAAGTACATTTTCTGCAAATTTAATTTCATACCACCTTCGTGAACTTCGTGAAATATTTGATCCAAAAATTGCAATTGTTCTTCGAAAGTCATAGAAATTACAGACACATCATGAATATATGAAGCTACTTTTTCATACAGACCTGCTCAGAGAAGTTTGTAAAAACGTTATAAAAGCAGGTCCGCCAATAGATAACCAAATGGCACTCGAGTATGTTGATACATTTTACCATTCCAACAGAAAGCTGTATACTGTTTACTTTCTTCAGTCAGACATACTTGTAGATAACTTCCTGCGAAATCTAAACATGATACAAATTGAATACCTAGAAATTTAATGAGAAGATCGTCAACTTTCATCTACTTCAATTTAACGAACTTGTTCAGCTGAGTAAATTCTACGACATTGCTAAGTTTACTTTTGCTTTTCTTATTTACACATAATAAAGGATGACAATGTACTGAAACATATTCTTCTATTATGCCACATTCTAACCATTCAGCTATTTGCTGTCCAATATTCCCTTTGTACTTAAAAGGTAAAGGATACTGACGTTTCACTATTGGCTGATCAATTTCAACTTCAATAGCATACTAAAACTTGTTACATTTACCTAGCAAAACATTAAAAACCAATCTGTTTCAATAACAATTCATACAATTGTTGCTTCTGAGCATTTGACAGATTTGCAATTTCATGAACTTTCATTCTAATTTCGTTAATAGAAGGAAACTGACTTTGAGTACTACAGGTAATTTTACTTAAATTACAAACATCTTGATTGAGCTTCAAACTATTATAAGAATTTTGTATTTCCTTATCTAATTTCTGAATTTGTTCACCTTAGAAATGATACAGGTTTACTTCTCTAGCTTCATATAAACGTGCTTGCTTAATCTGTTCTACATTTTTCCTATCTATTATAGTATTCTTTTCAACATGTTCGAATGCTTTATTGTCTTCTAACAAACTATTCATCCATTCCTGTGTCAGCTGTTTTTTTTATGAATCTTTAAATTCTTAACTATTGGACACTCTAGCACAGGTACAACTGTATCTTTAAATTCGCATGTATTGATAGTAGAATCAATATCATCAACTATTACATTATTCGCATGTAAACTAGCCTCATTATCACTTTCTCTAGCAAGTATTTTAATTTTACTCTATTTTTCATTACTTTGAAGGGGGTCACAGCCAGATCTGCGTTCACACTCTTTCATTGGTGCCTTGTACATGTTAGAGTCGTAAGCTACATTAATAGATTTCTCGCCAAAATATAATTTCCCATCAGCTAGCGATAAGAAATCTCTGCCTAGCAGACAACTACAATTCAGGTCACTGACTACAATAAATCTAACATTACAAACTACAGGATCAACTTCTACACAGAGGGTGACCTCATACTTAACAGATTTTGTTCTCTTTCCACTATAATCTACTAGAACAATTTGAGGAGCGGGCTGTACTATATTATACAGCATGTGATACTATACTAGATATTTTCTTCCACATATTGTAGCTTAAAATACTAGCTGAAGCACCTGAATCGCATAGAGCGGAAAAATTTTCATTCATAATTTTGACATGAATTTCGGCAGTGGCATATGAAGTTACATTACTTTTACAAAACTCTTTCGTCTTTTCTTCATCAGACGAAGAAACATCATCCCACTGTACCGAATTAATTAAATTATCATCGAGTTCTACAAAAACAGCCTGACAAACTGAAAGGTGCATTACTTAACTTATTACTACATTTATGTACTGATTCCCTGCTATGAGCACTCTTTAGGTAGGGCGTTTCTAGTTTGGGGGATGAAATCTGTTTTGAAAAGCTGTATTGCCTGCAACAACATTCAGAAAATTTGGAGGATTTACAAAATTTCCATTACTGTAAGTACTTTGCGGTGGAATCCTAACCTGAGAATTATTATTCGCTGGTCTATTACTGACATTACCCATAAATTCACCCTGATTTATATTAAAGTTACTACTGTCTACAGCAGAGTCATGGGTACACTGGCACACACTTCCTTCGTGTTTTTCAGGACTACTATTGTTCTTATTCCATATTTTTTATTTGTTTCTACGAAACGAATTTTTTCTTTTTCGATTTCCTTTGTCGTTCAAATTTTCATTGGATTGTATTTGTGCTGATTCACCATTATTGCTATCACTGGCGGATCTAGACATTGTTTTTGGTGCGAGCTGGAACAAAATAATTTACAAAAACAGTGGAACTTTTTTTGCTGCTTAAATTTGATAGTAATGTATAATACACTTGCATATAGTTATAAATAGCTAGTTCATGAAACCAAAGAAGTGGCATTACCTGATATTCTACCTCATCTAAAGTTTATTTTATTAATATTGTTACATTGTTCAATATATCTCATTGTTTTTTTTTTTTTCGTATTCTTAATGAGCTAGGATTAAAATGAAATCTTCCGGAGATACATACAATACTTTGTAACAGAGAATACTTATCACAAACTTCACATCAAAACAGAGCTTTAAAAAAAATACAAAATTTATATATCTTTGCTTCAGTCATACAGAAATTGCTATCTTCTGGAATGTTTCTGGGCGAAGAGATCCACTACTTCAGACACATCAATTGTAATATCTTTGTCAACAGCTATTCATTACTGTCTTGACCCATCGTTGTTCTTAAATAGGATTTTACCAATTTTAAAGTAGAAAAACTTTCTGCACAACATGTTGTTACTGATAAAACAGACAGAAGATGTAGCAGTTGCTTTATGTTTGAAAAAAAAAAACACACACACACACACACGCAATATGGATCTTGATAACCTCCAATGTTTCCGCCAGTCACTTCACTTTTTAGTTCAATTTCACTTCTATATAGATCCTCACGGTACATTTGTGAAGATTTTACAAAATTTTCTTCATGCAGTTGTGCCGTAAATGCTGAAATCAAACTAAACAAAGGCATCACTTTTGAATTTGTTAAAGCAAATCTTGAGGTCAGTTCAGTTATGAGGTGATCCAAAGAAGGAATATACACATTTATCTTGAAATATTTCTGTGGGGTATGTGCTTCTACATTTGAGCGGTGAGTTTGGCGTTTTACAGTCCTAGGAAATGTGATATCGACATCATGGGAAATTGCAACCTCTTCGACCTTATTAAAGATCTTACTGTAATATGGCTATTCCTAATACAGAACGAAAATCCGCAGAATCACCCGATGTACTTCGAGACATTAGTACAAAACTTCTTCAGTTAGCATTACCAAACAGAAGTTCTCCACTGCCCCTCTGTGTATGTCTGTTTACAACTTAGTTCACGATTTGGCTGTTAAGACCATTGGCATTCGCAATTGAAAAGACCAGCAGTTAATATCTAAAGACAAACAGAAGAGGAAGTCTCGATCTTCGATTTCCATAATTCAGATGAAAACTTATTTATCACTTCAGCAAAATGCTCAGAACTTTTAGTGTGATTGACCTCAAATTCCTCTTGCTCTCATATTTTTATTGGGGGGGGGGGCTTCAGCCCCAAATCCTCCCTTTAAATCCGCTACTGATTGCTATTACTATTCTGATTGTTTTTCTGTTTATCATTCTTACCAATAGAAACCTGATTAGGTTTCAAAAACCTATGATTATATTACTATTACTATGATGGTTGTCAGACCTGAGAATCGCTTCTAATCTTTGTACGACGGATAACACAGAAGACAAGTTCATGATAGACAACGTTGTTAACCCATTACCGCATGCCGTGCCATATATGGCACAGGCACGTAGCCAGGATTTTGCAATACGGAGGTCCGTGACGAAATACTGTGGTTATCACACCAGGGGCTCGATCATTCTAAACTATTTTACTGGCAATATATATTTGTTCGTTTAGCCAGTATTTCGTATCGAGTGGGGGGGAGTGACATGAAATACTGTGGTTACACACCAGGAGATCGATCGATCTAAAGTATTTTACTGGCAACATACCCATATTGGTCTTTAGGACAATAAAATGAGGATTATGTTAGTAAGCTATTTTTATAAGGAAAACTATGAAGAAATCTTGAGTAAAAGAATATAAAAAATATTGAAAAAGATATAGTCTTCCGAGGTCATTCGAACTTAATTCTTTTTGTCTTCTTTCTTCTTCTTTTCCTTATCTTCGTTTAATGCCATCAAAGATAGCAACGAGATACTCTTTCTGGAGTAAAGACATCCTATAAAATGGATTAGAGTTGCCGCGAAATTCAAAATGGCTCATATTATTGGTTATTATGGGCATTTCTTAAGTTCATCCTGAGAGTCTATCTTATCAAACCGGTTTATCGATCGTCATTTGTAGTCCATAGGATTAGCATGGAGATAGATGGAATTCGGAATGCTCTGTTACAATCATATCGATTTTCAACTTGACTCCCTCCCCGTTTCCTCCACACAAAGCTCCTCATAAGAAAGAGTAACCAAACGCTTACTTTAGCTTTATATTTTTGACGCTGATTCATCTTTTTCTCGTTTCCTTTTGTTTCATCCTTCCTTAATATTTTTCATTTCTGGATCAGAAGGAAGGGGTCCGGACCCCCGGACCCACCCCTTGTATACGTGCCTGTATGGCACATCTCCTTTTTTCACTTTAGCTTGTGTGTGATTTATCAAAGGCGCCAAATGACTGTTTCGTCTGCTGTGTGAGATATTAACGTGTATGAATAAGAGATTTTGTTGTCATCTGGCATGTTCTTTGTGAGTTGTATTAGGCGGTTAAATGTTAACATGTGGTTTTTGTGAAGCAGTGGATTTTTGTCAATGAAAATAATCTTTTCGCGAAACATTGTGCGCACTTTTCCCAAAGGACTGAGAATATAGTATAGATATAGTAGCCCTATAGTATAGTATAGATATTACTGCATGAAGTGATATATATGGCAAGATCTATTCCCTGCACACTTCTAGGAAAGTTTACCTTACTGTTACGACAGTATGTTGTATATTTTCACTTGTAAATTATTACTTACTTGTAAATTTGGGCCATAATGCATTTTAAATAGGTACTAGGCTGAATCGGCTATTAGAAAAGAAAAAGAAATAATATAGTTATGATGTTAATATATAAAAAGATTATTCAAATGTTTTTATGTAATCAAAAATCTCTATGTCGTCGTCATGATAACAAAAAAAAAAAAAAAGAATTATTGTGTAGTTAAGTAGACATCTTAAAATATTTATGTAGAAGTAAAATGTACACTTCTCCATCACATTTATTAAACTAAGTGTATAAAAGGTAATTGATGTGTTTTAATGGCTCAAAATTAAGGTGATTAAGAACCAGTATCGTTATACTGTATAGTGTGCCATATATGGTACGTACTTATTTCTCATTGGAATTAAGTAAAAAAAAATCTAAAATTCAAGTTTTAATTTATTTTTCAAGTTCCCATATGAGGATTTCCAATACTGGTTATTTTCTTTCGCTAAAAGAAAAAAAAAACATGCAGAAAGGGGTTAATTGACGTCTGTAATACGGTGAAATCAGATTTAGAATCATGCTAATTGTTAATGATTCTTTGATGTCGGGATTGATTTCTTGAATTTTATTGCACCTATACGACACAAAGTTATACACACTTCCATCGATCTTTGGAACATACGTATGGTTTGTATTGCAAAATCATTAACTTATTGGCACGCACTTGTTCATTCTCGAACTCGGATTTGAACAACCTAACAAACTGGTCATAAGAAGTAAAAAAACCCGCAATTGTTCAGTAATGTACTAGATTTAACTTCTAGCATATAACTATTCAACTTACTTGTTGAAGATAATTTCACTATTGCAGTAACAGACACAGCTCTGCTCAGTTGTTTGTTTACATTTGTAACTAAACGATTAAACTGGATAAATATTCACTTCTATCACGTACAAATGGTATTATCACAATCACTAACTATTCATATTCATGTCACTGTCTTCAAATGAGTTGAAAAGTCAGTAGAACTTTTTAAATTAAATTATTTTCAGAGAGCACTCACTCAATACATCCACCTTGCACCATAGTTGCCAATCATGAAAGGAGTAAACCCAGTGTTTGTTAAGCTTAATATTTGCATAATCTGTTTCAATGTAATGGGAGACGTACTAGGTGTAATAAGTGAATAATCTGTGAAGAATGTGGAAAACTGTAATAGTGAATAATCTGTAGAGAATGTGGTATAGCAAATAGTCTGTGAAGAGTGTGAGAGTACTGTTAGTAGCCTGTGATGGGGCATGAGTATGGTCGGCTTTAGTATGAGTCAAGAGTTTGTGTGAGTTTTTCTTCCGGTGAAAAAAAAAAAATAAATCGCTTAATTACACTTTACATAGACTTATATTCTTACAAACATAATAGCAGATTTTTATTACCAAACTGAACTGTTACTCAAATTCACTTCTTCAATTTCACCGGAAAAGGCCTAAGAACACACCTTTCAACTAACAATCATAATTTTACATAGTTTTCTATATTAACAAGGATGTTATAAAATAGAGGCTCTGCCCATATGTATCTTTATCATATGAACTCAGTGAAGCCAAAAAACAACCGAGCATCGTCTGAGCCGGCAGGTCTGATTGGCTATTCTCGTTTCCACCATGATTGTTGGCTCGAAACACTGTAATGTTAGTGGCGCGGAGTGGGCAGAATAGGTGTGGCGAAGCTGTGACGTATGGCTTCACGATTTTGTTGTATGGGCAGATCCCCTATTTTATAAAATCCTTTTATATTAAGGATGTGTGTGAAACAGACTTAAGTCTGCACTCTTCAAATTTTCACCTATTGTTAGGTGAAGTGGAGTGAAAGTGGAAGTTTGTGTGAGCAAGAGTGAAGTCGGAGTAAAGAAGTGGGCATACCATAAGTATTGTGAAGGACATATTATTTAGTAGCATAAAGATAATAATTAGTGAAGAGCATTTGAAGTTTGTGTGCATGTACCCGTATTCGTAAATAAAGTTGAGAAGTAGTTTTCTTTTAATAAGTAAAAGTAATAGCACTAGGTGTGCCAAGTCAATCTGTCTTTTTGAAATTTAATGCCACGTCATGATTTTAATATGCTATGTTTTAGATTCTCATGTAGATCGCTCTTAATTTTTTTTTTAAAAGATACTTTGGCCAATTGTAACGAATTCAGTTTATGTTAGTAGTTAGAGATGTACGTAAAGCTTGCCGCTACTCAAATAAAATATTCAGAATAATGCTAATCTCAATTCCACATACCGTACAGTTAAATATTTGAAGGATCTAGTGATAGGAAAATTCCTGACATTTGGTTCCTACTAACTAACTTTATACTTATGGATGTTCCTCAAACGACCTACTAACTACTACTACTAAGAACTACCAATAATAATAATAAATAATTCTTATCAGAAATTAACCAGAAGTACTAATATCTTGACCTATTGATACTTACCTTTAATGAACTAATGTCATAACTGGGCTAAAAACAAAAACTAGTTGCTGACATATTAAAATATATGAAGTTATGAGTCTTTGGTAGTAATTAATTATTGCTGAACTTGCCACTGAGTAAACCTAATGTGGAGTTTTCATAAACTCAGATGTTTACTTACCTTTGTTTTTATTTCAGTGAAGACGCAAAATCATCTTCTTTTACTATAGGGAATCCGTACATTAAATAATTTCAATTTTAAAAAAAATTATCATCATCCTGAATTAGAGTTGGTGGCTGATAGTCATAATGAATATAAAGTCTTCCATCTTGGATTCCGGTGAGAGTGTATGATAGGTAAGTTATTGTTTGACAACTTCCATCCAACAATGGATTAAGCCTGGAGGATGTTCATTTCAGAATGTCGATATTATCCAGTATTTTTAAAGTATGACGGAAAAGAGTTATTTTCAAAATTTTGATGTCAGCCAGGATCATGGTATTGGCTGACTACACATAGTTCTCTTCAACAATGAAGTAGAGTAGGTTCGGTTTTTCTGAATGGTTAGAATATAAGTTAGAAACATTTGATATGATGAGCGTGATAGCTCTTGAAATAAAGGTTAGATTTGATTATATGTACACATAAGTTAGGAATTACCTAGATATATGTAGGAATAATATACGGCCTTTCTAAAGCCTGATGTTCTAATCAAGAAAGGTGGCCGTATGGTTGAAGAAAGACTACGTACTAAACAGTTGTTGTTTAAAGACTGTAAAAATAATATCACTACTTATTGGCCATGGATCCTTATTAGGAAAATGTTTATGAATCAAATTGAGAGAAAAGATTAAAATGATAAAGAGCGGAGTTTTTTGTTTTGTTGTTGAAATGGTTCATGGTTAGGACAAACTGAGTAAAGTTGGATTAGAACTTGTCTGGTGTATTTTCGAGGTTCGAGCGTGAGTTTAGGGGTTCTTCAAAGTCTCTGAGACCTCGAGTAGTTGTGACATTGATGTAGAATAAAGTTATGTTTTTGAGGCTAAGATGGTATTGGGAGGTAATACAGCGAATAATGGATAGAAAATCACTTCTGTCTTTGAGGTACGATGGAAAAACATGAATGTGGATTGGAGGTGGCAATCAAGAAAAGCAGATATATATTTAGTGGGCTTATGATGCTTCCTTGGTTGTTAAGGTTATGGATTTTCTGAAGAAGGTAGAATTTATGAATTGTGGGTGTTCTGTAATAAGGTGGACCAAAAATGGCTTGGAAAAACGGAACTTAGTGCAGAAATTATGGGTAGCATCCTTCTCCAGAGTTCAGTACTGGATGCAATTTAGAAAACCCCTGTAAAGCTTAGGACCAGTCAAAATAATTCATGGTAATTGTGGTGGTGCCTTTGTTTGGGGACCGAGTGATGACAATGGAGTTAGAAAGCAGTGTCGAAATTACCTTTCGTTTGGCAAGTATAATATTATGGTGCTAAAAGAATATCTAGGCAATAAGGGTCAGAAATTTATTTGCAAGAATATAGGATGAAAATATGGCCATTAAGAAGATTAGAAGGTCTATAGAGGAAGATGAGACGAATTTCCGTGTACTGCACAATTCTGTGTGATGAACATCGTAAGGTCTACCTTGTTGTTGGGGTGACTAATAACATTGCCAATGTAGGTTGCGACCACAGGAAAGGAGTCGTATGGAGTTTAGGTTATTTGATCGCGCATGACGGGAAGAAAATTAAGCTATATACACGATAAAACTTCCTTTTCGTTCAGGGTGACAATTTATTGTGGAGTTCTAAAAGTGGGAAGCTTTTAAATTGAACAATGTAAATTAACAATTAGGGGTGATGGAATTGACAAGAGAATTTTCAAGAGATATTGGATTTCACTGAAAAGGGATTCGTATGATAAATGTAAACTTACACAGTTAATCCTCTAAGTTGAATAGCTAAGAGTTGCCAATAATAAAAGATAGCAGGACAGGTCGTGGAAGAGAAACTGGAAAATTAAATCGTAATAGTTATGCATTTGAAAGTCAGTTCTAGATTGAATAATAAATATAGAAAGTCAATATGGCGGAGGATGGAGTTAAATTAAGGATATTTCTTGAAAACTGGAAATCCAGAATTATATTGCAGGAGAAGCTATATATAAGCGTAGTGAAAGCGGTAGATTGCAAGTACGGAATCAATAGGTGGAAAACCTTGTGGAAAGGTTCTGAAGAATAAGGAACTATCGGACATGTTGTTCGTATATTTAGTCGTATTCTCAGTGTATAGTCTGTTGTTTATTGTAGTTACATGGAATAGTTTAAATTGGAAGGATTAATCACTAGATTTAAAATATTATGTTGTGAGCTTTGGATATATATTGCTTAGTAGAAAAAATAGTGTTTAGTAGTAGCACTGATAGCGGAGAACGAAAAGGACTTGCAGGAAGCACTTTCAAACTTGAAGGACCAACTGGAAAAAACATGCAAAATGAAAATAAATAAGAAGAAACCAAAGTGATAAAGTGCACAAGAGCAGAACAGGAAGGAAAAAACGTATGGCTAGAGGGAGAGAAAATCGAAGACGTTAAGACGTTCCTCTATTTAGGAGTCTAATATCCTCGGACGGAACAAGTGAGAAAGACGTAAATTCAAGAATACCGCAGGCTAAACAAGCATTCAATAGGAAAAGAGAACTGGTAACATCAAGAAACGTGTCGTTGAATGTCTGAAAACTATTTATTAAGACTCTGGTATGGAGCGTGGCGCTTTACGGATCAGAGACGTGGACATTGAAAAAAAGCTGAAATATCCAAGCTGGAAGCATTTGAAATGTGGTGTTGGTGCAGAATGCTGCGCATATCATGAAACGAAAGGAAAATGAATGAAGATGTACTTAAGGAAGCTAATGAAGATAATGGGAAAAAGAAGAAGCAGCATGCTTGGCCATCTTATACGGCAGTCCAATTGGGTCACCGTGTTGATGAGGGAAAGACAGAAGGAAAACCAGGAGGAGGAAGACAAAGGATAGAATATCTAGATGGAGTTACGAAGAAGAGAACTTACCAAAGTGTAGAATAGCTCTCCCCAGGGATGCCCACAAGGGGGAACATAATGCCAATGTGTCATTAAAGTTTATGTTTCCTTCAAATCTTTGACTCATTGACTGCTCAATTAGTAGACCAATTCTTGGCCTTAATGACCTAAATGGCTTTCTTTTCCCATGACAGATTTAACAAACTGAATGAAAATCTCTGGTCAAATATGATACAAAAATTGTGTGACTTTTACCATTTTGATAGTGAAGAAACACTAGCTGAGCTAGGAAACTTTTCATTTGTATACAAGGCCTCACACCACAACATAGACATTTTTGATTTGTTACCCAAACGAGAAAAGTCTAGGATTTTAAAACATGATGAAAAGAATAGTAGTAAATTAGATTCAGAAGATACTCAAGAAGAAGCTTTAGATGGAGAAGAAATTGATGAAGAGGAAAACAGCATGGAAGCTACTGTGAAACTCTGGATTAAATGAGGTTTTATTAAGCCATACAGGTGTTTACAGCAGCCCTCGGGTTTTCCAAACTTAAATGGGCTCTATAGAATTCTGCTTTCACTCTCTGTAACAAGCTCCTCAGCTGAGAGAACCATGAGTCGAATCAAAATTGTAAAATATAGCCTCAAAACAAGTATGGGGGACACTTGGTTAAATTACTTACCAATTTCAAGTAGCGAGACTGAAATTTTGAACGAATTATCATATGAAGACATAATTGATCAGTTTCCTTAACCAATAAACAAAGACAAAGGTTGTTGTTAAAACGTCTGATTCATTAAATCCCAAGTTTTTGTTATTCACTTTTACTTGTATAACTTGATGTAATTTTTACATCTTACAATTTCTGGAATTATGCAGTTTTTTCTGTATCTTTAAGAAACTATTCTTACTTTTTATTATGTAGCGTTGATTTTGGTTAATGGTTATCAAAATAAATATAACAATATGCCTAAATAAAGACTAATTTTAATATAAACATACGTGTACAAATAAATCAATAAAATGCTGATTATGAGTGTGAATATCGAATTGTAGGGAATTTTCGGTCAGTTAAAGGGTAAAACTAAAATATGTTTTAATTGAGTATACCGGAGATAGAAGAATAACTATGATAAAAAAGATTAAAATTTTAAAGTCACGAGCATCACAGAAAAGTTGTCACCTAGCGAACAAAAGAAGGGATTGCATCATTTAAAGTTGATTAATACAACACATGTTTTCCCATTGTACTACGTATTAATCTTAGTGTATAATTTTAGTATTATTTTAAGATTGTGATGTCTAGTTTCAGAAATAAAAGTAATTAATAGGGCAACCCAAAAGCATAAAATATTAGTAAATAGATCAAGATATTTTGAATAATTAATGTATAGTAAATATTATACATTATACACGATTAATATAAAACAATGATTGGCATTAACAATAAAACATAGTAAAACATAACTTGGAAAAAATAAAGCATAATTAAACGAAAAATAAAGCGTGTGGTGGGTTGCTCTAGTTGCCTACTTTTACAAAACTGATCAAAGTGTGCAACCTCTAAATATTATCCAATCTTGAAATTTGTTATATATCTTTTACATTACTGAGACTCGGGGCATAAGCAAGTCTGCAAATATTTTACATTTTATTTTATGCCTTACAAAATGAAACATTCTAAAGTGTACAAAGATTAATTATCAAACATAACGAAATAATTATCAAACAAACATCAAACATAATTTTACATAACGAAATAAACTACATTTAAATTTAAAGTTTATGGGATTCCATGCGAGTCTTGAGTCCGTTTATCTTTTACCAATGATCTCACGTGTTCTGATAGGAAGAGGTGTAAAATTAAATGTGAGGAGGGTACTTTGTTAATTTGTGGGGTGGGATGGGGGATTGGCACCCCTGGCTCTTCCAAGGGAGAAAAAAGTTTCAAAATTTCCATGTTGCCCACCAACCTGTGGTTTAGGTGAACAAGAAGAAGTAGATAAAATGGTTTAGAATTGATGGGAAGTAGAAAAAGAGAAAGAATCACATTAAGAATGATAGTTAATCATGATGTGTACTTATCATTGTTCTCTGTATTTTTTTAGTTGACTCCATGATTGATTAAGTTGGGAACAAGATGGCGACGGACATCGTTACACCTGGAGTGTCTTGCTCTTACAATTGTGCAATTGTGAATTTGTACATAATTTTAAATTTTGACACAATTTAGTTTCTTTACAATTTTTTTATATTGTTATATTTTTTTATATGTCCTGAGCCTCTAACCCCCAAGTAATTTTACAAATAGTGTGAAAACAAATTTACTTAGAACAGGAGAATTCGTCCATGTTGGAACGCGCCATTTTATACAAATCTACGTTTTCAAAAATAATTAAAACAAATTTAGTGAAGCAGTCCACTGGGCTATAAAGCTGGGACTTTATAAATCTCCCGAAAGGGAGATAACTAGAACTAGATTGATTAAGTTGACTGATTGGAATCAATTCCATGATAATTAACACAAGATGGTTCAAATAAAGTTTAATGAAGTCCATTAAAACCAAGAAAAGATAAAAATAATAAAATAAAATATAAGTAAAAGTAAGAATAATAGTTGAAACGAAGCTCTCTCTATTAGTCTAGTGGCTACCGCGTGTGCTCTTGGTGCACGTGGTCCCGGATTCAATTGCCGGTGGAAAGCAGAAAAAGTTTAAATTCATAATCATCCACTTTTATTAATCATCTGTCGCAGTAGCGTATATTGTGAGCTATCAAAGCTACCACTGAAGCCCATATCTAAAGTGAACTAGAAATTAATAAGTAATATTAATAATAATTGCAATACCAGTCAGTTTCCCTCACGATGAATTAGCGCGCAGGGTGGAATGTATCTCAGTTTTCTACCATCGAGCAGAGGGAAGAATAGAGCTTCGGATGCAGCAGCCTTCACTACAATACGGGCATGGAGGGGTGAGGCGGAGGAATGCAGGAATCAGCAAGCCAAGGCTTCAGAATCCCCCGCCGCCATACACACACCAGCGTGTCCGAAATATGCCGAACGGACACGATTGGCTTTTGGAATTCTGCATAGCATGTGGAGTTAAAAGCAAAAAAGAGTGTGTTTTTAATTGTAGGATTGTTACTGTCCTCAACAGCGGCATTAGTATTAATTATTTCATAGTGTATAGTATACCAAGACAGTTGCTAGTGCTAATTCTTCGAAATGGATGAACAATATGTAATAAAACAATTACTGAAAAGACTGCACTGTTAGTGAAGTTAACATTTAATAAACTAGCCTTATTGTCCGGATCTGCTAGGCCTAGTGATAGCCACAGTCATAAACCCAGCATACGCCACTGATCTGTCTCCTATAGCCTAAATGATTGTGGGGCGTTAAACTAAGAAAAATCATTTCAATAGTTGAAACGGCGCAAAAATTAAGTCAATAATTAAATAAAAATGAGAACCAAAGTAAAACATGTAAGTGATAAAAAACAAAACGAACTTAATAATATAATAGTTTTTTTTTTTTTTTTTTAACTATTCTTATTCCTCTCATGCGCCAGTAATCAATCTAAACTCCATACTTACTATCTTCCTTTCCTCTGGAACGTACACTGCAATATTACAGATCTTATAAAGTTTATTTTGCCCTAAGTTCGTTATATAAGAATATCTGGAACTAATTAAAACATACTTTACTCACTAAATGTTTCAATGATAACACACAAAATAAAATATATTTAAACTGATGTATTTTCCGAAGATTTTCTGCATTCACCTTTCTATTTTTACAAAGTTCCTTCTTTGTAGTTCAGAATACATTCACTATTCAGGGCTTCTTTATGTATTATATCTTACTGCTTAAGAAAACATGTTTATACATGTCTGGCCACACAACTTCACTACAGAGATGTTCAGATCCGGCAATCAAAGAAAATGATATCAAACGATACGGACTATTGTCCATATCAACCTATACATATTTAAAAATGTTATCGTTATAATCTGGGTTAATTCTATTTGCAGGGGACCAATAATAACCATGTAGGTAAATACAACGTAATGTAATCTAACCTAACGAAAATTCGGCTATAGTTATCAAAAAAGTATGAATTCGTAGGAAAAAATTCTGGCACCCCGTAATTAGAATTTATCTCAGATCTGTTCAACTACATAGACCTAAATATGTTCCTCGCACGTAACGCTACATTACTAAAGTCATACCTTACGTATATGCATATCTTTATTTCCGAACAAATTGCTAACCTTCATTTCTCCAATATCCTTCTAGGATACGACAATTTTACACTTGCCGAAAGCAAGACAACCTTGGCCATATTTGATTCCATTACAATCACTCGATCTGAAAAAAAAAAAAAAAAATCACGATAGTCATGAATTACTCAGACTGTTGTCCGAAGGCTTATAGTAATTCTCCGACTGATTCATTGCAGAGACTCCCGAAGAGTAAATCAAAATTTTCCAAGTCATCCTTGATCCACTATCCAAAGCCATTGTCTTAACCTTATTCCAAAAGTCCCACATTTCATAAATTCTATATTTTCCAAAAAAATAATTAATAACTCTAATATCCAAGAAAGAACCGGAAGTACATCTAACAAATTTCTGAATTTCTGCTATATTTCAACTCCACATTCATGCTTTTCCATTATATTTCAACTCCACAAGTCATTTTCTATCCATTAGATCGCTAAACATCTCCCAATACCATCCTAGCCTCTGTAGACACAAATTTATTATACACCAATGTCCCAGTTACTCACGATCTTAGTATCTTTGAATGATTTCTAAACATATGCCCTAACCACGACCATCCGTTCGATCTTATCAACAAACAATTCATTTGTGAAAAAAAAAATCTACCCTAAAATAAAAAGACTATGAAATAGTTTACTCCATCGTTCGTACTTAATATCATCTCCACCTTCATACCCTACAGAAGGAAATGAATTTTGCTAACCCATATTCACAAAATCTCACCTCAAATCGAGAAGGCTTTCCCGATCCTCCAAAGCCAGCTGGGATGATGGATCAGTCTAAAGCACTAGACTTACGATCACAAGTTGCAAGTTAGAACCCTGCTGAAGGAAATAGATAGCGTGCAAATTAGATTATTGATATTGGGGAGTGGTGAATAAAATGAGGCCCAACAGGACACAGAAATCTAAAGGTGCAATAATTCAAAATGAAACAATGCACCCTCTCCCTCCAATACACAAACACAAATATGATTGTCTGACAACAGCAATAAACAATAAATTTATTAAATCAACCAACTCATCAACAACAATAACTAAATTAACTAGTATATGTACTGTCTGAGATATCCGCACGTAACTTTTTTTTTTTTTTTTTTTTTTAAAGTTTAGTGACACGGTTATGTTCTTTAGGCTGAATGAAACGAATGATTAATGAAATTGAATGATTGTGAAATTAAATTTTTTGTGCTCTCACATCAGGAATTGAATTCAGGATTATGTGTACCAAAGGTATACGCAATAGTCACTAGGCCAGCGGGGAGAGCAACCTAACCTTTCTGAATATGCTTGAGTAAAAGATTGAAATTGTCTTACATTGTGTATGTTCAATGTAAGAGATTTGCAAATTCATACATGAATTCGTTATACGTAATTAATATAATGCAGTCATCTAAATTCACCTCCAAGGATGAACTGAAAGGTATGAGGATACGATTGCAACTGACAATTATAGGCATAGCAAAATAGTTAAAATGGGCGACAGTGAAAACAGAGGGAAAGGATGTGAATATTCTAATAGCTGTGAGTACACAAGCCAAAGGTGAATGTTTTTTTCATATTTCGTTTCTAAATATAGCTATCAGGTTAAAATTACATAGAAGAACAAAACCCAGCAGAATTTGACAATATACTCAAGCTTCTAATCATTAAAATGTCTTGGGGGAAAAGGAGGAAAAACGAGTACTTCCGGCTGGGATGCTTCAGTTAGTTTCTTTGCGGAGGATTAAGATGTGATCAAAGTCCTTCTCATCTCCTTCGATAATTCGTACCTTGGCAATGGATGTTAGTATTATACGTTTAATTCAGTATTATCTTTATTTCTTACTAGCTGAAATATCCATTCTTCGAATGAATCAGATAAAATATCTATGTAAACAAACTGAACAATGAAAGAAAAAAATATCGGTCATTTTTTACTACTTTTGTATATCCCAGTAAACGCCCCCTTAGACCCTCTGGTTCGAATTAAAAAAAAAAAAAAAGAAAAAGAAAAATTGCCTCTGGCTTCCAGCCGATGGGGACTGTATTTGGAAGTCAACGCCTATGGGAGCATTACCATTCATTTCAGCGACCGCGAAAACTTTGGATTTAACACTAATATCGGTCATTTTGGATTATTTTTACATGTCTCGGTAACCCACCCCAATGATCCCCAGCCCGCAGCCGAATGGGGTAAATTTGGAAGTTAATGCGATCGGAGTTTCATCATTGACCTCAGCGACCGCGAAAACTATGAATTCTACACTAATATCAGTCATTTTCTACTACTTTCACATGTCCCGGTAAATGCTCCCTCCCTGAGATCCTCCCTGATTCGAATTTTGTAAAAAAACGATTTGCCTTCGTCTGGGGCCTGGACCAAGGTACCCGTGACCAAAATTTGGTAACTCTCGGTCCACTCGTCTGGTCCCCAGGCCGCACACAGACACATAAACAAACTCTTTATTTTATTTATATTAGATTGTCATGTTTAACCTAAAGACAGAAATATGGAACCTAAAACTAAAAAATATGATACAATACAATCCGATTCGTCCTCAATTTTAACCTCATTATGAGAAATCATCTCTTAAAGGACTCTGCAGCTCCACCGAAGAAATTTCAGTAGACCAGCTGTAAAATCTGACCTCTGTCCGATATCAGTTTGAACATCCAGAGTCCCATAACAAAGACAACACATACCTTCCATCATTCAGATAGTTGCAATTCTTCTATCCTCTTTTACGTTCTTAAATGCACCTATGTCCAGCCTTTTACATGGTGAAACTCCTAAATTCTGTTTCGATTCACACCAACAATCGTTGATATTTCTGCTGTGTTCAAAGTCCCCATTTACCTGTACCAGAACACATAACCCATTATAACAGTACCTTACATTTAATTACACTTTCTACCTAAGAGAGCTCCTTCGTGCCTAAGCGGTTAGCGTACGCGCCTTTGGCGTGGGAGAGCCGAGTTCGATTCCCGGCGGGAGCTCATGTGGTTCGGATTCCACGTTAATCAGTAGGTCCAGTCTCATATAGCCTCACTGCTGAAAGGGACGTTAAACTCAAAATTAACTCGTCAACTCAACTTTCTGCCTAAGGGTTTGCAAACTCTTTACCCCAGATCCTTCAATGATTTTCAAAAAGAGATCGGAAGATACTTACGATATTCTATCTCACTACACTTATTGCTTAAAAAGTTCTGCCAAAGTCTGTAACTTCTGCAATTATTTTCCTACATTCTGTTACTTCTCTCTGTTTTGATTGTTTTTTATTTATTATTTAATTTTCACAATTATTATTTTTTATATTAACTTCTTCATTAATTTATATGTTTATAATTTTAAAATTATTTCCCTACATTATGTACATAAAATCTTATCTATATTTGTGATTCATTCGATCTCCTATACTTTTATCGATTTACCAGTTTCATTAGTTTTATATGCCTCCATTAGTTTTATATGCTTTTGTAACATTATAATGTAACTCTCCTACGTTCTCATATGGTTCATATCTGGTCGCTTCATATCTATACTTCTATGTTGTTCTACTTTGTTACCTTTTCTCTGCTTCTTCTCTTATTCTCTCTCTTTCTCTCTATCTCTATCTCTATCTGATGAAGCATTCAGCGAAAGCACTATACTTTTTTAATCATGCTATTTTCGCTATTTTTCTGATGAGTTACATTTTGTTCGAACCATTGTATTATATTTTTGCTTAATTTGCTTAAGTCTCTCTCCCACATAGGAAAAGAGAGAGAGAGAAAGAGAAAGAGAGAGAGAGAGTGTGTGTGTGTTAAATCCATCATACCATCATAGTGTGATCAGGGTATTTGCCAGTAATTTTCTTCAGGGGGGTGTAGATTGTAATGATATGTTTTATGTAAAAAAATAAAAATAAATAAATAAATAAAAGACAGTTCTCAAGCGTATCTTTTCTTAATACTACATACACTTTACAAATTTAGAATAATCTCGGCAAAGGATTGCATTATTTGCTTTAGTTACGAATAGGAGAAAAGGAAAATATTTTCTTTCACTTTTATTTGCTATTGTATGAACATATTTTGTTATTCTCACTCTTACGCACACACAGACATATACTTGCCTTCATACATATCTTTTGTTTTACCAAAATTGCACCACGTTCATTCATTCTTCATGGATCTTTATGCATAAGTAGTTATCTACACATGTATGTGAGGTTGCTTTAACCAGATGTTGCAAATTCTATCTATCAGTTCATTTAGTCTTTGTTCTTCTTCTTCAGAACAGGGGCGAATATCAGCAATATAAGGGCCTTCTATACATATTTTCATTAAATCGTTTACATGTTCACAACTAAGTCGGCATCGTTCTGAACATAACACAATCCATGCAATGTTGCCAGACTTATAAAACGCAAAACAAGAGAATAGTAGAAAAAATACTCATTTACTTCCTTGTAATCATAACTGAAGTTATCTCCATCTTCTAAAGGGACATTTTCTCCTTTTGTTGAATACGTATTCTGTTTGAACAATACACAATGCAATTTGCTATGTAGTATCATTTACTTCAGTATCTTGCGAAACTGACACTTAAGCCTATCATAGTGTATCAGAATGAGATTAACTTCATAAAAGTCATCATGATTTTTTTTTTTTTTAATCAAGAAGGATGTTAAATACACCCTCCATTCTTCAATGATTTTTTTAAAACGTTGTTCAGAAGGAAACATTACGTAACTCAAAGAAAACATGTGTCGTATTCCTTGTTCAAAGCGGAAGGTATTTTTTATGAAAATAATCGAGAAACATACTTTCTAATTGTGGTATGGATTCCCCAATAAGGGGACTAAATTCACCGCTCATTCTTAGCCGATTTTGATTTCAAGCACAAAGGATTACGGAAAAGAGTCAAAGAAAATATACATAACATTGTATGAAAAACAAATGAGTCTTTCATAACTTATTGTGGAACTCTAAGAAGATCTGAGGAATATCAATTTAATGATTGAAGCTCGAGCTTCCTCATAGCTAAGCAGTTAGTGTACACACATTTGGCGTAGGGGACCCGTGTTCTATTCCCGGCAGAATCTCGCATGGTACGGATGCCACGCTAAGCTGTAGCTCCACGTCTCATAGTGCCTCGCTGTTGAAAGGAACGCTACAACTCAAAATCAAATTAAATCAAAGTGATTTCAGTTCCATGTACGGTGAATGATTGGGAAGCCTTAATGAAAATGTATGACAGGTTACACTAAAATTGAAGAGTTGCAACGTAAATAATCGAAGAACATATTTTTAAATGGGAGGGGATTCATATCATATGAGTGGGGCTGAATCCACTGCTGATTCTTGACTAATTTTTAATCCCAAGCATTGGGGATTACAGATAAGTCAAAGAAAATGTACCATATATTATATTGTATGAAAACCGAGTTTATTTTAGAACATTTATCGTTGAATCTAAAAGAAATCGGGCAGAGGAGTGCCAGGAGGGTAAATCCACTATTTCATTCTTTATTGACTTTAGCTTCCTGCGGATGAAGTGATCTGGAGGCCTTACAGAAAAGGTACTACATATGACACCTAAATCGAACACTTTTTTAACGAAAGTTATCAAGAAACATACTTTTGAAATTCAGAAAGGAGGTTATTCACATTTTCATTTCCGGTAAATTATAACCCAAAATTGGGGGATATTCAGAATGTCATAAAGGAAATATACACCAAGAATTGTTATAATCGAAAAAACATTATGTAGTTTATATTGGGAAATTGTCTTCCATGTACATGTGAAACTCGCAACATGTGGTTGGTTTTACCTTTGTTTATCCCTTTATACCTGATGGATTGCAACCACAAGCAATCTACTACGGGAATAAAAGCACATACCAAGTTTCATCAGAATCGGATAAGTTTTACGAGAGTTATCGCGGAACAAACAGAGACAGAGAGACGAACAGACACACTAATGCCAATCGAGTCGAATAGTAGAAACTTCGCTAACGTTTGCTTCACTAAGAGGAAAAGTAAGGAATCAAGAACACTTCCTTGTGGAACACCAGTTTTTACTGAGAGAAAGATGGTGGATCACAGGCCGTTGTTGGCTATCAGATAAATAATTGACAATGGGCTTCAGTTTAACTCCATTTATATTAAAACTGTTTGATAACTTGCAAAAAAGAAGTGAGATATTTACGGCATCAAATATTTTGCTTACATCTAAATATATTACCTCAAATTGAGTAATATTTGATATACAATTCATAGCATAAGAAAGTAGAATTAGCAACTTTGTTAAGCAAGAGCTACAAGGAAGAAAACCATGTTGCACAGTATTTTATATGATGAGGTAAATTTGACAATTCTACCTTGATAATTCTTTCGCAGGTAATTGATAGAAGTGACAAATATTGAAATTAGATTGCATGAAAAATCGTTGTTTTAGACTTTATTCTTCATAATAATTCGTTTTAAAGCTTAACCCTAAAATGCCGTTGACAGTTTTTTTCTTTTGCTAGTTGTCCTGATTCTGTTCTCCAATCGAAAAATAGAACAGTTTCACCAATTCTATATACTGTTTCATGTTGTTCATAACCAGACATTCTGAGGGGAGGAATAAATGACTTCTCAATTACTTAAAAATACAGTTGATATTCTTAGAGACTACATAACCAACCCTAATACTGCAATAAGTATGGTATGTTTGCTTTGCTTATCATATCCATCAGATAATGTTTGAACCACTATTTTTCCTTCCAAATCTACATTCATCATGTGACAACAGACGTTAAAATTTGTGCTTATGTAATATATTTGAGGAAATCACTCTCGGACCAAGTGTAACAATTAACATTGTCCTTTGTAAGTTTGCAAGAGGAATTACTTGTAACGTCCGCGAAATTGTAAAAAGAGGCTGCTTGCTAAAATATATTGATTCGGTAATGAATACCTAGATGTGTAAATGAATTTGAGTACTGATAGTATTAAAAATGTCTATTTTTTTTCTTTGACCGTAGATATAACCTAGTATTTTAATGTAATCAGTATGTATATGTCACAACTGTGTATGTTTATGTATGCCTTGGCGAGTCTTGTTTATACGCACGAATTCGCGCAATTTGTATGATTATAAAGACGAAATAAAATGAAATGAATACAGATAAAAGCAAATTTTTTTACCAGAATAGATTGGTACAATAAACACTTTCATCGTTAATTTTCTGAAGGTCATAAAATGTCTCTGCTTTTACTTAGATGTAATACTCTACACTGCTATTTATATAATCAAAAGCCTGTCTTGACTTCAATTATTAATGGCCAAAGGGCCTTAAAATACATTGAACTCTTCAAATCAGTTCTGGATAATTTAGAGTAAATATTTATCTGCTTGAAACCAAAACAACTTTGATGACAGAAAAGTGATTTAAACCAACATATGCTCGGTCTTATCTCTTACATTCAAATTACGGGCTCTTTAGAGAATCATAGGATTAAAACAAAATAAGTACTGTTCAAAAGTTCAGAATGTGAAGTGAAGGCAACGGAAGACATGTTTCAGGTTCCAAGTACTTACGTATCTGAGGTCTAAAAGAATAATTTTCCCTATAACTTGTTCAAAAGCCTAACTCTAACAAACTTCCCTACAGATCGCTCAATTGTTAATTGTAGTAACTAGCTGCAAGAGATAAAAGGACCAGACATGGGTCTAGTTAAGCTAGTCTGAGTCTAAATTTTGAATCGCGACAACACTGACAACGTTTGGGATGGGATTCCTGACACCAAGATAAGACAAAAAGTATAGACCAACCTGGGTGCACAAATGCTTCTTCTCGGAGTTATAGGCTGCCGAAAATATGAAAAAATGAACTTTAAACATCCATAGTTCCAATGCTATGGGACCTACCGTAGTCGGGTCAAGACTTCACTTAGGAACTAATATGTGAGCTATCCAAAAATACATGTTTCAGAATCCTAAGGTACTCACGCAATAATTTTTATAGAGGGAGTTTGGCTACGGGCATATAATTTGAAGTACTCACCTATTATTTCTATAAAAATTGTTGCGGAAGTACCACAGGATTCTGAAACTTGGATATTTGTATAGGGCACATACTAGTTTCTAAGTGAAGTCTTGACCCGACTACGGTAGGTCCCATAGTTTGGAGCTATGGACCTTTAAAGTTCATTTTTTTCATGTTTTCGGCAGCCTATAACTCCGACAGGAAGCATTTGTGCATCCAGATTGTCTATACTTTTTGTATTATCTTGGTATCAGGAATCACCTCCCAAACGTTGTCGATGTTATTTTGAAACACCCTGTATAAATTCTGACCAGACTGTTCTCGACGGTGGAAACGTCAACCAAGCAGTCAATTCGATTCCTCCAAAAACAATTTGGAAAGGAGAATATTGTATGCAAGACAATACACGAATGTAAGATAAAACTACGTCTACTTTTTATGTCCTTGTGCATGGGAGCTAACTTATACTTATACTGGTAGGAGTGCTTTAACAAGTGACTTCTATCAATGATCTAAAAACAATAGTGAGACATCATTGTGGCTTCCCGCTATGGAACCAAGACTATGCAATAGTATGATACAAACAAAATTGATTTTGTAGAGAAAGCGATGAATCTCCCAAAAAGACAGGAGCCTCCTTCGAAAGAACATTTTTAGGCCTCAATGGAAGAAAAAGCGCGCAAAATTGTTGGTGGAGCGGGAGATCCGGGTTCGATTCCCGGCGGGAGCTCATGTGGTTCGGATTCCACGTTAATCAGTAGGTCCACGTCTCATATAGCCTCGCTGCTGAACGGGACGTTAAACTGAACATGAAAATTGTTGGTGTTGCGACGACCAAGCAAGTTTTATACAGATTGAAACAGCATGGTCAAACTTATTGATGAAATTGTTCTCCGAAATTTAATTCTAAGTCGGATAAAGTTGTAAAACCAGTCTGAAATGAATAGTTTTATATTTCTCTTGAGCTGTGTTCTTTCTAGAAACATTAGATAAACTATTTTGAAATCTGTATATTTTACTCTATAATATTCATGCTACTAAATACTTCGGCATTGCTCTTGAATTTATATTAAACGATCCAATCTTTATGAGACAGGTACACTCATGTCCAAAATTATTGTCGCATATCTATAACTGTCTTCTTGTAAGAATATAATTTAATAATGATTTTGTAGGGTACTTTTGATACTGATATTATGTGTATAATCGGGAAATGTATGTTTGTGGTAAATTTAATAGGAAAGGAATTATAAATACGAAAATTACAATGAGTAAAATAAAATGTTGCTAAATGGACAAGAAAATTTTATTTTCGTTTTATTGTTCTTATTTACTGCTCTTTTGATATGAAATTTTCCACATACATGTCTTAGCCGATTATGCACATATTAATATTATAAGAAATACCGAGCGAATTCGTTATCAAATTATATTCCTAGAACAACATATTTATAGCCATGCGACAATAATTTTGGACACGAGTATACATAGGGACTCCTGCATATTTTTTCTATCGGAAACGTCCGGAAAGAATTCGAACTCTGAATCAGTATCTTGTAACGGTTCTTTCAGTATTTTTTTTTCTTTCTTTGACGGTATCTCAACTTCAACATGCAATGTCTGACAGAAGTTAAATCCTTGATATAGGGTTTCAGAAGCCCAAGATTCTGTTTTGGTATAAAATGATTTTCAAGACCTTTTAAATGGAGGGATAATTATGGAAATTCAACTTAGGACCTCGAAGCTATAATAAGAACATTTTGTTATAATAATTGTAACTTCTATTCTTGTTTCTTCTCATTTCTTTTATTTCCTTCTAGATGAAATATTAGAAAAAGCTGAATAATGTTCTTAATTATTTTAAATGAAAATATAAATATCACATGTCACATGCCTAAGCGTAAGGGCTATCAAAATAATAATTGGCTTTCTATGCTTGCACTTGAAACGCATGCTTTCATACAGTCTGTATTTTGTTGTGCTTGCAAGCAATGCTTTAGACCCTTTCGAAGAGCGTCATAGCATCACTTGCCATTCATTAGCTATTGACTTGTCTTGACTTGTAAAACGCTTGCGTCAAGCTTGAATGGAACACTGAATGCAAGGTTGCCCTCATGTAACTTCGTTACTGGAAGCTACCTTGAGGTATGTTTGCACCTCTTCCAATCATGCTGGATGCAAGTTCGGCAACTCAAGCTTACAGCTCGGCAACTCAAGCCGACTTGCAACTCAAGCTTACGGCAAGCGGTTTGCAAATTGTCTCTGATACGAGGGAAGGAAGTTCATATTTAATAATACGTGTTAGAGAAATTATATTATTTTGAAGAAACTTACGTTATTTTGACAATATTTAATTACAAATATTAAATTCTAATGAACATTCTTAGAATTAATAACAGTAATTTCCGACGATTAAGAAATTTGGCAATATAATTTTCATATTCTCTTAAATCACCACTTCTCCATATGTTCAAATAAAATGTTTGTGTACTTTTTACCATGGATATAGTGTTGGCAACAGGAACGGTCATAAAGCTGGTAAATGAAAATGAGAATATAGCTAACTGGCTTAACTCTTCTAAAATTATGCCTAAATGTGTAGTTAACATAATTTAATAATAGAGCAAGCAGAAAGTTTCGTAATATATTTTTTTTTTTTTTTTTTTTTACGTTCTCAAGTTAACGATTTTGACCCTTGATTTTAAAATACTCACAGTTAATATATATTGACAAAACGCTTTGCTTGAATCATTGGCCAGAGATTCTAAACATCTTGAATCCTTTTCTTCGTTCGCAATTCTTCCGGTAATGTTGGTTATATCAGGTGTATCAAAAATCTGGACCATAGGCCACATCGTTATAACGAAAAAATGGAAACAGAGGAATTTGTTGGAAATAAGAGGTTTTCCATCAACTGAAACAAGCCATTTGGTCTTCACACTAGATGATGCCCTATGTCAAATAATAATAATAATAATAATAATAATAATAATAATAATAATAATAATAATAATAAAAATCCAGTTGAGCAGATTGTTCGAGTGAAACATAAGAACAAACAAAAATAACACTGAGATGTGAACCTTGTTATGCGACTGAAGCTAAAACACTACGAATCTGTTTTTAAAAAATGCCGTGTTGCTGGTAAAAAAAATGCTGTGGTTTTTTCTAAAATAAAAAATGAAGATTTTTTTCCAATTGCACAAATACACATTAATGTCCAAAGGAACACTCTGCTGCAGTGGCAACATTGCTTTCTCATTTAACATAGGACAGCTTACAAGTATGGGGTCCAAATGGCTAGTGCAATTGGAAAAAAAATCTTCATTTTTTATTTTAGAAAAACAAACAGCTATTTCCAACAATTTTCATCTTTTTTTTTTTAAAAAAAAAAAAAAAACTACTCACAACGGAATTCCTGTTTGGCTTCAGACTTCTTATAACTTTTTTTTTTTTTTTTTTTTTTAAGGCAGAGAACTTTAAAATGGCAACACTGTTTTCTGTGACAACTGATATTACAGTTCTGGGTTGTTTTGAGGTTAATTTGGTTTCGCAATTTATCATGAATAGACACGCCGGAGCGACGTTTGCAAATTTTGCAACTCTACAGATTGAAAACTACGGTTAAATTCGACAAACTCATCGGGCATTACGTGCATTTTACGGTGCTCATAATCGTCCGTCAGAGCAATTAATTCGAGAAACTATAGATCGTTTACACAATACGTTTACTCTAAACAATAATATGCAGCCCGTGAGACGTCATCACCGTTTGGTGCGCTCTATGGGCCGGTGGAATTATTGGTCATAGGTCTTCAAAAATTATGCTGGTCAGAACATTGCAGTCAACAGTGAGTGGTACAGAGACATGATGATAACTTTTTTGTGCCTCTATTGCAAGACATTAATGTTGCAGACATGTGGTTTCAGTAAGATGGCGCCCCACGTTCGTAAGGTTTGACGCCATTAGATTATTTTCTCCGGGGATACGTGAAGTTGCATGTCTACACCGAGAAACCAGAAACAATTGAGCACTTTCAAGTCAACATTCGACGCGTTCTTGCCGAAATACAGCCTGATTTACTGGGAAAAATGTGTGAAAATTGGACCTTCAGATTACGTCATGTACGCGCCAGCCGCGGTGCCAACACGCCCGAAACCATCTTCGAACATTAATGTCATGAAATGATCTGTCAAATAAAGCCAATTTCATGGATACCGGTATTAAAAAAAAAAAAGTGTTTTATTTCAACATAACGTTCTCCGCCTCTTAAAAAACACCCTTTACATCTGGTATAACGATATATTGTTGAACTAGCGCGATGTTAGAACTAACTAAAAATATCGACGAAATACTAATATGCAATTCTATCATAGTATAATATAAACTATGCATTGAAATTACATATTGGAGGGCGAAATATTCGAAATCGTGATTTTTCATTACACTGTGTCACGTAGGACTCACGAAATGATACATATAAGATACGTAACATACATTGTAGAGTAGAAATTTACGTATTTACAAACTGAAGTAATATTCATTTTATTTTACTTTTATTTATATTTTAAAACAAGTCTTGGTTTACAAAAATGTTAATCACCGCTAAAGACAAATAGCTAGAAATTGCCTTTTATGAGTGTAGAATTAGTCAAAATTTTAGCTAATAGCTAAACTACATTTTTCTGACCAAAAACCACGTAAAAATGGCTAGATTTAGCCATAAAGTAGCTAAATTGCCAATATTTCATGGGAATGATCACGTGAATCATAAATACACATTAAAATTAGAGAAGGCTTTTAGGTTGCAAACTAGATCAGCAGAAGAAGCTAAGGTCGAGTGCGAAAAATATTGGTCATTTTGAATTATACGTTTTTGAACATTATAATTTAGCCAGGTAAGTTAAAAGACTAAAGTAATTAAAGCTCTTACTACCAGCATTGAAAAGTGTTTGTGTTTACAATAACATGTAACCTCTCTCTCTATATATATACCGGGTGCGTCATTTATAATGTCAAACCTTGATGACGGAGAAACCAAAAGAGAGAGAGAAGCGAAACTTTGTAGGAAGCAACTATACAAAGGGGCACATTGATACACGTATTATTTGACATCATCGGATGAACAGTGTTGCCAACCCAATATAAAGTTATGATTTTTTAAATGGAACGACCTAAATTGTATTTCATAATTTAATTCAACACTAAAAAGGAAGACGAAAGATATGCCACCCGCATGTCAGTGTTGCAAACTTCTTGAGAAATAACGTTAAATATGTGTCACATTTAAACACCTTTTGCACACACAGGGAGTGAGGTACACACTAGTTTTGCACAATAATTTAAATATTGACCAGAACGGTTTAAATTGACACCAAGTTTAGATGGGTCCGTTAAACAGTGTTGACATAACAGAAAAGACAAAAGTCGAGTTTGGATATGGTGCAATAACTCGAAAAAGGCCATAAGTACATTACGGTTTAAAATTTATAGGACAATTTGTTATGTCATAAGAAGCATTCTCACGTTTATTTGAAGTCGATAAGTCAAGTACTTACCGAGATATTCGGAATTTTGTAAAAGCTGAGAATTTTGCGCTGTAGAAGTTGGTAACGCTGTCTCAAATTCCCACTTTTTCCTTCAACGTTGAGAAATTCGTAAAGAAGTGGTTGAAATAAAATATAAACATTAATAAACACACATACGATGAAAAAGAAACTTTTTTTCAGTACTTGAAATGACTAATTAAGCGTAATTTACTGGATATGAAAAAAACGTAAGGAAGTAATAGGACTTCATATGACAAGATAATACAAAGACGTAGAAGACATGTAGGTACCTAGTAGCTACTTTCGCACGATGAAAATATTTTTCCTCTTATAAGTTTGGGACACCAAAATCAGAACAATCCAATACTCGCACCACTAAACGATACGACAGGTCAAGCTGCTTTACTATGACAAATCTGGAATTGAGCTACAAAGGTATGTATCATATGTTTGAAAGATTTGCACATACTGATATGTAGGGTTACCAGACCTGTTCTTTTATGAGCACATGTACTGGTTTTCAAGGTATTCACTTTTCTACCCTCTCATTTTGAAGTGGAATATTCTTTTGTACTTTTTTTTTTTTTTTTTTAATAATGTGTGACTCCTGACGTGCTGAATACTTTTTCCATGTATCTGTTAACAGGAATTGGTAACATGCTGGTAATGTACACAGTGAGTATTGGATTGTTTTGATATTGGTGTCCCAAACTTATAAGAGGATAAATATTTTCATCGTGCGAAAGTAGCTACTAGGTACCTACATGTCTTCTACGTCTTTGTATTATCTTGTCATATGAAGTCCTTTTACTTCCTTACGTTTTTTTTTTTTTCATATCCAGTAAATTACTCTTAATTAGTCATTTCAAGTACTGAAAAAAGTTTCTTTTTCATCGTATGTGTGTTTATTAATGTTTATATTTTGTTTCAACCACTTCTTTACGAATTTCTCAACGTTGAGGGAAAAGTGGGAATTTGAGACAGCGTTACCAACTTCTACAGCGCAAAATTCTCAGCTTTTACAAAATTCCGAATATCTCGGTAAGTACTTGACTTATCGACTTCAAATAAACGTGAGAATGCTTCTTATGACATAACAAATTGTCCTATAAATCTTAAACCGTAATGTACGTATGGCCTTTTTCAAGTTATTGCACCATATCCAAACTCGACTTTTGTCTTTTCTGTTATGTCAACACTGTTTAACGGACCCATCTAAACTTGGTGTCAATTTAAACCGTTCTGGCAAATATTTAAATTATTGTGCAAAACTAGTGTGTACCTCACTCCCTGTGTGTGCAAAAGGCGTTTAAATGTGACACATATTTAACGTTATTTCTCGAGAAGTTTGCAACACTGACATGCGGGTGGCATATCTTTCGTCTTCCTTTTTAGTGTTGAATTAAATTATGGAATACAATTTAGGTCGTTCCATTTAAAAATCATAACTTTATATTGGGTTGGCAACACTGTTCATCCGATGATGTCAAATAATACGTGTATCAATGTGCCCCTTTGTATAGTTGCTTCGTGCAAAGTTTCGCTTCTCTCTCTCTTTTGGTTTCTCCGTCATCAAGGTTTGACAGTATAAATGACGCACCCGGTATATAGGGTGTTAATGAACTATACCAACAAACTGTAAGAGGTGACTGCTTACATCAAAATAAGAGAAAAAGTTCATATCGACCTGTTGTGAAAAGTGTACAGCTTCAGAGCTAGAGCTGTCCAAAATCGCGAAAAAGCCAAATTTCAAGAGGCCTTAGTTTGAATTCGTGAAACTATGGATGGTGGTCCTTATCAGTGTAAAGGAAGTCACGAATGCGCAATCCAAAACTGCATACTTCGTTAATGTTCAATGGATGTACAGAGTATGCCCTGCAGGGTGAAATTCCCAGATAAGTCAACTGAATTTTGAGATATATATTCTGATTTTATGATTGATCCAAAGTAGGCAAACAATAAATCTTGACACTAATGAACACGACATTCTTTGGCAGTATGTCGGAAATGTTAAGGATCGTCAGTAGCACGGTCTCTTGTGCTCGGGAAAGCACATGCTGCCATGTTTTCTTTCAAGCTTATTAGTGAAGAAAACGTGAAATATACCGTGACAGAGAAAACTATGGATTCGAAACTCATATGTCATTTTGGATAATTTTTAGACGTCTCCCTTTCCCCTCCCTCCTACGTGTGTTATGGGGGTTTTACCCCGACAGTACTCTTTTCCAGATTGTAAATAATATGTGCACAAAGTTTGATTAAAATTGTTTCAGGTGTTCCAGAGTTATGTTGGAACATTCAAACACATACATTCATTTCTTATATAGTATATAAAGATTGCATATGTAAATAAATACAGTTAAGTAGCATTTGTATCTATTATTGATTTGTCTTCCAATGGTAACGCACATACTACCTGTAAAGTAATTCCACTGTAGAGACGTTTCTTTACGTTTTTAGTTACTTCTTCAGACTTGCCTCTTGGAAGCTATGTCTCCAGAAGGTAATGATACTATTAGTAATGATATCACCACTCACCTGGAATATTCCTTCAATGCGTCGCGTTGTTTTAGCATAAATGTCAATTGCTCTAACGGGCAGTTTTCGTCAGAGCACAGAGCTTAAATTCTTTTCCTATGCAAAAATTTGCAACTAACAGCGGTACGTTGTAAATATTATTATTATATCGCTCTTGCATGAGGTATCCACAACCAGTTATTTATCTTATTAGTTAAGAGCTCTTAACCTATTAATATATGAATACACTAAACTAGATTTTTTATTTTTATTTTTTCTTTATTTTTATAGAGCATTTGATACTGTCTTCTTGTCTAATCTTCACTACGCGGATCAATCGATGGGCGCTTCAAGTTTCTTAAGAGCTCTTACCTATTAAGATAAATAACTGGTTGTGGATACCTCATGCAAGGGCGATATAATTGCAACAACTATGCAAGGATCTGTATACAAAAATAATTTAAGCCCTCTGGCCTCACGAAAATTGCTTGCTACAGGAATTGAAATATAGGCTAAAAAACAAACATTGAAAGAACAATGCAAATAAATTATTATATTATTATTACTGCAAATGTGTTTCATACATTAAATATAGACGTAATGATACTATTATTTCTTAAATTGAAGGGTAGGGTTTTTTTTTTTTTAATATATATAATAAGGAGGCTCATAAATGCAGTCATGCACGTTGTAGACTTAAATAGATAATCAGAACATCACGGATTTACTGCAAAATAAAGCTTACATAAACTTACGGGCTCTCGTTATTTTTCGTTTAATTGGTTAGTCCTTTTTCATCTAGAATCTTTTATCAACACAAACTTAATTCTCTTACACGACTCGTATTCAATCTAATTCATAATGTCTCTTGTCCTATTGTTATCTTCTGATTGCTCTTGTCATTTCAGTCTCTCCGACTCTTTCCTAGCAACCTATACCAAAAATCGGCCTGTGCAACATTCTATTACTTTTTCCACCTAACAGATAGAGTTCAGATTTCGCAGACGCTATGTTAGAGCTTTGACTACGTAGAAAAAATCAACTAGAGTCGAATCAAGGCAAATTGTGATTTCGAAGAAATTTTATGAGCGCATAAGAGGATCATTCAAATTAACAAAAATTGGCTACTTACCAGTGGATCCTCCCTTGGGAAGCCTAAATATTGTTTCATACGTTTCGGAACGCCACGCTGGTTCCTTCTTCAGTGGCAAGGTAACAAGGAAGAAAACATATAGAAGATAAAAAGATGTAAAACAAGGAATACATACCACTAAATAGATGTAACGTAAAGAATGGATCCTGAAATGCCACGAACAGAGCAAAGTGCAAAAAGAGTGAAATGAATGGAAGGAAGCGCGGTGTCTATGTTACGTCACTATTGCCAAATTCAAAATATGCATCAAAGGTATGTAACCAAGTTCTAGCAATGTTTCCAGTATGCAGATTTAAAGCAGGTTTGTATTTATGAATAAAGAATGATTCTTTAATTTCTCGTTGTTTATTTATTTTTGCTGAACCTATAACATTAACCTGTTTTATATAATGTGTATGTAGTTTTAAATGAAGCGCCAATCCCAACATGCCCTCTTCTTGTGACTTTTTTGATTGTCTAATATGTTCTTTAATTCGCGTGTTAATATTGCGTTCATTTAAAACAACATATACATAAAATAAAACAGGTGAATGTAACACCTTCAGCAAAAAACAAAGGAACAACGGGAGATTAAAGAATAATTCTTTATTCATAAATACAAACCTGCTTTAAATTTAACTGGCAACATTGATAGAACTTGGTTCTCTACCTTTGATGCATATTTTGAATTTGGCAATAGTGACGTAACATAGACACCGCGCTTCCTTCGAGTTGGGTGATTCCTTTTGCACTTTGCTCTGCTCGTCGCATTTCAGAATCAATGTTCTCTTTACGTTACATTTATTTATTTAGTGGTATGTATTCCTTGTTTTACACCTGTTATCTCCTATTCGTTTTAATCCTTTTCATTTTGAAACTGAGGACGGAACCAGCGTTGAGTTCCGAAACGTATGAAAAATATTTAGGCTTCTCAGGGGAGGAGCCATTGGTAAGTAGCCAATTTTTTGTTAATAAAAAAAATACTACTGTTTCAACGGCTAATATTTTTATGTTGTAGTGATTAATTTCAAGTTTGTCAAAGTAATATAGAATGTGTTTTAATCATGATGGGGACAACTAGCGTTATTGCTGACGTCCTTATTATATCCCAATTAATCAATCAAAATAATACAAAAGAAATTACAATATATGCATATATTTTAAAGACAATTTATTCTTTTGATGAGCATGAATTGTTACAATACACGAATATATACATATATATAAGGTTAGGTTCAAATGTAAATGAAATTCCTTTTTATTTATTTTGTTTTCAAGCCAAAACTGGACGATACATTTAATACAAAATTATGCACAGCGAACAAAACTTTGTAAGAAATCAGAGATCAGTAAGTACTACTTAGTAACGCTATTATGAATACCTAACGATAAACAGAGTACTTATGAAAAAGACACGTACACAGTGTACAAATTAATCCATAGTTTTACCATGACTTTCTTTATGAAAAAAAAAAGTTATAAATCAATTCAGTCTTTCTTTTGTTAAAAAAAAAAATACCAAACACAAACAACGTGCATATATATGTATATATAAATTAGTTATGGATACTTGCTTACTATGTCTTAAATATGTTGATATATTTCAATGATAAGTTAACGGAGTTGGAATATCTGCACTTTTTTTTTTTTAACCTATTGATTTATATGGGACGCTATTGTTCTGTTTTCTGTGAAATGAACTCGAACACAATTTTAAATTACTTTAAGTGATATCAAATTTATATACTTAGGTATAATGTACGAGGGGGGACCCAAAAGAAACCGGATTGAAAGAGCGCCGCCGTTCCTAGGCGCAGTCGAGAGTTCTCCCGCTAGATGGGTCTAGTAGTAGAGACCCTCCCAAATCAGTTGGCCAAGCAGTGTCTACGTAGGTGGTTAACGTTTAATTGTATTATTGTTTTTCTCAAAGTATTCTCGTTTGTTGCCTGCGAAATCGTTAAGGCAGATTCAAAGGAACAAAGAGTGTGTTTGAAATTTTGCTTCCTGCTTGGAAAATCGGAAACGAAAACTTACGAAATGCTTCAACAGGCTTTCAAGAAGGACACTATGAACGGCACATAATTTTTTGAATGGTTTGGATGCTTTAAGTATGGTGAGATGAGTGTTAAAGATCATGCTCGTTCTGGGTGCTCTTCTTCATTTCGAAACGACGAAAACATAAAATCTGCCAAAAAATCATCGAGAATTGTCTTTTCATAATCGATAACATTTCAAAACAAACAGGAGTGAGTTGGAGCTCGTGCCAGCGTGAGGTTTTGCAAACGAGACGTGTTGCCGCTAAGTTTGTTTCTCGCCTGCTCACACAGGATCAAAAACATTCGCCTGAATTTGAGCCAGAGCTTGAAAAATCAAATTGAAAGTGATCCAAACTTTTTGATTAACCTGATGACAGCTTCCGAGAATTAAACAAAATCTAAAAGGAAAGTGTTTTGATGGTGTAAGGGCTGTAAAAAGAACTTCGCAGAGCGCACTGGACGATATAAAAGTTAAAGAATTCCAGAGATGCTTCAAACAGTGGGAATGAAAACAGGAAAAATGAATCACATTTAATGGAGAGTACTTTGAAGAAAACTGAAAGAATTTTGAAAAAAAAAAAGTAATAAATTGTTTTTTTAAAGAATAAAACTCCGGTTTCTTTTGGGCCCCGTTCGTAAATTCATTTTCTTTTTTAAAATAGCAAAGGATATTTATTTAGGTCTGGAAAAGAAATAAGTAAAATCAACATTTTGAGAATTTCAGTGCATTTCAGAGGAAACAGAAAAAGTAATTTGCCATACAAGTCAATAGGTTATAACACAAAGATCAAGCGTAGATACTCAATCCCGTTAAGAAGTTGATATACTTCAGTTTTGTTTCGTATATTATGGCAACAAAATAAAAAATGTAAAACATGAATGGGTGACAACTTGATTTGTACTGTCTTTTTTTATAGAAAGAAAGACTCGCTATATGTGTTACAAGATTAATTTCTGACAATTGAGGGGGCGGTGGGGAGGATGGAGGACGCACATATAGATACAAACAGGTACGAATATACATAACAAACACGGTACTTCACATGATCTCTTACATAACGTCACCAGAAGATTCCAGACAAATTATAACACAACAGTCTTTTTTTTTTTTTCTTTCTTTTCTACAAACACAGCTGGCTCGTTAAAAGAAGTTTCGTTTGAGTTAAGAGCAGTTCCAATTGATTGGTTTATCGCACTTTTTTTTTTTTTTTTTAAGTCATTCTTCTTACATTTTTTTAAAATAATTATTTTGTATTCAGTTTGAGATTTATTAATTAGCTTTTCACTTTACTTTTACGTGTTAATGTTAGCATTACAAGATTCTATTTTACATATATACATAACAACGTTTTCTCGAACAAGAAGCATATCTAATTTGTTTACCCAACAGAACACTTAAGGGAAATATTTAATATTTTTCAGACGAATCACATACATATCGTATTCAATTTTAACAAATACCAAAATCAATAAAACAACCCACCTTACATAGTTCTTAAAAGTTAAGTCTCCTTTCCAAACATCCTGTTTACCTTGAATCTCACAACTAAACATACTAATATATATAGTGTTTGTAATTCCCATTGGAAAGTACTTTTTCAACATACTATTAATGTTCTTCGATCTTAAACTTGTTTTAAATTTCAGGATTTCAAGTAGCGACCATGTCTGCCTGTGGCTCTGTTTGATTTAAAGCAAATAAGATTTTCGAAACAAGAACTACAATGCACAGCACATTGCAACTGGAAGCACGAAAGAAATTTTAACAATTATAAAAGATGTACTAAACACGTGTGTGTATGTATATATATTACATATTTACTTGTGTAAGAAGTCTTTTAACTTTTAATTTTATTTTCAACATATTCTGTTTCCAGATTTTTAGAATTTTTTTTTTTTTTTTTTTTCGGATGTAACAATGTATATATATACGTACATTCTTATCCAACTAATCGTTGCCTAATTTCGAACTACGACATCAGTAGTTCAGTTAACTTGATTCGATAGTTTTAAAAATATATTCACGTGGAAAAATATGCTGCTTTGAAAAATATGTCGTTCTGCATTTCAATAGGTAATAAATTCGTATATTCATTTATATAATGATCTTTTTTTCTACAGTACTATACTACTCACCTTGTTTTCAACAAGTTGACTATTATATATATATATATATATTTTTTTTTTCAATTAGAGTTTTTAACAACTGTACACAACCAATTATTTATTTGAGCTGTGTTCTCTGTTTAAGGAACATATCTTTCTGTTTTTTTCAGAACGTACAATATATTTCTTTCACATTAACACAAACATAGCTTTACAAGACCACGAATATTGTTACATGTTATGACTACAACCAACAACCATTTCAACGGACGGGACCAACAGCACAACTGGATCCGAATCTTCTTTAACAATCACAATATAAGCCTTTTCGCGTGTGAATACAGAACCTTGCTAAGCAAGATTCCACTCGATCACGTGGATCCAGTTGCTAATAATAACAACAACCTTTCATAACAAAACACCAAACACATCCAAACGTAACATATTACAAATGTCTACTAATACGAAACATATTTTGTTCTAAAGACACTTTCTTTGCTATAAGAACAACAGTATATTATGTCCTTTTATTCTTTAGTTTGGACTATCATTATAAACCTTCGAATATATACAGATACATATATGAGGACTTTCTCTGAGCCCTGAGGTCTAATGAAATCCTTAAAAAAACTTGCACTCAATAACTAGTCTCCTGAGATGCCTCAGATATTCATTTAACAATAGAAATTGCTGCTTAATCTCTATAAAAGGGTACAGCTACAAACAGTTCAACAAGCTTTAAAATTATCCTGTTATATTTCCAGCAACTTAAGAAAAATGCTATATACATTTACGACACACTCATCATGAATACGTACTTTCGAGTGGCATATGTACTTTTTAATTTATATACATAAACATCATGTTATATATATATATACACTTTAAAAAGGTATGTTTGCAGCATATTATAACTAATATTGCAAAGAAGACAGTATTCACTTACTACACGATAGAAAAAAAAGTTTATATTCTTCAACTTTTCTTTGTGTCACAATTTCTAGGTACAATAATGACCTAAATACCATATACTAACATTGTTCGTTTGTTTCACCCTAGTATGGAAAACTAGCCAAGTCAAGCGATAAACAAATATGGCCACATAATTAGCTAACACTTGACAGTGAAACAACTAATTAGAACAGAATACCACAATTTGCTCGCAAGAAGCGAAGGCTGAAGTATATATATAAGGTTTACATGAAGATAATATACAAAATGAAGGCAATAATTATCCTACATGTCACCTGAATGTAAATCCATATCGTAGTACTACTTGAAATAATAATAATAATAATAATAATAATAATAATAATAATAATAATAATAATAATAATAATAATAATAATATGAAAAAGAAAAAGATAACGTTTTCGAACAAAGCTCTACTGTAAAGTCAATTATTTTGGCACAATTGCACGATAAAATACATTTGATTAAATCTGGTATTACTACTTTACACACATCTGTCCTTCACTCCCCCCAAACACAACTGAGTTCCAGGAAAACTTAAAAGGAAGTCATCTTATAACAGCAACTATAACGTTTACCTTGGTATAGCCAAGTTCAGTTCACGTACACGTCAACAAATGAGGCATTAAAAACAATTTACAAAGACTATTTCACGTTGCATTACTTGAGCACGTTCAACTTCGTAGATATTAGCACGAAGCGCAGCCTTTCTTTAAGCACTTTCGGTCTGCATTCTCAAAATTAATCTTCTTCTATCGATGGAAATTTAGTATGGAGGTCACTTCTTATACTTCCAATTTTCGCATCTTTCGTATACGAATGCGAACAACTATTTAGTTGGGCTCCTCCTCCAGGATGAAAAACAGGTACATTTGGAAAACATTCTTTTTTTTTATATATATATATATTAGAAAATATTATTTCCTTTCTCGGCGATGCAACTGAAGCAGACGCCTGATTTCCTGGAGAGAGAGAGAAAAAAAAATTACAGAATATAAAAACAGCGCAATAGCGGGCATGTTGTATGAAAAATTGTAAGTTATTTCAAAACGAATAATAAACATTTTGTTAGATGGTATAAGTAGCGGTTACACGGCATCCTATACGGTGCTATTAAGTATCTCACGGGTTGTGGATGTGGGAAGAAGAGAGTTTAGTACACTATCAGTTCCTGAATCCGCGTATCAATTCCTCCAACCAGGTCCGACAGACCCTTTGTTCGATTATGAGGTCTTCCACATAAAAATCGGAAGTTGCCTGCAGGATGCACTGGCCTTGGACAACCCTGCCCAAGTTAAAAGAGTATACAGCTACCAGAAAGAAAGAATACAGCTACTTCTGTGGGTGCTCTTATTGTAAAATAGGTTAGAGGTACAGTAAATCTAAATTAGACCTTTGGAGTGATGCAACTTTAATAGTTTAAAGTGAGATCTTAGATAAATATGATACAGAGAACAAAGTAATAATATAGAGCGAAGGATACAGAATGTAGAACTCAGTTTCTGAAATTTTACAATAAGAACAAATATTAACATAAATTTCTAAACTCATGTATAGTTAATAATTCTAATTGGCTTAGCACAAAATATTTAGTGTCGCTCTTCCTGCTTCAATGAATCTGTGAAATTGTAACTCAGCCAGTTAGTATTGTTAAAATGATTAGATGACCTATGTTAGATGACAGAACGCTTATAACAGGTCGTAAAATATAAGATCAATATATAATTATTTTATACCACAACATAACTTTGGTAGCGCAAAGAATAAATAAATAAATAATAACACTCTATTCAGTATTCTGAAATCTTTACACACATTATAGGTATGCCAAATTTCATCTTTCTACGTCAATCGGAAGTACCCGTGATTTTATGACAGTGAGTCAGTTCATATAGCTTATATATTAGAGATTTTCCGAAATTAATTTTTGGACTCCCTCATTTTCTGAAGTAACTAACGTACATCCGTGAATTTGCTATAACTTTAATACTTTAAAAAAATATATCTCTACCTACCTCTTTACGTTCTTCCGACACCAGAACAAGAGGACTTTTTCCAGCACTATTGAGTGTGCTGCTGTCTGCACCATAAGCCAGGAGAATTTTAAATATCTCCTTTTGCACTTCCAGGGAAACACTTTGTAACGTTGCAGCATAGTGTAGAGGTGTGTCTTTTGTCGATGTCTTTTTGTTTACTAAAGCACATTTGTCTCCTTTGTATCTCTCAAGTAATGATTTTATCAATTGTGGGTCAGGTGACTCTTCTACTGCACAACACAGAGGTGTCTTCTGACATTTGTACTCCTGAAAATAATAATAATAATAATATATAATAAATAACAACATAGTAAAAACCAATTATAGGTTATGGCACACAAGATTCAAAGTTCCATTTACTGCTCCGATTACGCACGTGATGAATCACGTAAATAAATCACAGTTATCGGGGCAGTGAATGGTAACAACATTATTCAATAGACAATTAGCTACTAACCAATAAACTTACAAAATACACATATCCTCTAGAATGTACATTCATTTCTGGAAAGGTATACACGGAAAGCAAAATTAAACCAACTCAAAACTAACCATAACTTTAATATTGAAAATTCATTCTAACGTCCACGCGATAAGCCTATATTGGAATCAACTTAGTTAACCATTATGGTTAAAATAAACGAACTTGTTCCAACGAGATCATCATCATAAGTACTGTGCCACCAGCTTATTCATGCACCAAGGTCTTTCTATATTTTCTCGTAGATTCTTCTGTTTTGGTACCGTCCACCAGCTCTAGTCTCCTTCCCTCTCCTCCTTGCCACCATCCCTATAGCACGTCCCTCATGTCCCCTTCCTTCTCAGCCAATGTCCCAACCAATTTTTCCTCTTTTTTAAACACATCTACCATTTGTTAATTCTTTCTATGCTTTTCCACACACACATTGCAAAGGCTGTTGGGAAGGCATCTTTTTTTTTTTTTTTTTCATCGCTTTTGCGTAATCTTCACATTTCCGTTCCATATAGCCCAATACTCCACACAAAGCATTTTATGAGTCTTTTTTTTTTTTTTTCTACTTTTTATTCAAAAACCCATAAAACACACTTTTCTTCCTCCTAAATGTTTCTTTTGCCATTTGTATCTTTGCTTTTATTTTATGTTCGCACTTCATGTCAGCACTAATAATACAACCCAGGTATCTGAAACCAGTCATCTCTTTTATTTCCTCCTCTCCTACTACTATATTTGATACCAACTGCTTTATTGCAATTACTATGTCTTTAGCCTTTCTATCATTTATTTTCGCCTCACATTCTTCACACAGCCCTTCCTCAAGTTTTCTGTCATCTTATTACTTTTCTTTTCAGACTCCGCAACAAGCGACATATCATCTGCAAACCTTATACACCGAAATCATTTTACCTTCTACCGAAATGCAGTCTTTACTGTATAGGCTCTTCTTCCACTATCTCTTCTAGAAAGATATTAAATAAAGTCGGCGACAGACAATATTCCTGTTGAACTTTCTTTCCAATTCCCCTATTTTAACATTTCAATAGACCTATCTCTTCTAGAAAGATATTAAATAAAGTCGGCGAGAGACAATATTCCTGTCGAACTTCCTTTCCAATTCCCCTATTTTAACATTTCAATAGACCTATCTCTTCTAGAAAGATATTAAATAAAGTCGGCGAGAGACAATATTCCTGTCGAACTTCCTTTCCAATTCCCCTATTTTAACATTTCAATAGACCTATCTCTTCTAGAAAGATATTAAATAAAGTCGGCGACAGACGATATTCTTGTCGAACTTTCTTTCCAATTCCCCTATTTTAACATTTCAATAGACCTCTCTCTTCTAGAAAGATATTAAATAAAGTCGGCGAGAGACAATATTCCTGTCGAACTTCCTTTCCGATTCCCCTATTTTAAAATTTCAATAGACCTATCTCTTCTAGAAAGATATTAAATAAAGTCGGCGAGAAACAATATCCCTGTCGAACTTCCTTTCCAATTCCCCTATTTTAACATTTCAATAGACCTATCTCTTCTAGAAAGATATTAAATAAAGTCGGCGAGAGACAATATCCCTGTCGAACTTCCTTTCCAATTCCCCTATTTTAACATTTCAATAGACCTCTCTCTTCTAGAAAGATATTAAATAAAGTCGGTGACAGACGATATTCCTGTAGAACTTTCTTTCCAATTCCCTTCAATAGACCTCTCTCTTCTAGAAAGATATTAAATAAAGTCGGCGAGAGACAATATCCCTGTCGAACTTCCTTTCCAATTCCTCTATTTTAACATTTCAATAGACCTCTCTCTTCTAGAAAGATATTAAATAAAGTCGGCGAGAGACAATATTCCTGTCGAACTTCCTTTCCAATTCCCCTATTTTAAAATTTCAATAGACCTATCTCTTCTAGAAAGATATTAAATAAAGTCGGCGAGAAACAATATCCCTGTCGAACTTCCTTTCCAATTCCCCTATTTTAACATTTCAATAGACCTATCTCTTCTAGAAAGATATTAAATAAAGTCGGTGACAGACGATATTCCTGTCGAACTTTCTTTCCAATTCCCCTATTTTAACATTTCAATAGACCTCTCTCTTCTAGAAAGATATTGAATAAAGTCGGTGACAGACGATATTCCTGTCGAACTTTCTTTCCAATTCCCCTATTTTAACATTTCAATAGACAGAAAAGGACAATTTTAGATGTAATTACAAAGAGTACGAAAAACTGGTTGGGCTAATAATTTCTGCTAATTAAAAATACAAGTTAAAGACTATATCGTAACTAAAAATTAGAATTTATCATTAATTTCATACTAACGTCAATTACCCACTTCAATGAGTTAAAATAAGAAACATTACTATTATTTCCATTAGTCAGTCATTTTTATTATTACTGAAGCGCTCTCTGATATCAGGTTATTTTTCATAATTTTCATATATCTCCCCCTCCCCCAATTGTGGGCTGAATTTGGATTTAAATGGCATCGGAATTGTCACTGTTCATCTCAGTGACCTCGAAAACTATGGACTCGACACTAATATGTCATTTTCTATCATTTTCATATATATATATATATATATATATATATATATATATATATATATATATATATATATATATATATCCCTCTTTCCCAAATTGCACCATCAAAGCGATGATGAAAACCATCCCAAGTCCAAAACTTATCTATGTTGAAAATTTGATCGAGATCGGTTGGCTGGTTCTAGAGTTGTCACAATAAGGTCACAATAAGTTGTTACAATAGGGGCACAACCATTAATTATTATTCAACATCAGTAAGGATCCAATCATTTTGTAGCACCTACACAGATTAGGTCCAAATGAACTGATGAACGAATTACAAAGGAACTTATATGCCAACAGAATAGGCAGAACCACGTGTGGCATAAATTATAATATAACAATTGTGTCAATTTTTATTAATAAAAATGAGAGTGAATGTTGTTTGTGATAGCTACCACAGCCGAGTCGCAACAATATTGTTAGATGCCATAAAATGTTTTCCATAGTTTCTAACGTAGACTTTTAACATGAACCACATAATGTCAGCGAGGAAACGAACAAAAATAGGAAGGAAAACCAGGCAAGTACACTGAGTGCTCACTGAACTGCGACCACCTATATAATATTTTGTTGCTCCATTTTTTGCTCAGAGAACGGCGTGGACACAGAGTGGCATGGATTCTGGTAGTTGCTGATATGTTTTCACGGGGATCTGACACCATATATTCCTGATGGCATCCTACAATGAGCCCACAGATGTCGGTGCAGGAATCATGGTGCGAAGAGCTCGTTCCACATCCCATAAATGTTCTATAGGATTAAGATCCGGTGAGTTAGGAGACTAATTCATATGCTACCGCTCTGTGGAATGTTCCTTAAGTCAAGCAAGTACAGTCCTGGTTTGGTGAGATCGGGAATTGTAGGTGTGCGTGATTCTCTAACACACGAAGGTACACAACGAATGTCTCACTGTGGCCCACGCACACCAACGGTCCCAGTCCTTACCAACAGAAGCATCCCCAAACCTTACAGTCGCCCCCACCCGCCTGTACAGTACGCACCATGCATGATGAGTCCATAACTTCGTGCTAGTGGCGCCACATATGTACACGCCTGTCCGAGAGGAATTGCACAAATTGTGATTTATCGGACCAACACACCCTTTTCCAACCATCTACGGTCCAATTTGCGTGTTCCTTTGCTCAAGCGCAAAGTGGCCGGCGGTTACGAGTAGTATGGAGCGAGTAACGAATGGGTCGTCTGCTGTGGAACTTTATGCGTGCCACTGTACGCTGTATAGTTGCATGCGATATCGGTGTTGGGCATCCACCATTGTATTAATCACGTAAATCCCGAACACTGAAGTTTCGTGTGGCTGTCACGAGTTATTTCACAACGCTCGCCCCACGTTTTGAACTTCCCTATGGCCCTGCAGTTCCGTCTCTTGGAGACTGTTACCTCACTTTCTTCCCACTCCCTTTACACCTTCACTACACAGGAACGGGCGTATCCGACAAGTATTGCTCTCTGGGTTATAGACGCATATATTGCTTGAGTACCCACGATCATACCCCATTGGAATGCGGATAAACCCTGCCAACATGTAGGTTCGAATATGTTTTTTCTCGGCAATACTACCAGTCGGGGTGGTCCTGTAATCAGCTTGGCTGCTAGCCACACTCCCTTGTGTGGAGGGGTGGTCGCAATTCAGTAAGCACAGTGTAATGTCCAACGACAGACTTAGAACAGTAGTGGAAAGGAAATTACATAAATACAGTTAAGCAAAGAATGAACATATTTAACACCTGGGTCGAGCTAGGTTCTTATCATTTCATTTCGATTCAAACAATATCTTAAGAAAGTGGAGAGAAGGGGCTCATATGTATCTTTCAAACGCTTTTAATAAACCTTTTCTCCGTGCGAAGAACGGGAGACCGATTTACCAGATGAAATAGTCCTTAATACGAAATTCATATCACGATATAATTCTTCAATATTTTTTGGTTTAAGTTTGCTATACAATAAAAAAGCATGAAGTGTGCTAAAAGAACATACACAGCCATTATAAATATCTGAGTTTGGTTTCATAATGAAAAAAATATATTTTGCTATCGCAAAAATTTTAGTACAATGATTCAACTTGTTTGTCAACTAGAAGATAAGATAAATAGGTGATGATTTAAAAATATTAGCAAAAAACATAAGAGTACTTCACTTAAAAGCGACGATGACAACGTTTATTAGAATTTATTAGGAAAGTGAATTAATATAAGTGAACAAAACACAACCAGATGGCAGCTCATACTGATGATAACGCTACTTGACACGTATAGTCATTCCTGATAATCCTGGTCCGGAAGGAAGTTGACATCCGTTAATAATTAATCTGTTATATCTTAACACAAATTCTTATTTTTAAAAGTTTAATATAAAGCGTTTTCTATCTTATCTCTCTTGAAAGAAGTTTGTGAGAGCAAATGAATATGCGAACTTTTCAAATTCATTTTCAACGTAAGGGATAAACTACCTTAAAATTATCTTTAAAAACTGGAAGTATTTTTGTTACAATAAATAAAAATAAATAAAATAAAGCCATGTTGCCGTATAGCTTAATGATCAGCAGCGAGTGGTCCTCCAGTTGATTCCAACGTAACAGAATTTTTAGTGTCGACCAAAAATCGGGAGGACATACCTAAATTAAAAGGTAGTGATTCTTAGTGTAGAACGCTAGAAATAACGGCGATGTACAGGCTACGGATCTCTCAATTGGATGTTGTTTATGGGTAACAACAAGAACGAGTTCTGTTTCAAGTGAGAAGGTAAATTTTATTTATAATGTTACTAAAGTAAAACGGGACCATACCAATGTATTATAACCGTCTTTAAAATTCTGTTTTAATGTACGATTTTCAATATACATAAAAGTGGGATACTTAGATAAAATTTATGTTTCTGCCTCGTGAAGATATTTTTAACTCAACGTACCACGATATACACCGAAGCAAAGGGAGGCGATGATGATGAGATGAATGATAATGATGGAATAAAGATGGTGGGAGGAAACGGGAGAATTACAAGCAAACTCACGCACACGGAATTTGTCCATTATATAGCCCATTTGGGGACAAGCTTGGATCAAGTCAGGGACCCCACGCGCCAGAAGTGTGGATTCTACCATTGAGCCTTGCATATAAACCAGCACAAGAAAAAAAGAGCAAAATTCAAACTGTCACTAACACACAAACTCGTAATTCATACTAATAAATTAAACAAACTTCGGATAGGATTTTGTCCATTTATCACATATAAAAATAACAGTAGTTATTTCCTTCGACAGTTTCTGAAGAACATAATGGTAATTATATCATTATTCATGGTGAAGGACAAGATAAAATTTGTCCATTGGATTTAGCTTGTCATATATGGCTACAAATTCAGAAAATGTTTGTAAGAATCAAGTGAGTGATTAGTGTTCTCTAGTAGAAATAAGGACACGCACTCCAAAATATGTGCTCAGTTTATCTAATGTGCACCATTTATAGCGTTATTGATTAAAACAGGGTTCACACTGTTACTCGGATTTGTATGCGAAGAAGTGCCCTCTCAAAAGATGCAGGTAAAAGCCATTGTGATCACATCCAATACTTTTATTCAAAATGTTTCCTGTGCTAAAATATTTTTCTTCTTGTAATTTATAATAAATATAGGAATATTATTCAGATCATATCTTTTTTTTTTTTTTTTTTTAATTTACCTGCTTCATTTCATCGGCACCGCAAAACAGCAAAACTTCGATCGTTTTTAAGCACTTCGTATTATCTTTGCCATGACTGGAAACAGCTTCATGCAAAGCGGTTCTCCCTGAAAGAAAATACAATACATACATAGTATATATATATATCTACTGACAAACCAAAACAATATGACTACGCTACTTTTTTTAAAAAAAGTCATTGGACTGACTCAAAAATCACGAGGTAAAACAGAACAGCTCGCCAGACAGTGATTTTACTGGATCAGTCAGTGATGCTTGTGCGTAGAATGGGAAAAGCTGACGATATAACAGAGTTTGATAGGGACCATATTGTGAATGTTTTGACTGGTCAGTGAAAATGAAATCTATGAGTTTTACGTCCCACGGTTATGCAGGTTAGGCTAAAGGAGACGGTGATGATGAGTAATGAATGAAATGGTGGAATGAAGAAAGTGGGAGGAAACGGGAGAACCCCGAGAAAACCCACGCACACGGTGTTTGTCCACCACAAAGTTCACTTGGCGGGGGCTGGGATCGAACCCGGGACCCCTAGCACCAGAGGTGAACGCTCTACCACTGAGCCACCGCGGCCCCATTTGACTGGTCAGTATATATATATATATATATATATATATATATATATATATATATATATATATATATATATATATATATATACAGGGTGTCCCAGGAGGAAGGGGCAATATTTTGGGAAATGGTAGTATGAGTGATTCTAAGCAAAAATGTTCATATGAACATAGGTCCTAATCTCAACGGTTTGAGAGCTACACGTTGTGAACCATTTTTGACTTTGTTGCGTATTGTTCACTCTGTAACAGAGTTAAGACAGCAAAATTTGAAAGATGATGGAATGACCTTTCCAACGATATGCAGCATGTGGCAGTGTTGTCTTTGGAATGGAACCTATTGACAGAAATTTGAGAAAGTTAAGGTTATTTTAAAAAATGGATGGCAACACTCATTCCAAATATCGCTCAATAACTTCTCTTCCAAAGATACCACTGCCACATATTGCATATCGCTGAAAAGGTCATTTCATCACCTTTCAAATCCGCTATGTGGCACCTCTGTAGAATAACTACAGGGTGAGTAATAATCAATATAAAGTAAAAAAAAAATGGTTCACAACCTGTAGCTCTCAAACCATTGAGATTATGACCTATGTTCATATGAACTTTTTTGCTTAGAATCACCCATACTACCATTTCCCAAAATATTGCCCCTTCCTCCTGGGACACCCTGTATATACTATACGGGCAAACTTTAAGAGGTGATTCCTCACATCAAAATAAGAGAAAAAGTTCATATGGACATATGGCGAAAAGTGCATAGGTTCAGAGCTAGGGCTGTCCAAAATTTCGATAAAGCCAAATTTCAAGAGGCCCTATTTCGAATTCGAGAGACTGTGGATGGTGGTACTTATCAGCGTAAAGGAAGTCACGCATACGCAATCCAAAAATGTACATTTCATTAATGTTCAATCGGTGTACAGATTATTCTCTGCAGGGTGAAATTCCCAGACATGCCATCAACCGAATTTTGAGATATGCTCTGACTTTATGATTAGTCTAAAGTAGGCAAACGATAAACCTTGATAGTAGTGAACACGGAATCCTCTGGCGCGATGTCGGAAGTGTTAAGAATCGTCAGCAGCACGGTTTCTCGTACTCGGGAAAACGCATGATGCAATGTTTCCTTTCACGCTTATAAGTGAAGAAAACGTGAAATATACTGTGACGAAATACATATCACACGTTCTTCCGAACACAAAAAAATATGAAGTTACTGGTTCCTAACACTTCTGCCTTCCCTCCGAAGCACTGGATGCCCATTGTTGTCAAGGTTTGCTTCCTGTTTACTTTGGACCCTTCTTGAAATCAGGCTATATCTGAAAACTCTATTGAGAGCATATTTGAGAATTACACCTTGAGGGGAATACCTTGTACACTTACTGAAAGTGGATGCAGTATAAAATACACTTTTGGATTGTGTATGCGTGTCTTTCTTTACGCTGATAAGCACCACCATCCACAGTTTCTGGAATTCGAACTAGAGCCTCTGGAAATTTGGTGTTTTCGCGATTTTGGACAGCCCTAGCTCTGAAACTATGCACTTTTTGCCATTGGTCCATATGGACTTTTTCTCTTATTTTGATGTAAGTAAACACCTGCTTAAGTTTGTCGGTATAGTTCATTAACACCCTGTATATATATTAAAAAACTATGAAATACCGTGTAAAAATAACTTGTAACAATCATATAGTTTGCTAGAACAAACACGCAACCACAGTTTATTTATTTATTTAACAATCACCAGATACAGCTCTAAGGCCATTTTACACTGGATTCTAACAACAACAATAACAATGGAAAGGATTTGGGAAGGTATCGGCCAGGGCCTATTTATTAGGTACCATCCCGGCATTTGCCTGGGAGGACTGAGGAAAACCCTGGAAAATCCCAGTGAGGATGGTCGGCAGCGGGGATCGAACCCGCGACCTCCCGAATGCGAAGCCAACACTCTACCACTTGAGCTACTTCGCTCAGTAAATCAGTTATTTATCCCAACGCCATAGAATCTTGAACTCTACATAAGGTACACCTCACTCTCAGTAACTAATATTGTGAACCAGAAGTCAACTTTTCGTCAAGAATAATGGTTATATCGAATGTATGTTACTAATCTACTGCACCTGGCAATTTATCTTTAAACGAAGTACGCTCTGATAAATATATTCTTTTGAATTTACAACTTCAAATATAAACTAAAGTTACCACTTACCTTCATTATTTGTTTTGTTAACATCGAAGACTGGTTTGTTTTTGTCATCTTTGATACTCAGCAATTCCTTCAGCACCTCTACATGGCTATCACCTTGTTGGCACAAACAATGGATTATTGTATTTCCTTCTCCATGCAGAATCTACCATTATAAACGTAAATTTATAAATAATAATAATAAAAAATAAACAAAAATATAAACATAGTGTTCCTTGATTATATAAACACTTTCAATCCTACTGTAGTTCCGAAACGACAGGCTGTAAACTTACGTTGAATCCGAATGTCGTTCGGGAACGATACGACCATTTAAAATATAAAATACCACCCAAAAATGTATTTTGTATGCTGTTTTATTTGAGAAAGTAATTTTGAGTGCTTTGTGAATTATCTACTGGCAAACCTGATCCAAGTATGCCATTTAGTCATTGTAACAAGAGAACTAAAAAAGGTGTACCATCATCATTCACAACACTCAAGCATATTACTTCGAAAAAAAAAAAAAAAATGATTTGCAATGATTATTCACACATGTCTTGTACGAAAACCGGTATCTTTTAGTAGATTGGTATTTTTCTTTCATTTTTGAAAGTTTCAACCGCTTAGAGTATGAACTTAGGAAGATACGTTTTTTTCTTAATACACACAGGACTTTGTCAATTTAAATACTCCTAAAATTGAAAGTGTTAAAATACAATGTACTGTATACAAATGTATAAAGCAAACATCGCATTACACTGAAATGTATAAAGATACATATCTACTTAAAAAAATAAGCACAAGTTCTGAGAATTCGAACATGGGTTCGGAGAAAAAGAAGGACAAAAATACATAAAACGTTCATTGTGTTACCCGATAATTATACTGGATGCTGCAACAGAAGAACAAGTAGCCAACTCAATGTTGGATTTCGTAATAGGGGGGGTCCGAGACATGAAATACTGGGGTTATCCACACCAGAGTTCGATTATTCTAAACTATTTTACTGATAACATATACTGGTTCGTTTAGTCAGGATTTCGTAATGGGGGGGGGGGGGGGGGGTGCAGTGTGATATGAAATATTGTGGTTATCACACAAGGGGCTTGACCACTATTTTACTAGCAACACATATTGGTTTATTAGGAATAAAATGAGGACATGATAGTAAGTATTTTAGTAACAAACTATGAAGAAATGTCGAATAAAAGAATATTAAAAAGATTTAAAAAGATTTTACAATATCGAGGTTCCTTCTTCTGTTCATTCAAATATGACATTATGACCTCAACTATTTTTAAAAAAGTACGTATCCAATAATGTATTGTAAAATATTTTACAATACTTGCGCTCCTTTCTCTATTGAATCAAATATTAACGGAACTTTCATCTACATAACTTTTTGTTTTTAATATCTGTCAAATACTGTCTGTGCCAAATGACAAGTTAAAGGAGCAGTTGAAAACGGTTTCTGAAATAACATGTTTAATACTACAGAGAAGCGATGATGAAAAATTATTTTATTTTTAGCTTTTTATTTTTAACGCTGACTTCCTATTTCTCGTTTCTTTTTTGTTTTATCCTTCCTTATTTTTTTATTTCTGGTCTCGAAGGGAGGGTCCGGACCCCCCGGACCCACCCCTTGGCTACGTGCCTGATGTTAGGAAAAGTTTCAAAGACTGAAAGAACTGAAAAGGAAACTGCATGGCAGGGGAAAAGGCAAAAGTCGGTCTGCAGATATTATTATTATTATTATTATTGTAGAAGTAACACACAGATAGCTAATTAAAGCAAAACCTGGCGAAAATTGTTTAAAAAATATTAAATTGTAGACTGAAAATGAAATTCGTGCTAAGCGACAAAAATAGAAAAGTTCGGTTCAAAATGTGGTCTATTTGCCTAACACTGTTCAGTTAACATCGGACTATCTATAATAGTATTCACTGTGGAAGTCGTTCAAAAAAATCGCCAGAAGAATGCGCGTGCGCCTATGTGCTACCAGTTCTGAAATAAAATCTGGACTTTTCTCAACATTTTCATCTTGGTACTTAGCACGGATTTTATATTTAGTCTACAGTTATAACCAAATAAAATAATTTAAAGAAGCGGGTATACATATAGACACGTATATATAAGAGGAAAAAAAAAAAAGAAATGAAGATCGGGTAACAAAGAACACTATAACACAAGAAACTTAAGCGCGTTTAGATTAAGCTCTATATTTATTAGTTTCTGAAAGACTATACATACGGAAACATTAACAAAATACATTGCTAAGGCTCTTCACTACGCTTTCCTTCACTATTATTACTATACTATTATTTTAGAGAATGACGAAAAAGACAAGGAACAATACTGGATTTAGAAATTCACACATTCATTCTTGGCAGATTGTAGAGATATTTCCAATGCCATAAAGTAAATATACATTAAGTATGGTCATAATCGAATAATTTTTACATGGTTTATATTGGAAAAAATGAAATGAAATCTTTGAGTTTTACGTCCCACGGTTATGCCGGTTAGGCTAAAGGAGACGGTGATAATGAGAAATGAATGAAATGGTGGAATGAAGAAAGTGGGAGGAAAGGGGAGAACCCCGAGAAAACCCACGCACACGGTTTATATTGGAAAACTGTCGTGTACGTACATGTCTAAACTTGTTACATTGGGGGATTTCAAGCCCTTAGTGGATTTGATGGAGTGAAACTTTAAACAATAGGGTTACTTCTCCAGGTAGAAGGAAGGCACTACCAAGTTTCATCAAAATCGGATCATTTTTTACGAGAGTTATTGTAAAACAGATGGGCGGACACACAAATGCCAACTGATTCGAATAGTGGAAGCTTAGCTAATGGTTCGTTTTAATTATTTTAAGTTCTATACAAATCTTAGATCCTTGTGTAAAATGTTAAGAGATGCTTATTCTTTCATTATTTTTACCCTGAAAATGGAATAAAAAAGTTATCGGACATTTGGAGGTTCTGAAGCCTTTAAACGGTTACATTGTGAGGTAAGTACAAGACACAATTCTATAATGATGCTTTCCAGACAAAATTTAAAACTACAGAAAAAAGAAAGTAGAATAAACTTACCTCATTTACGTTAACTCCGTTCTTCACTAACAACTCAGCAATACGTCTTGCTAATAGCGGCTGTTCATGTGATCTCACTGCAGCTAAGTACAGTGTAGACTGTAAAAAGAAGCATGTAAGAATAAATTTCGATTACCATACATAACATACTGGAAAAATTATTACAATTAATCTCATTTGATATCATTATTTTTATATCGTAAATAGTTTTCAGAACCAGAAACTTAAATATACAGGGATGTGGGAAGTGATTCGTGACATCAAAACTAGTTAAATGTGGCTATGAACATAAGCAAAATGGTGCATTAGGCAGTTGCGCAGACAGAGATAGTTTGTGCACTTCTTTCTGTTCAGTTCCAATTGTCAGGATTCAACTGTCGATTCCAAGTTGGTGTCTCTGTCACTCGTACAGAATGCGGAATTCGAGAACATGCAACAGGACTTTTTTTTTCTTTCTTTCTTTTGATGTCACGAATCACCTTCCGGAATTTATGAACATCTTTCAGGTTCACTCTGTATATATCGTACTTTGCTAATAAAAACAGCTATACAGAGCATGTGACCTTATAAATACATAATTCACGTTACAATTACTCGTATTTCATTTATAAGTAAATTCATTATTTAACGAGTCATAATGCTTGCGATAGAACATGGCAACAATAACGAACAAAATCTCTATTATATCAAGAGATTACTAACGGATATCAAGAGATATTCGATCCAGAAGAATGAAATTCATGGAAAATTTACTCTCCAAAATTCTTTACAAAACTTTTAAACGAACTCTTCTTAGTACATTATTATTTTCTGAAAGAAAGGGGGGAAGGGGGAAAAAGATCCCTACCAAAAGTACATTTTGAAGTATTTTTTTTTATCAAACTATCAGACTTATTTATCAAACTTAAAACTGCAAAATAGGTAAGTTTTTATTCTGATGATTATACAATCGAGTAATGCGTGAGTAATTACTGAAATATGCGTATAAATTCTTACCTCACGAACTTCATTCGTATTTAAGATTCTGATTTCATTATACTTCGGTCATCTTTGTGATCATGATCCCACACATGTGTGACGTGACCTAAGTTTATCACTATAAATTTTGCACCTCTGTTTACCGAAAAGAAAGACCCACATAATTTTTTGTTCATGAAGATTTGACTCGCTCACATCTAATAAAAGCTAATATCTAGATTTTTTTTTTTTTTTTTTTTTTTTTTTGTACAGGCTTTTTGTTACTTCACAAACAGAACTGATTTAGGCAATCACGTACAGCTACATGAAAGAAAAAAAAAAAAAAAAAAAAGACATGGACATACCATTCGCTACCCCTCAACGAAAGCGATTTTGGCATCAATTTTCTATAAAATAGGAGACAATTTTGGAAAATGCAATGTCAACATTTAAAAATTACCATCAAGATAAGTTGGCTTCAGCGAAGATTTACACAACACATTGCATTTGTAACAAGCAGTATATTGGAATGATGAAAAGGAACATAAAGAGCATCATAAAGTACGTAAGAGTTGCCAGACGTGATGACTCCCCCACCCCACACACACATTCGCCCTGTCTAGGCATTTATGAGAAACAGGTCATGAAACGGATAGAATGGAAGTCTTACGCCCATGCTTTCGTAATACTGAAAGAAATGTATTCGAATCTTTCTTCATTACAGCAGTAAAGCCAGAAATGAACCTGAACCAGGGTAATCTTGATAACTGATGGGACAATATTACACTAAGTTAAATTATATTTTATTTAATTTTATATTTTTCTTTCTTCAGAACTTACACTTTGCACAAACTGCAACCAAGTGTCATAATATTTTTTAAATGTAATCTACGAATTGCAAATATAACAAGAAACTAAATTTGTTAAAAAGGAAAGAAAAGAAGATCTTTATTTTTGGACTTATACAAAGCAAAAAACTGTATCTGGTGACATCAGTCTATGAGGCACCGCAAACATTGGAGTTTGATATGGCCACATTGATTCATAGTCTTTCTGAAGTCCTTAGTTTGGGAAGATGTGCTCGAAAAGGATAAGTTAATAAAACAATACAATTGGTCTTAAAGGACACATAATAACACAGAATTGACGGGAAAATTACGATAGTAATAGTGTTAGTGGTTATTGAATATTTCTTTGTCCTAACAGAATGCACATAGGTTCTCTGAAAAGCTAGTAAATCGCAAGGGATTAACCGCCATGTAAATTATATAATTTGTTCAAAGTGAACTTGTATGGTAAGTGATGCTGAAATATATTACGTGACATCTCATGGATAACAGTTTAGTCCACGGAGGTGATTGGATTCAGATTATAGTTATAGTCTTAGCTTACATCATATATGTATGATATCATGGTCACAGAGATGGCAGAAATAACGAAAACAGAATCTTAAATTACAACGATACTTCATTTATCTTGTTTAATATTTAGGCAAAAGTGCTTTAATGTACGCAATAGCTATACATTAGGAAAAAAAGAAGAAAAATAATATAAGTAATGTCATGAATAATGTTGATTTTCGTAATGTTTTATGTTTCGGCCGCTGGATGGAAATGTTTGCTTATCCGTCGTTAGGACAAAAATCCGGTTACCAAGGTAACAATTCCGTTCCCATGTACCTGTTTTATCTATGATTATCAAGATATAATTAACCAAGACGCCATATAATATAGAAGTGTATTGAACTGCTGTACAGCAATTAATAATTCCTTAGAAATATACTGTGCTTAAGTGATAAAAAATAGCGTGTAATCATTGTATAATCATAGCAGTAAGTAGCAACAATATTTTATATGAGTTATACTACGATATCTTTAAGTAAATCTTTAATTTTTACGTCCCACGTTTATGCCGGTTAGGCTAAAGGAGACAGTGATGATGAGAAATGAATGAAACGGTGGAATGAAGAAAGTGGGAGGAAACGGGAGTACCCCGAGAAAACCCACGAGCACGGAGGAAGAACCCTGAGAAAAGCCATGCACACGGTGTTTGCTCACCACAAAGTTCACGTGGTGCGAGCTGGGATCCAACCAAGGACTCCAGCCAGGCACCAGAGATGAACGATCTACCACTGAGCCACCGCGACTCCAGAAATTCATTTGAGCTGGCAATATCAAGTCCTTAATGCGCTTTGACGCTAGCATTGAATTTGCATATTTTTGAGCTAATATTTAGTCTATTTCTTTTGTAGTAAAATCAAACGAATTAAAAAAAAATGTAATTGAGATAAGCACAACTAAACGACTACGAATTTAACTGAGCAATCATTTGCACTGCTAAAAGATGCTTAATAAATACCTCTACTATGACGCTTTAAAGACGTGTTTAAAATAGTCCGTTCTTACCGTAAAAAGCATTTTTTATTTTCACTCTTTATATACAGGGTGTAAAGAAAGGTTGTTTACAACGCTTGGGAGGTGATTCTACAAATGAAAACAAGTAAAAATGTCTATGTAACACAATGTTCATCTCTGCCTCCTGAGTTACGGACGTCCAAAAGGGTGGGAAAATGAACTTTGAAGGCTAATTCTGGCAAAACGACAAGAGATAGAAGGGCGGTGTTAGGCGGTCCACACAGACTCTCAACATGGACTATCCAAAGATACTAAGATCAGATGTGTACAAGGCGAGCCCAAGGGACATACATCCTCTTACCTCACTTTGCCCTCATAACGTCCGCGGCATGCTTTGCATCCTTTGGAGAATCCCTTGCGCTCGTCTTGTACGCATCTAATCTTAGTATCTTTGGATAGTCCATGTTGAGAGTCTGTGTGGGCCGCCTAACACCGCCCTTCTATCTCTTGTCGTTTTGCCAGAATTAGCCTTCAAAGTTCATTTTCCCACCCTTTTGGACGTCCGTAACTCAGGAGGCCGAGATGGACATTGTGTTACATAGACATTTTTACTTGTTTTCATCTGTAGAATCACCTCCCAAGCGTTGTAAACAACCTTTCTTTACACCCTGTATATATATATATATATCTCTTTTCAATATGCTTTTCAGGATCTGTTCGCTTAAGGAAGATGTATGAGACTACCTTAAAATATGGTAGAAGAAACACACAGCTTTATGACACAAGGGCAGTCAAAAAGCTCCTGGAATGCTGTTGTAGTTTTGGCATTTGGGATGCAATCACAATGAATCTTATACAGTACAGTCCTTACGTTGTCTTATTATGAATATGACACAATATTAACACGTCATAACAGGCAGTGTACGAGTTATGTAACTGAATGAATGAGTATGTGGTAATCAGTTGGTGCAATGTCGCAATTCATGCAACGTATAAACATCAAGTTCATGTGAGATTTGAGGAAAACTGATTCAACGACTTCGATAGCGTTAAAACAGTTTACGGTGACAATGCTTTAAAGAAAAATTGGCTCCAAAGATACCCGGCTGAACTTAGGAAGATACCAAAAGAGGATTTTCGTCAATGTTTCCAGCAATGGCAGGAACAGCTGAGTTAGTGTGTGTATGTGTGTGTTCCGAAGATGACTACTTTTAAGGGGATTAGGTAAATGTGTACTTATATTGTGGCAATAAAGAGCTGCAACAAAATTCCGCGAACTTTCTGACTGCCCTGGTATTACAGGAACAAAAGCTAAGTTTTAAATAATATGTATCCCATATGGTTATCAACAAATTAAATATGGAAGTTTACAAAATTGAACACCTGAAATTTATGTGTGTGATATAGTCACAATTGAAGTCTGAATATAAAATCCATGCTAAGTGCCTAACACTATTCAGTGAAAAACAGGCTATCTAAAATTCATTGTGAAAGTAGTTCAAACAATCTCCAGAAGAATGCGCGTGCCTATATGTCCCATCAGTTCTGTACGATCTCTCTTCTGCAAAAGTAAATACACATCGGTCGAAGACACCGAAATAAATAAAATTGCATTATCACAGTTCGAAATTATAGGACCAAACTTTTCAAAATAAAGAAAAAGGATTCATAACATTCTTACTGGAGTGCGGAAGATTAAATAAATAAATAAATAAATAAATAAATAATAATAATAATAATAATAATAATAAACTTGCTCATTTTCCCGAAAGAGATAAATAATGGAAATGTAATTCATGCTTTTGGAGACACTGGTTTTACGAAATGCCAAACAGGTACGTCTTGTGTGCTACTGAAATGAATTATTTTTAAAGATGAATGCTCTATCACTGAGCTAGCGTGATTCCATTTATTTTACAATCTTTAGTGTGTTGTAAATTTTTAGTGCTGAAGATATGTAAAAACGATATGAACACATACGGATTTGGCAAGACAATTTACACACTGCTCCTCTGCAAGTATACATTTTATTATTATTATTATTATTATTATTATTATTATTTTGGTTCAGGTGATATAAAATACAGTAGACTACCAATTATCTGGCCTAGTTTCCTATTATCGTAATTAAATGAGGAAGACAAAGCGTTTGTATTGGCAACATTGCCAAGGCATTGGAAGCGAGCGTCTGCTACGATCCTACGTGTCGTGTGCAAAATATTAGTTGTGACACGAAAAGATCAGCGTTCTGTTCCATGTTCATTGTTTCGTCAGTGTGTAAAGGCCTCACTACAGTACGCTTGCCGCTGTTCCTAATTATTCAGTTATAATTAGGCCGGATACTCGGGAGTCTACTGTAGTTTCTATTTTATCCAGTTGTATTTATTTATCGGAATGTCTTTCTCGATTCTACAACTTCCATTCCAGATACAGTATCACAGACATAATCCGTCGAGTTTTTGTTTTTTATTCTTTTAGTCTTTTCTTAACACTTAAACTAAGAAAGCTCTTTACCTCATCTTTATTATTAACAGCCGTTAAACCTCCATCGATGTTCTTCAAGCGTTCAATCAGAGCATACGAGAACTCTAACTTGCACTCATAGTTCTTACTTAGAACTTCCATCAACATCCTGCAATACAGATCAATTACAATTTACGTTAGTTAGAACTCTGTAAACATACAAATTAATCTCTATCTATACATAATCCCCAAAGCAGAACAACAGGCGATGGTTGTGACAATGTCGCAGAAAGAAGCTTTGGGCTGCAGAAAGATTAACTATCCTCTAGACAAAAATTACGGCCGCAGAAAGAGTCTATTCTGTAAATGAAAATTACGGTTGCAGAATTATTTTCTTCTCCGTAAATAAAGCATAACTCAGCTTAAGAGACAGTTGGCAGCGAAGTAGTGCATGAAACTGTAAATTGTTCCCAAGAGTTCTTGAAGTTTCTAGTGTCATTCAAGGAACAATGCTAGACTTGCCTGAATACAATGTACTCGACAATCACTCTGTCACAGCTATTTTTTCTTTATCTTGGGGTCCGTCATATTTCTAAGAACTAATATAGCTAAAGACAAAGCAGACGAAAGTTTTGATTCTTTTAATGTATTTTTTGACACTATCAGTGTTTCTTTGACTCATTTTTGACAACTGTTGATAAAATGAAGAAAAACAAGAAGCAAGTACCTGTAGATGCTTTTTGAGTAAAGATATGTAAGGATTTATTGATTTGTTACTTAATCAATTATTATACAGCCCTATAAGCCTCTTGTATGTTTCTCCATAAATAAATAGTCTATAATGCGTTTGACAATTTTACACTATAATTTTACTATGTTATTCTTACTAAAATGCTTGCAGAAAGTTTTGGGGTTTTTCGTAAGCTGTCACAGAAAGTTGAGAAATGTTCTGCTTTGGGGTACATAATAACACCTGTTGAATTGACCACCTATTTCATTTGGTTACATATTTGATTCATGTAAATAAAACTGTGACTTTATTATTACTCTGATTATTAGGCTGAATATTTTCTGTAAAACCAAAATGATTTTATTAATAGATATTTAGTACTTGGTTACTGTAATGAAATAATCTAATCATCACTACGAAAGCATTTTAACTACAATATTTCAGTCTGTCCAACTAAGGACAAAATTTTTTACAAAAACAGTAACTGAAATATTTACAAAGATAAGTAAATCCAAGTGGAAAACACTATTTATACTCATAAATAGATTTCAATAATTCTTGTCCCGTTTCGCAACTGTAACAGCAGCTGATAACAGTATCCTAGATCGTTCTTCTTGTTCATAAAGAATCTAAAGAAAATACCTCGTAGCTCCCTGATAATTCATATTAGCATTGGATATGAAACACCTATTCGGAAGTGTGAAGAGGATTAGTAAGCCAATGTGCCAATAGACTTAAAAAGAACATTGCCACTTTACCTTACACATTCTCTATAATATGATAATGCTTGTCCTAGCTTTTGTACGTTCTTAGAGCTAAGAGGCGCAAGTGATTTACGTGTAGCTAAGGAAAATCAAGTAACTACAGCAAAACCTGTCTTCAACGGACCCTTTATTAAACGAAAACATTTCACGGTTCCATGAATTTACTGGCAAAATTCGTTTTAAATTCCTTTCATTAAACACAAAATGTGTGACGTGGACAACGGAAATCAAAATAAGCCTCTTAACGGAAAATTTCAAGTTTCACAGTGCGGCATTTAGAAAGTGTTTAGACATCCTATGAGAGGTTATATATATATATATATATATATATATATATATATTTAGCAAAACAAACAGTAATTTGCAAACCGAAACAGACACGACGGATATACACGCTTTAATTGAGAATTATACGGGAAGTCTGAAAGCAGACAAAGAGGCGGAGAGAGAAGAGAAATAAGGCATTGATCTGGAAGAAGAATTCCGCTAAAGACTTATCAAAATTCTGTCAAAGTTGAAAGGTCAAATTTTTGTAGAGGTAGGGGAGGTGAGTACTTCAAATTATATGACCAAACTCCCTAAAAAAAAAAAAAAAAAAAAAAAAAAAAATTAATTGAGTACCGCAGGATATTGAAACATGCATATTTGGAAATGCACATATTAGTTCCTAAGTGATGTCTTGACCCGACTATGGTAGGTCCCACAGTTTTGGAACTACGAACCTTTAAATTTCATTTTTTCATGTTTTCGGCAGCCTATAACTCCGTAAGGAAGCATTTGTGCACCCAGGTTGGTCTATACTTTTTGTCTTATCTTGGTGTCAAGAATTACCTCCAAAATGTTGTCGGTAATGTCAACAACCCCTGTATAAATAAATGTTCATTTTAGAATTATCTTGAAACAAGTCATTCATTCTGTACCCAAAGCCCGAAAATCCTAAATTTATGCATAAATTACATAAGTAAACATCTATTAATTAGCAGTTTCTGTAAGTGCCTAACATGAAAACAAATTAGTTTTAACTAGCTCTGACATAATTATGGTTTCCGAAACATCGCCAAATAGAAGAAACCACTATTATTATAATAGTATATCGCTCTCAATAAAAAGTTTCTACATGAAAAATATTAGAGAAGGTTTGTTATATTTACTTACGTGTTTCCACTTTCAAGGAACAATTTATCTTGAGCCACTGCGAAGATCAAAGCATACATTTTATCTTTCTTTGACTTATCCAACTTCTCTTCAAGTCTTTCCTTCGTGTTTCCAGATGGCATCACAGGATCAAGCGGCTTGGGTAAAATCATCCTCTGACTCGGTGGGCGAACTGCTGGCTTCACAGGAACTGGGAAAATGATTGTCGTAACAGGTTGAGCACTGGAACTACTTGGAACAGGGATGTTATTAGATGCAGTCGTTGTTGTGGCAGTTGGACATGATGATGTATGAGTTGTCAGTGTCTCCTGAACAGGGGAACAAGAAGCAACCAAATCTTCCTTTATACTTCGAATTATATCATTTTCTTCTGTTGCGATAACTTTGTCTATATTATCCACATCGGATAAGTAACGTTGGTCCTCTTCACCTCGTTCATAAATACCAGAATCAGGACTTGGTGACCACGATGATACGCTCGATGACGAGCTCGGTGTTCGATGACGACCGTCTGGAACAACCTGCAGTGGCGAATTACTCGAATCATATCCTGACGACGAACTACAGGGTGAGAGAGACTCATACAACCCATCATTGCTGGTATCTTTTATTTGAGTCGAAATTGGTCCCTGCATGTTCTTAGGCTGGATAACCGATGCCGGCTTTTGTTGTGGTACGTTTGTTGCCGACACATCAGGAGGTAAATTAATAGAATTCAATGCAGCCTGTATTAATGGATGTTGAGACATTTTTTTAATGACCTCCTCAAAATTTTCCTCCTCATCCAAGTTGAACTGATTGATACCATCACTAGTACGCACATTCGGAGCAATTTTCGGTACCAGCACTGAATAATTTGTATTAAAATACTCAGGGTTTTGATAATACCCCATTTGATCCAATAACACATCATTAGCTTGGTGATAAACCTATTTGAAGAAAAAGACAGAAAAAAAAAAAGATTTACGATAAATTACGACAAAATAATTACGTCTAATACAGTTTATAAGTAAAATAGCGAATGAACTTCACAGTAGAAATATATAATCATGTAACTTCAGATTAGAATAGAATAACTTTACATAAGACTACTGTTTCGAGCAGGTACTGTAATTAAGAAAATTATTATCAATTGAATCTCAAGCTAATATTTTACGTATCTTTTACCAGATTTCAAACAAGGAAGTATCAAGCATAAGCTATTCATTTAATATTACACAGACTATTTGGCAACACATTTCCTTTCCTTATCAACTAGCATTTTTTTTTTTTTTTTATTCTTTTAACTTAATCATTTTTGCTTCTGTCTACGTCCGAGACATGGTTAATGTTATGTGGGTTTGTTCCCTGTTTTTTGTTGTTTTTTTTTTTTCTCGCCCGGAAGTAACGTAAGTTTTCTATTTTTTAATCTTGTTACTGACTTCCCCTTTATCTTTTGCATTTCCCTCCGTTTTCCGCTGCTGATTCAAACTTCAAGGTTCTCTCTTTTTCTGTACACTTTTCCTAGTATTTTATCGTAGACAATAAACTTTACACACATAGTTTGGAGTCACAAGAAATGATAATTATATATATATCATTCTGCTCAACATTTAGTGGTGCCATTTCTTATCGCATACCCGCAGAACAAATAGTAAAACCTAATGTTCAAAAAGAGGCTCACAGAACTCTCAAAAAAGTACAATGAATTAAGAGTGATAACAGTCTGTCACACTCAGTGGCGTATTTAGGGGGAACTATCGGGCTCAAGCTCCCCCGAAATAAATTTGTTAGCTTTTCGCATTCCACGTACAGCAATAATCCTTCTCACCATTTCTCAGAATTTCACTGACTTCCATTTTCTTATGCTTTTTTCAGGAATATACTGTATTTGCCAAATTTCATTCCATGTAAGAGCTGCGTTCCTTTTATTCTTTCTTTCGTTTCTCGTATCATACTTTCGACCGTTGTTAGTTTGTTTCAAGTCGGCCGTCGTCAATAACACCAAAACTAAGAGGAGCTGATAAGCGAAACTGGTGTTCCACACCGACTTGCACGGATATCAACATAATGGGACTTTAAAAATGAAATGAAATCTTTGAGTTTTACGTCCCAGGATTATGCCGGCTAGGCTAAATGAGACAGTGATGATGAGAAATGAATGAAGTGGTGGGATCAAGAAAGTGGGAGAACCCCGAGGAAATCCACGCACACGGTGTTTGTCCACTACAAAGTTCACTTGGTGCGAGCTGGGATCGAAAAAGGAAATCCATGCACCAGAGGTAAACGCTGTACCACGGAGCCACCGCGGCCCCATATAATGGGACTTTAGTTATTATAGAAAAGGAATATTTATCGTTTAGTTATAAAGAAAGATAAATGTTTGAATTAAAGAAAATCAAAAGAGGGGAATAAGTAACCCGGGAAATTAGGTAGGCTAAGAGGATGTTTCCTTCTTCTTCTATGAATAGAATAAAAGGTTAGATTCACTGCTAAATTTTTGTGTGTATCATATCACATAAGATTCAGCAGTCTGCAATTCTTGCCATTAAAACTTTAATTTATGCATAAATTAAAATATATTTAATTCTCAAACTCGGGTGAGCAATTGCTCTCCCCCCCCCACTCCTTCCTCGAAATAAAATCCTAAATACGCCACTCATCACACTATTTACAGCTGAAAAATAAGTCTTGATAATGTTACATGATGTATTTACGGTTGTAACGTCAATATATGAATGTAAATTCCCGATGAATGTAATTTTTTTGATTAACACTTTATTTCTCTTATTCACACCAGCTTCTCAACCATATTAGTCAAAGTAGAACACAAACTAACCCTGCTAATATGTAAGCGTAAATATCGACATTATCATATTCCAAAACACTAACACAGTATGCGGCAAAACAAACAGTACTGAAATTCGCGTACGGATGGTGCGCAGATGCAACATGGTATGAGCTGTGAGCGCCATACGTGTGCTCAGTCGTGTGTGGACTAGCGTAGTGTGCAGTTGGCGCAAAGATAATGTTACTTACAACAGAGGAGAAGGTGTTTATTGACGAGCATTATTTCCGCTCATACGGTGTGGAGCAACATCTCACTGCAGGAGATGAGCGCCCACGTCTACTGTATTGCTCTGTATCTATGGCATATGAACAGGAAGTCTTCATTAGTAACATATGGTTCAGTGATGAAAGCCATGTGTACCTTGATCGCTACATCGATCGCCAGTTGATTATTAATCCATTCTTGCATCTTTTGCGTGGTTTCAGCCGCGCCAAAAATCTGTCGTTACAATAAGAAAAATGAAATGAAATCTTTGAGTTTTACGTCCCACGGTTATGCCGGCTAGGCTAAAAGAGACGGTGATGATGAGTGATGAATGAAATGGTGGAATGAAGAAAGTGGGAGGAAACGGGAGAACCCCGAGAAAACCCACGCACACGGTGTTTGTCCACCACAAAGTTCACTTGGCGGGGGCTGGGATCGAACCCGGGACCCCAAGCACCAGAGGTGAACGCTCTACCACTGAGCCACCGCGGCCCCCTCGTTACAATAAGAATAGATGCAGAAAGAAGTTGCTAGCACCCACATTGCAACTGGGTCACTTGTCCTTCTGCCCACGAGAATCTGGATATCACTTGATTTCCCGCAAAATGGATTATCCTTATCCTTCCCACTCCCCTGGCTTCAGGGCTCAAGACGCCTACATATGCGGTATGCTGAAGGAAGCAGTTTTCCGAACAGATAACCCCCTACCAGTATACCGTAGTTCAGAGAGATTCGCTCATTGTTCTGTCGTTCCAGCAATCCATGTTCACTAATATGTCCATCGATCTATAGGACCGCTATGAAGAATGTGCGCGATGTAATGGTCAATATTTTGAAAACATGATATACAGGCACGAGTTTTCTTAAATTTACAATATGGGTTGAGTAACGTTTAGTTGATATCCATTTGACAACATTTCTTATGATTCATTATGTTGTACAACAAATAAATAAATAAATAAATAAATACCAACGATGTGATTTTAGTACTGTTTGTGTTGCCGCGTACTGTACGAATATTCCTTTTCTTTCTTTCTTTTGCTCAGTGATATAAATTTGTATAATTATTCTTTACGAAGTGGCAAATCCAGTCATAGTTATTTGCAATTACTCTTTATTAGATGACTACGCATACAGTCCTTGTTCGAACGTCCACTTTATTTTTGCCAACTACTTCTGTTACCCGTAACCGACACTATCATTCGAAAATATAAATTTATTTGCAATTTTGTACAACGAAACTGATAACTTAGCTAGCAACCAGTTTTAAGTTTTAGTGTCCTCCAAGTTTCTGTTTCTCAATTTAATTTTACAGATATTTTGAGAAGAAGAAAAAAAAAATAAAAAATAAAAGGAATAAATTTAACTTGGAATAGATCATAAGGGTAAGAGTTAATGTCATTTTCCACGATTGTACTTTTATTATTATTTCCGTAATTTCTTCAAAAATCGTTAACGCGTGTGACCTGGTTCGATTTTAAGTAGAGGTGCAATTTTTTTTAGTCTATTAAGCTAGTATTCTGAGGTAATTTGGGAGCTACTTGAGTTTCGAGGTAGTGGACTCTCTTGTTTAAAAGCTTGAAATAATGGCAATAACAGCCCATGCGCACTCAGGCCGTCCACAGTCCTTAAGCAACAAACACCACGAATTTTAATTTATTAGCAGTAAATACTAATGTCATTCATTCAATTTAAAAAAAAAAAAAAAAAATCCAAAAAGTTAAGGAATTCTTCCGATACCAAAAATTGCCTTGATGGATAGACTTGAAACTACGAAGTTTTCACGAGAGTGTAGTGTAAATTGTTTTAACTGACTGACCGGAATGCAATCTCTCTCTGCAACAGCACGCTTGCATGAGATATGGATTTACAGCTTAATATGGACAGACTGTACCAGTCAACGTCTCCAGCGTCAGCAACAATGCTTAGTAGTACACAAAGTCACTACAGTTTCAGGTTTAAAATGTTATAATTTCTATTATCTAATATAAATAAAATAAAGCGTTTGTTTGTGTATCTGTCGGTCCGTGTACGGCCTGGGGACCAGACGAGTGAACCGAGAGTTCAAATTTTGGTTACGAGTATCTTGGTCCAGGCCCCGGACCAAAACAAAGCGTTTTTGTTTTTAAAATTCGAACCAGGTGGTCTCAGGGGGAAGTCGTTTACCGGGACATATAAAAATAGTAGAAAATGACCGATATTAGTGTTAAAATAATAGTTTTCGCGGTTGCTGAGATAAATGGTGAACCTCCGATCGCATTAACTACCACATGCACCCCATTCGGCTGCGGGCCGGGAGTCACGAGAGGAAGATTATTGAGACATGTAAAAATAATCCAAAATGACCGATATTAGTGTCAAATACATAGCTTTCGCAGTCGCTGAGATCAATGGTGACACTTTCATTAGGGATTATTTTCAAATTCAGCTACCATTGTATGCGGGCTGGAGGTCACCGGGAGGGGGGGATACGAAGACGTAAAAATAATCCAAAATGACCGATATTAGTGTCAAACCCATTAGTAAAGTAAGTGTTGTTACTTCGTTGTTCAGTATGTTTACATACATATTTTATCTGACCCGTGTAAAGTGCGGACATTTCAGCTAGTTGTTAATAAAAAGAATTAAAAAAAAAAAAAGTATGCCGCAATGTCGTTGGAGTTCAGTGAAGTGTGTCGTCAGCCAGAAAAGGTTGAGAACCATTGGCTTAATGTATGATCTCTTACCACCGAGAATCGAAACCGAGTCTTCTTCATCAACGATGAGAACAACAAAGTTAAAATACTACAATGTATTAAATTGTGATCCTAAGAAACCACATAAAAATGTAAAGACTACACAGAAATAGGAACATTTCGGGATATCCTGAATGTTTTACGTATCTATTTTTTTTTAAGTTTTTCAATTTGGAGATCGTAGAAGCCCCTACAACATACGTAAAAAGAAACATGACTTCACTTTATGTGGACTGCTAAGTGATACATCACTTCCGTTCTATATACGACTTAAAAAATGACAAAATTATAGACATAAACAAACAAGTTACGAAATCACGTGCCACAGACGTAAGTTTCACCAAGCACAAAGATTTTTCAAAGGTAGCAGTCGATACATAAAAATAAATGATAAAATTATATACAGATAACTGGTTTTTGATCAGCTAATTAGAATGAAAAGTAAGTTCACTACAGGGAAAAGGCTGAAAATTTCAATGATATTTCTACGTCTTACAGAATACTACAAGATAAATATTACTTGTTTTTATTAAGTTCCTCATTGGTGACTAGGACATTATTCAACTTTATGTTATGACGTCACAACAGATTTTACTCAACAAGGAACTTGTTCTAAAATTACTATTCTACTTTGTAACATTTCATAAATACTACAAATCTGGAAAGCTGAATTCCAATCTCACTGTTTTGACTCCCCCCTCTCAAATAAAAAAAACTCAATTTCTTTAAGAGTCTTCCATAATCTCCCCAATATCGTTTTAAGTTTCATTAAATAACTGAATAAGCTACAAACAACGAAGTATGTACAAAAGAATACAAAATATGTACAAAATGCTGTTAAAGGAACTAAGAACTGCTTCCACGTTTTCTTTTACAGGACTGAAATCTGAATGCACAAAGGTCATACCTGCCGAGCGCTCAAATTTCCGTACTATGTGAAAAGTATTGATAATAAATTTTACATCAATGTATGCATCTTAATGTATTGATTTATATAAAAGAAAGCAAATGTTGTTATACATTTCAGGTGCATCTCGGGGTATTTTCTCTTACAATACTTCCCAAGCCTCACTGTTACTTATTCATGTAGTCGCCAGATTGTTACTTACTGAACCTGTTCGTAATTCATGCTCGCTGAAGTTATCCTTGTCCCCAAACGCAGAAAAAAAAAAAAAATTACGAAGCAGTTCAAGGAGTAAACCAGAGACTATATGAATAGGCGTACAGAGAGGTTTGCAAAATGTTTAAGAATAACACCCCAACAGGCACCACATAGATAAGAATATTTGCTTTCTTTTATATAATAAATATTATTAGTTTTTTTAAGAGAATATTTTGAAAGTACTAAATATTTTTGAAAATCCCTATATTCTATATTGATACTGAGTTACATACAAAAATAAGAAAAATGATGGAGTGTGTATTGAAGACTTTTAAGAAAATAATACATGAAAGCAGTTATGTAATAGGCTTTCATATACAGCGTGTCCATAAAAATACTATCATACCAAAGTGGTATCCCGTCGCTTTAGATAATGGTATTTAAATGAAATATTGGTCACACTTGAAAGAAAAATTCCAACATTTTTGTGAATGTCAACAATCGACAGGATCAAACACAGAAAAAGTAAATTCTCTCATTCGTCGATATGGGTTCATTGTTGGACATTTAGCAGGCAGTCGCTGTTCCTGCTGGAGGTCATTTGAGAATCTTTTATGTTTCTGTACTGTTATGCAGTAATGTGCTAACGTAAATTTATTTCCTTTCGTTGTTGTGGTGTGTTGTTATTAAAGAATACGTTTTGAAGAGTTATGGCGACCCCATAAGAACGAAGTTGGTATGTTTTGGAATATCACAGCACGCCAAGAGTCTGGTGCAGGTTTAGCGTGCTTTTAGGTGAAGGTTTCAACGTCAAGCGCCTACACAGACGTCCATTTTGAAGTGGTACCGTGATTTTGTAAATCGTGGCAAGTGCATATCAGTGCTGACATCCAGTCCATTTCATCAGATATGTTGGAGCGTATGTGGCGTGAATGTAAACATCGTCTTGATGTCTGCATCGCCACTCGTGGAGCCCACATTCAATGTCTACGAGGTGTAGTAAGAAATATTTGAGTTTTTCTTCGAAATATGATTATCCAAAGTGACGTAATACCACTTTAAAATAGGATAGTATTTTTATGAACACGCTGTGTGTGTATATAGTGATTAACTGTTAGCTATATTTTTCATGTTTTAACTCGTTTTATGCGAAATTTTCACCACTGAACTCTATCATCATCATCATTATTATAGGTATTCATCATCATCATCATTACTAACAGGTCTCTTATTGCACACTGAGAAACATTCACACCTCTGGATCTTCCACTAACTTCTTCGTCTTTATGTAGCATCTAATAATACAATTCTGTAACCTTTTTCGCCCCTTCCTCTTTTTCTTTCATACTGTCCCTTAAAACATAGTTCCCTCTCAACTGATAACCCTAATCACTTTCTCTTCCTCCTTTTAATTACGCCTAAAATTGTTCTTTTCTCTCATACAATTCTTAACGCTTCCTAGTTCCAAACCAGGCAGTTCTCCCCATTTTTATCTATACCCACATTTAGAAATACCAGTCGTTTTTCTTGCTTTCATGTACTGTCCATGTTTCTGTCTCTACTCCATACGAACACACTTTTCCTTAACTTTTCATTCACAAACCTACAAAATAGACCTTTTCTTTCCATAAATGCTTCCTTCGGCATTCCTATCCTTGCTTCTATTTCATGCTCTCTCAGTACCTCTTCCACTTACTCCCCTCCTACTTCTATATTTGATACTAACCGCTTCATTCTATGCGGTCAATAAACACTACGGTGAATTCACAAACTAAACACTGCATTAGCATCCATGATGTCAGGATTTTTATCCATGTACTGAGGAAAATACTACAATACAATACCACTTTCTCCACACACAGAGTAAAAGTACACAATTTCTCTTTATTACAAGTGAAAAGTTGATTTGGATATGACTCATGTAACGAATCTGAAATTGAAGACCTCGGTGCAAAAAAGTGACAACTCCAATTGTACATTTGGTTCAAGATTGAAAGAAAAACTGTTTAAAAAAAATCAATATTTGTACTTTAGCCTGCAAACTTTTTGTAAAGAAAGGTTTTATCTCTATAATAGCATCTCTCTTTGCAAAAACGTTTGGAGAGTAAAATGAAATAAGTTGAATTATAACCCTTTGTTTTCAATCCTGAACCAAAGGTACAATTAGAGCTGTCCCGTTCTTGCACCGAGGTCTTCGATTTTGTTGCTAGATATAAAAAGTTGATATCCAAGGGCTCATGTAACAAATTTGAAGTATTACTGCGGATATGAAAAGTTGGTATGGCTAAGGGCTTACGAAACAAATTTAAATGTTTACTGATAGATATGAAGGTTGATATGGATAAAAGCTGGCATGACAAATTTGAAATATTACTGATAGATATAAAGGATTATTACGAATAAGGACTCATCTAAAAAAATTGAAATTTTACTGCTAAAATTTCAACAAAATAAAAAACACTGCACTTACGGGTGGAGCGGGACCACAATTCTCAACTGGCGTCCAATTGGAGGGATTAAAGTTGACTGACTCTTCACTTGAAGGCAATGTGTACGACTCAGGAAATATGTTCGGCACGAATTCATCAGGTGCAGAGGTAGTTATTGAGCCTCCGGTCAACAAATGTGTATGATAGTTTGTGTATGTATTTACCTGAAAAACAATACAAGCGTGAATATTAAATTCGCTCGAATGCAATGTTTTCCACAGAAATCTTTCGTATACAACACAACACACGTATTAAAAACACTGAAACACGCAGCAAGAAATCCATAATATCAAGGTGTTGAAATTCTGGAGAGAATTCAGCCTTATTTAATATTTTTGGAATACCCCACCCCCACTTCTTCCGACTACTAATAAACTGCTGGAAGATGAATACAAAGTTTACGAATTAATTACAGTAATTCATACGTAATTAACATGTATATTGGTCATTATAGTTTTGGAAATATAAACATGTAGTAATAAAATTGTCCAAAATATTAAATATATATTAATAAAAATTGTGTAACAGTTTCGGCAATGTGACATCGCCTTCATCAGACATATTATCCCGATTACTGTAGTACTTTGGTCAGTTATGTTTTATTAATACATGTGAGAGGTAAACCCAAAATCAAATCAATTAAATTTATATAATTAATTATGCCGTGTCTGTTATCTTGCTGGTTTTGTATTGAAGACTTTGATGATTGCATACCTCAACATCACTTTCTCCTTAATAGATTGCATGGTTGTCATACAGCATCAAGTTTTAGGATAAATATAAAAAGAAAATATCTCGATTTGCTCGAAAACTAAGCATGAGGTATCACCCGTATCAATCTATTGAGCTCGATGAGATCTATTGACTCTGTATGTCTTGTCTTTGGACACTTTTTCTCGCTAAACGCTTATAGAAAGACAGACAGAAAGAAAGAAAAAAAGAAAAAGAAAGAAAAAAGAAAGAAAGAAAAAAGAAAAAGAAAGAAAGAAAAAAAGAAAAAGAAAGAAAAAAGAAAAAAAGAAAAGAAAGAAAAAGAAAAGAAAGAAAGAAAGAAAGAAAGAAAGAAAGAAAGAAAGAAAGAAAGAAAGAAAGAAAGAAAGAAAGAAAAAGAAAAAAGAGAGAAAAAAAGGAAAAAAGAAAAGAAAGAAAAAAGAAGAAAGAAAAAGAAAAAAAAGAGAGAAAAAAAGGAAAAAAGAAGAAATAATGAATGAATGAAAGAAAAAGAACGAATGAATGAATAAATGAATCTCTATTTATCTATATCTATCTATCTATCTATCTATATATATATCTATCTATCTATCTATCTATCTATCTATATATATATATATATATATATATATATATATATATATATATATATATATATATACATAGCAATATCTCTGCTTCAAAGAAAAAAGATTTATGACTGCAGTATATTCAGTAAGGATCGTCGTTGGTCGGTAAAGTGTTGAGAACTGCTTCCTTTGCTTTTAGAGGGGGCATCTTCGTTTCAAAAGTGACTGTTTGTCCTTCTTAAATAAATAAATAAGTAAATAACTAAACACACAAAACGAACAATACTTATTTCCGAACGAAGATAGACACCTCACAGAAAGAACAGAAAGTCGATTCAACTTCCAAATTACTTCTATATATTCAATATATCTTACACTAAATTACAAATTGCTGAGCAAAACAACGTTTATTTATAAAATAATAAATGTGTGACAGTTTCGCCAACTAACTGAACATTTCGGCTTCATCAGACACTGAATGGAAATTAGTTTCTTTTATTATTGGAACAAATAGCTCAGAATGAGGCGACACACCTGACTTCAATTGTATACAAACACAGGGCTCTTTAAATATCAATCTTAATTTCGCACGCCAAATGTTTCCCAATATAATAATGTTTTCCAACATATCAAACGTTTTATAATAAACGTTCCTTTGCTCAGCAATTTATATTTTAGTGTAAGTTATTGAATATAGCAACGCTAGTATGAATCAATCCCTTACATTCTCTTTATACATATGAAGCTGAATGTTTGTTTGTACCTTTGTCCGTTATAGAAATTCATACTGATGACTTTCTCATACTTCTAGGTAATTGTAAGGAGTAGACACTAGGCGCTATTATAATATTTGTATTCGTATCCTACAGGAGTAGGAAGGGAGTTGAAAATTTATGCCAAAAATAGAGTATCGGAAAATACCCCTCGAGTTAGGGAGGTGAAACTCACTCCACGTTAATAATAACTGAACACGTGTCCCAGCGTTTTCTAAAATTCCATTTCTAAAGGACGGATTAAGATCAGGATTAAATTTCTGACTTTCGGCATCTATAGTCATGTTACGTATGAGGGATAACACTACCCGAAGAAAAGGAAAGGAAAGAAGCTGCCTGGAACCTTATGTTAGGTACCATCCCAGCATTTGCCTGGTGTGAATGAAGAAAACCTCACTCAGAACGGCTGACCTGAAAAAGTTTTTACTTTGTCGACCGAGTGCCCGTTCCAGGAATCGCTCACGCCATCTAACGAACAGAAGGGTACAATTTCTATAATTGTGCTTCTAGATTCAAAATGTTGTCCACCTCATCACAAGACAACGGCTGAACAATTTGAAAGGAATTTTAGAGCATAGTTAAACTTCGACCGAGCTGCGTTTTGTTTGTTTCACTTTATTGAAATACATATCCTAAGGGAAGGGGGAAGAGAATTCACATATACAGTATCTTTCAAACTAACAATAAATAAATAAAGAAAAGAAAAGAAGAAAATAATAACACCGCAATTTAAAGAAAGTACACTATACTTTCATCAAATAGGGGAGAAAGCCATACGGAGGAAAACAATACGGAAAGAATGGAAATTGAAGCGTGCGCAACGCTGCCATATGACGTCCACTTACGTAATAGTGTAGTTACATAAAATGTGGAAAGCTTAGTGAAGGAAGATAAAACTTACACTACGGGTTAGTTCTTAATGGTGCAAACCAGAAAAGGACTAATTAATATGGAGGTAAAATATATAATTTGTGGCGCCGTTGCGCGTATTCTATAATATTCATTTCCTCCCTGCTTCTTCCCTTCACTATGTGATGAACGCCATAGTCAACCTTACTGTTGTGTTTCTGTTCTTTTATTTTCCAATGCAACTGTGCTTGAGCTCACGCGCGGACGCATCTTCGATGTGGAAAACCCGGGTTCGATTCCGACGGGAGCTAATGTGGTTAAGATTCCACATTAAGCTGTAGGTCCACGTCTTATACAACCTTGATGTTCAAAGAGACGCTAAACTCGAATGTAATGCAATGCAATTACGCTTCTTTCTGTTGATTTACTGTCTAGTGTAATTGTGTTTTTTTTTTTTTTTTAAGTTCTACTTTCTAGTGTAATTGTGCTTTTTTTGTTGTTCCATTTTCTTATAAGCTATAAACATATCCCAAATGTTCTATTTGTTATTATCTCCGTCCACCAATTCTTGATTTAAAGCTAGGATTATGTAGAAAAAAGTTTACTTACAACATAATAAGGACGATGTCTGGCTTGACTTGTTGTACTATCCGCTCGAACTGGGCTCCTTTCACACAAAGTACCGCTACTCGACTCCTCCTCATTCGTCACTACTTTGTTCCCGCTTTTTTCGGAGACGGTGTCAGATTTGCTCTCACTGCTTTTCACTATTTTTTTAGTCTCTGTGGTGTTTTGGATGTTCTCACCATTTACTGTCCCTTCTTCGTCCACCGCAATATTAAGTCTTTGAATTTGTTTCTCCAAATTTTGCACATTGTTTCCTTTAACTACGTTTATTCTATCACTGCTCCCACTCACACATAACTGACTGAAACCTATGTTTAACTGTTCGATCTTGTTGCTGCTATCGTACAAGTTATTGTTCTTTCCCACTGAACGTGTGTTAGAAATTTCTGTCCTTTTACTTGACTCATATTTCAAAGAACCCGACAACGCCTGGGTCTTCGTTCCAACTGGACTCTTCATTGTGTTTTTGTTTCCTCACACGTCACCAATCTGAAAGTAAATAAAAAAAGAAAAGAAGTTATATTTAATCTTTAATCCTCATTTTAAGAATATCGCTAATCCTACTACTAAATTATTAAAATATTCTACTTATAGATTGAGATCGAAAACCTTGGAGTTTAGAATGTCTATTTACAAGCGTTTTAAACGATTAACATGTTGTGAATCTAAAGATGATGCTGAAATTTAAATCTCGACTAACAGAATATAAATCTTAGAAAATGAGAAGGAATTTATATTTTATTACGTCCTACGTGTATGCCATTCAGGCTACATGAGACGGATGATCAATACAAGTGAATTATTATGATATAATTGGTGGAATGAAAACGTGGGAGGGAATGAGAAAACCCACGGACACAATGCTATCTACCACATACTCGCGTGGCCGGGAAATCGGACTAGACACTCCTCCCACTAGAAGTGAGCGCTCTACCACTAAGCCACTCTTATTATTAATACAATGAATTATAACAAACTTGGAGAATGCTTTAAAAACACACACATGTTGACACATTTTTAAAACAAAATCTCCAATTACACACACATACTGAAAAAGTGAATGGCTGGACCAGGACACGAACCCAGGATCTCCAGTATACCGAACCGTACGGGATCTAGTTCGCTTCCCGAACGGCTACACGCACTCTCACTCCTGAAGTCGGTGCTCTCCCCTCAGACTCAAAAATCTCCAACTGTTTATGCCTAAAAAATGCCTAAAGTTTATACGATTTAAAAAAAAAAAAAAAAGGACAAACCAATATAAAGTAAAATACGTAATATCTAAGTTTTAGTAAAGAAAAGATGGTGCAGCCATCTGCGGAAAACTGAAGGAAAAAATATTGAAGTGGAAATACATTGTTTATAAAGTCATCAGGATAATTACGTTTAAAGACATGTAAACTCTACAAGTCACTTTTTTTTTTTTTTTTTTTTTTTTTTTTAAACGCATACAACGTGGCTTGTTACCAAACCCTAACTCGTACGCAATCATCATATACTTGAAACAAACAAAGTCTTTGTAACTTTACCTACATGTAAGTATACAAGAAATGAATTTTTCGGATATAAAAGTAATTAAATACGCAAGTCTTTAATTATTTAGAATCAGTATCTTTGGTATGATTTCAAAACGGAAATAGAAAGTAAAATGGCACTTTTACAGTTACTAATTTCAAAGTTTATAATTTACTTATTAAGTAATGCAATTAAAACTATGTCGATCACCGTCTGTTCGATACAAAACTCTATTTTATGCAGTTAAGGACTGAACTCCAGCAGGCAACCGGGAGCATTGCTGTCAGTCGCTTTCGGTTATTGGTAAAGTTCAGTCTTAAAAATCCTAAAGCTGCAGTGAACGTAACGATGTGGTAACTTTACAAATTTTAGTGTAGCAGCGATAATAAACAATAAAGGAAGACAAACATTATGACTGAAACAGTCGGAAATTTATGAGAAGCCATACTACGTAAAATACAGGAAATGAACGCTAAGGATGAAGAAATTAAGGATATATTCCACTCCATACACTAAACTTTAAGACTAAAATATCAATACATGTTATTAAATTCTGACGTATGCATAGTCGGTGCTATTTTGGGGTAATGTTGAGACTCCATCTTCCTTACAAAGCTCCGCCAAGCCTCCTCTATCAGTCAGTCACGATGTATTAAATAAAAGGCGCAGTTTCCACTCATCGCATAAATCTTTATTGCTTATCTACTTATCAAAAGATACACTAGCCAATATGATATTCACGTAATTCAGATTAGATTAAGCTATGTGGCTAGAGACGGGAATATCGCTGAAGACATGTGAAAAATAACATGATACGGGTAACAACTATCGTCTTAAGTTTTCTTTTTCTTTTTTCAAATACCCTATATGTTTATAAATTTTCGTATCTTACCATGGATAAAGTTATATAATCCCATGGCTTACAAAGCAAAGACTTACTGCTGCAGAAACAGAAGCCCATTAGTGGAATTTATCATGTGCTAGTCAAATGAAATTAGAATTATTATTATCTATTTGTCTAAAAATCGCTCTTTACAACATCCTCTTATTTTACACGCTTTATCCAAAGAGATTTCGTATTTTCCACATTTTGTAACGAAGATCTTAAAACACTTCACGAGTACTTTATGTGCTGAGTGATGTGGGTCTCGTTTTACACCACTGAATGTAATTATCCGTAACATATTCAATGATGCATTTGTGATGTTTGTGCGGTTCTCCTTGATTTCAGTAAGAACTCCAATTAGATGCTCTACTGTTAGTTCTATGTTGGATAATATTTTTCTTTCTTTCTTTCTTTCTACGTATTTCTTTATCTCCCTATCTGTTGAAGCGTTTAGCGGAAACACTAATAGTTTACTTTCTTTTGAGTTGTATAATAATAATTTTATTATCTTCTAGCGTGTAATTAGTAGGTGTATATATAAAAATTTATATGGTTTTATTGCAGAAAATGTGCTATACAAAACAAACACATATCTGTATTTTCGACCCTCTATAGGCCAATATTAAACAGTAAATAGAAACTACTCAAACGTTTCACCGATATGTTTTCTATGTCTTCAGTGCATATCCCGTAACCCTTTTAAATTCTGGCCTTTTTTTGGCGTTTTTCTTGAGTCTCAGATAAGCAGCGACAGTATCATCCCTATTTACCCTAGGATAATGGTTCATTGCTTTTTTTTTTTTTTCTTTTTTTTTCAGAATGGAACTACTTTTCAAACAGTACCACTTACATGTCCTTATGATGTACCGGATGGGAAATATTTGAGGGAAAATCGGGACCTTTGGGATTTAAAAAAACGTTTGGGGCCCTCTGGGCCCCATATGGGTCTACGCACAAGATTCAATCAAAAAAAAAAAAAATACTACTTAGTGAACTAAACAACTGTACTAAAATTTTGTTCTCATAGGTTGAATAGTAAGGGAGGGATTTTTTTTAACCTCTGTGGGAAAGCATAAAAAATGCACGAAAAATAGGCCTAAAACACATGTAACTTTAAAATTTCTTGACACGTCCCTATTTACCCTAGGATCATGGTTTATAGCTCGTTCTCTTCAGAATACAGCTGCCTTTTCACAAGTAATATTCAAATGTCCCTATGATGCACCTGTGGGGAAAAAATTGCAGAAATCCCTGTTTTTCTTTAAGAAATCCCTCTTTTTAAATTTTGGGGCCCTCTGGAGTCGCCCCTGTGTTAACGCAGAGATCAGAAAAAATTCAGGAAATAGCAACTGGTATGCTGACTGCGTGTACAAAATTTCAGGCTCCTATCTTGAGAAATAAGGGCGGGAAAAATATTTACCGATGTCCTACGCATATTCCCAGAATATTGCACATGTCTGCTTATACAGGGTCTCAGATAAAAAAAAATTCCTGAGACGTCCTTAATTAACGTAGGACCATGGTTCATAGCTCGTTCTCTTCAGAATGGAACACTCTTTCACATCGTGTTTTCTCAATTTCCCCATCATGTACCAGAGGCAGGAAATTTGAGTGAAAAAGGAAATCTCTTTGAAAAAATCGCATCCTTCCCTTGTCGCTCCTCTGGACTCCGCCCATGTTAAGGTACAGAGCTAAAAAAAAAATATGATAAATACTGGGATATACACTGAATATTTGTACAAAATTTCTATCTTCTAGCTGCAAAAGTAAGTCCGCCAAAAAATAATGAACTTAGGTGTAACAAAAAAATATTTTTTTCCCTTATGACCCCGAGATGCAAAACCCCCCACGAAACATGTTCTACAATGCATTTATGCTTGGGAAAACACAAAAAACTCGAGGTAAAAAGCTTTATTGGTTCATTTTTAAGCCCAAAAAGAAGACACTGCTCCATGGGAACTATAGTTCCCATAAAATTTAAAAGGAATTTTAAAAAATGACGTTGTTTGAAAAGAACTATATTTTTGATCGATCCCCGTTACTGTCGAAACATTGTATATAACTCTCGAAGTATTGGTGATCAATTTGCTTCTTAATAAACTATTCCCTCTTTTCATTACCTTTATCCACACTCGAAGAACACACACATCTGTTAACCGCAGTACTTCTAGAACCATATACATTATTTCTACAGGAAAAGATGGATAAAAAATTGTAGTTCTTCAAGCATGCATGATTTTTTTCTTTCTTTTTAAATAGAAATACGCGCCGTAGATGGCGAAAATTTGTTCCTGAAACGTTTGCATTCGGACTGGTGTTTGGATGCATCGATGAGTGCTCAATTTTTATTAGACATACCGTACATCTATTATTATCAGAAAAGTGAAGAAGTATTAATCTGCAATTTCTAATATGTCAGTACTTGTTGACAGTATCAGTAGTTTAGGGAACACAGTTATACTTCCTTTAGAAACAGATAAGGTAAAAAAAATTAAAATAAAATAAACATGAAGGTAATTAGTAAAACCAAATAAACCTGAGTCAAGATTTACGAGTAAATTTTCTTGAGTAGCGGTTCATCACCGGCTTTTCTCAGTAGTACCTACGTAGTTAATAATTTTGAAAAAAAAAAAAAAAAAAAATTGAACACACGATGTCCCAAATAAAGAAAGTTGTGATGAAAAGCATCGATCAGCTTCATACAGCGTACATTTAAATCCAACAATACTTAAGTTAGAAACAACCACAAAACCGCCATACAATTACGCGTAATTTATAACAGTGAATTTGGTCCTTTTTCACCGCCACCCTCTCTTAAGTCTGCCAGGGTGTCAGAATAATAAATAAACTGTGACTCTGTGGTCCACGAGAAACATCCAAAGAGAGAAAGATGGGGAAGCAGGCGGAACACATCCTCCTGGATAATACAAAGTTATCACATCAATTCCGAGACAATTATTCCCCACCTTTCCGTTTTATTCAAGGATACCGCAATTACAATGCTGAAAATTCTTTTAACTGGCAGCAGAACCATGGCAACGAAAAACAGCTAATAATAATAATAATAATAATAATAATAATAACACAAATATGCAGCGTGAATCACTTAAGTTACCCTACTTGAAATCTAAACCTATACAATATTGGCTGACAAGAAATTTTGAAATGATACTTACCAACGCTGTCTGACCTAATTTAGTGATCAAATTGACGCATATATACAAATATGTACACTGAAAAAAAAGGAAAACTCTTCCCATTTACACATGTTTGAACAAGAAGCTGATCCATTCACTACCTCACATTGCAACACTAATGACATGAGCTCAGTAGTGACTATAATCTTCCCTTGTTAACACTCACCAACACAATAAAAATTCTAAACTAGATATCTTATCTTCTTCTACACAATACTTCACACTTGATAAGTTAAAACACTTTTTATTTGCACATATGTAATGCTTACTGATAAGTGTGCGTGATGTTGTCAAGTTCTTCGGTTAGGATCACAAAGAGACAGGATTGGAACCAGGAAAAAAGAAAGACTCCCTCTTCATGATGCTCATTCACGTTTTCCCAACCAGTGTGTCGCACAACCACATGGGATGTGACATGAAATTTTAGAATTTGTCAATACATTTTATGCCATACAGAAGGCAACAACACAGTTTAATTAATTTATTTTTTTTTAATCATAAAGCTTTTAATAATAAGTTAAAATCAATTTTTAACCGGACTGTAAGGCATGTAAAATCAGACTCTAGACAACATACTCTAGATTCTAGAATGTGGGAGGAAACGAGAGCAGCTCGAGAAAACCCACCGACACAATGTTGTTCACCAAAAACTTGGTTGAGGCTAGAACCAAGGACACCACGTACCAGAGGTGAGCGATCACTGAGCCACCGTGTTCCCTGACAGACGATATCAAACCAAGCAATGGAGTTCCTCAGAACCATTATGAATGGTATCTTTCAATTTGCAGCAGATGGTCTATCAATGATGGCACAAAATACTAACATGATTCTCTCAACCAATCAAACCTCATTTAGACTTGTTTGTGTTTCTGATATTTCAGTGAAGAGCATTTGTAGGAATACGATGTTACAAATAAAACCGTTCTAACTGTCGATACCTAATAAATAAACGCACTGACATGACCGGAAGCACTGCCGATGTAGCATGTAATTTATTCAAGTTAGATCTTCCATTTCCTTCTTAAGACATTCCTGATCGCTTTCCGAGTTATGAGAAACACACACACAAATTTAAATCAAAGTAAGCTCGTGGGTCACCTACGTAGTGCTTTCCTGTTTATTTATAAATTTAAAAGTAAAATTTGATCTATTTACAGATTTTTTTTTTAAGTATTGAACGAAAGGTGCATTTCATTTGCGTACATGCTGGAACGTAAGAAAAAAACAATGATGTGCAGCATATAACATGTGCCTCATTTCTACATATGATCGCTCATTCTTCTGCAGGCATTGTGAGGCTCATAAAACATACAACATGGCAGACTTAATAAACAAGACTGTGATTTGTCGCACAATTAGCAATTATGAAATGACATGAGGAGTATTTGATTGATTTGTCAGAATAAATTACAAAAGACAATATATTACCTAGAGAATTATTGCTATTTAATTTTCGCGCTTATCAAAAGTAGTATAGACAACAATTATGAGTCAACTAATCAGAATACTTTGAGTGAAGCATTAAAATTTGTTCCAGTTAATTTTAATCAGCGATCCTTAATTCGTGTCACTCATCTCAAGGGGTTGCAGAACCTCTGACATCCTTGTTAGAATTTTCATAATGTTCTTATTTCCTGTAAATCTTACACACATGACCGATCTCTGCTTCCCATTGGTGTCGTGGCCTATCTGTTAAGGATCTCTTTATCTCCACTAAATTAATCAGCGGTTCAACCGGGAGCTCGCGTATGACAGTTAAACCGTTTGTATAATTATTTTGTATAATACTGAGGAAGGCCACGAGGCTTTCACATACACAACTATTACTTCAGTCGATCCTTTTTCGATGCCGTATTGAAACTAAAACTTACTGCAAAGTAGCCTGGATATACATATGTATCTATTTCATACATATACTTTAGTAATAATCTTAAGACTCAAAGAGCTTATTTAAAAGCGTCTTTTCTTTCCAACTATGCAAATAATAATAATAATAAGAAGAAGAAGAAGAAGAAGAAGAAGAAGTCTAAAGCACTTTAATAAAATGTTTCAGCAAACTCTGCTGCCTTCATCAGTAGCGCTGGGAAATTTACATGAAAATTTCTTTCCCTTATGAAAATGTCATTTTGCACTTTTTCGCGCGACCAGTTAAAAAAACGATGAGGTTCAAATTCCTGTTAATGTAAATCTCTTATATTTGAACAACTCTTCTTCATAGAACGATCTACTACTGCTAACACTTAGCACTAGAATTTCTTTTATAAACAAATGTGCAATGTACAATTGATTTTTGTAGAATTCTGTTCGTCACTGAAAAATACTTCTAAATTACTGCTGTGATTACGAACTCATAAGACTACATGCTTTTTAACTTACCACTCATTTGAAATTTCTGTTAAGCAACAACTACATACCGATATGCATTTTCTTAGTGTTCTCAATTGCAAACCATAAACCTTATAATAGCTTCTCGATCTGCACTAGTATTAAATCTCTGTAGAAAACTTGAAACCAACTGACATTAATTCGACACAGTAGGCTGTTATATTTTACAGAAATTATATAAATAAGCGTCAAATCATGTCCTTTGTATATATATATATATATATATATATATATATATATATATATATATATATATATATATCCGCGGATGTAGGATATGATCAAGGGAGAGGCTAAACCAGTTTGTCACTATCCTGTGTGAAGAAAATAGGATTGCATCCCATTTCATCCCGTGTATGCCTGAGAGTCAAGGGGGGCTATAACACCTATAGCCCTCCCCATGATCCGCGCCTATATATATATATATATATACGGAAGATATTGGTAAAAGAGTATCGATGAGTGGGTAAGTTACGAGGTTTTGTTGAGAAACTGTATCAAAGTAAGTGTAATGGTATTTTGATTTGCTGTAATATTAATACATCTTTAAGGAGTTTCCAGTGTATGTGTGTGTGTGGTCTTAGGTTTTAATTGATTCTTAATTAATTAATTAAATAAAAATAATATAAACAATGGAAATATACCGAAATATATCTTCAAATTCAAAGCAGTACTTGATTCGATAGCAACCAATTAAGAAATAGAGGAAAACCACTGTACTGAAAATGCATGGATAAAAGCCCGCATGTACTGCAAGTATTGGTAATCATGACAACAAGAAACCTGCCCACACACCGAAGCCATCATTACCAGCACACATGCAGATAACAATATGTAATTTCAGTTTACGACCATATTTTAAATGCGACATATATTGATGAAGTGACACTTACGTTAATTAGCGACTTTAGATAGAAAATGTGCTTCGAGGTAGAAGGACTATATTTATGTGTAAATTATGAGTTTAATTTTTACCAGTTTCATTTGTAGTTGTAGTTTTACGACTCGTGAATTCAGCAGCTGAAATTTATTAAAATCTTATTAAATTTACTTATAAAAGTAGAACAAAGTTCCTGCACTGTGTTTTGTATACACAAAAGTACTGAAAGAAATATACTGAAATTCTTGGAGATCACTGTTTCATCAATATCAAGAATGCAGAAAAGAAATAAAATACAGTATGGTGGAACGAAGCAAAATGCAATATGGTGGAAGAAACTCCCTATTCTCTTTACACTTTCTCTTGATTTCTGGCCTAGGGAGGAACTGTTGATAATAATAATAATAATAAAAAATGCAGATTCTTCATTTTATTTTAGTACTTATTCCTTAAACTCATGATCATTAGGCAAGTACCTTCCATTTATCATCATATCTACACTACAAGAGCCCAGTCACTGTACAAAGATGCTTTTCAATATGAATGTATGTGCTACTCCATTACTAACTAGAGCTCCTCCGTGGCTAAGCGGTTAGCGTACGCGCCTTTGGCGTGGGAGACCCGGGTTCGATTCCCGGCGGGAGCTCATGTGGTTCGGATTCCACGTTAATCAGTAGGTCCACGTCTCATATAGCCTCGCTGCTGAAAGGGACGCTAAACTAAAATCAACTCAACTCAACCCATTACTAACTACTAAAAGTAACACTCGTGAGGAATAAAAGTACTATGGTAGCTTGGCAAATATTGTCATCATAGAAAAGGGACATGAAGATGTAGCTATACTTTCTGTGATATACATATTGACAGTGCATTTAATCAAGAGGAGCTAGAAAGCATTGTTGTACACACAGACAGAAAGTAGTAGTCAACAATACAAACAAAAAAAATATGGCCAAAAAGATCTGGGCTGCTGTTTAGTATCTCCCCCAATCTTGCACATGTAAGATTTCCCGTGTTACTTACTTCACAAAATATAGGTGAGCGAGGGAAGGGTGTTAGAAGCCCCGCCGAGCACGTTTTATACTTTATCACGATTTAGTAGGCGGCTATTTGAAGCATTCGCAAAGCGTTTCTATTGCTCATGCGTGTACTTGGAATACGCTGAGCATGTATTTAAATGTGGATGGCTAATCACAATGTGCTGCAAACGTGAAAGCAATTAAAACGTGCAGAAAAAGTCGACTCGAGCGTATTTGGTGCGTTTCGGAACAACAGACCGCCTGCTGTTTAAAAGATGTCTAAAGGAAAGAAAGAAAAAAAAAAAAAAAAAAAGTAACGATGTATTGTCAGGCAAGGGTACGGGCGTCTCTGGCGCTGGGGACGCGTCCCCTCCAATATTTTATTCTAATTTAATTTATTTACTAACGAAAGAATAGCACATAAATAATTATATTTATTTGGAATATAATATTCAGGTTGTGAAACGATTGTAACAGAGTTCTTAATATGTCTCAAGGGGTCCGTTAAGGTAAGCAGAAAGTAACAAATGCAATCGAAGATAATAAATCTAGGTTGAGCTAGGTACTACTGTTTAAATCACTTTGACGTCCCCCCCCCCCCAAATTTTACATGCCAGAGACACCAGTGGGCAAGGGAATTTTAGCACGAAACAGCTGCTTGGATGTTGCTTTGTTCAGAGTATTGGAACTCTGCTATTATAGACCTAGACCTGGAAACCCTGACTGGATCACAGTATGATTTATAACTTTGGCGAAAGTAAAATTACCGAGTAGCCACCTAGGTCGCGTTCGCTGTGGGGGATAACGCTTCGAAAACACTTTCTTGAACAGCCAGATTTAGACAAAAACAAGGTACTCGGTTCTGGAGCCATGAAACGAGTTGGGGGAGACTCTAAATGCTATTCAAGATCCGTGTTGTAAATGTTGTATATGTTTATTTACTTTTATCTCACAATGAATTTACCGCTAGCATCGACAGAAAAATATTTAACCGACTCAGTACAAGAACATCAATCCAAAGTTTATCAAGTAGTAAACTTTCATATGTACTAAGCAATACAGTGTCAACACTAAGACTCTCAAGATGATGTGAAGGTTTTAAACAATGTTTTTAAGAAAGAAAAATGGTAGTGTACACTTATTCGTTTATCCGTTTACGACTTGAAAAATCAATCGCCGTCGATACTAAAAGTTTGAAACTTAGTTTGGACATAGCTCGATATTAGAGGTGATCATAGAACTAGCAAATTTACACTCTCAAATTAAAATAACTCCTGGCGGGAGACTTGTTAAAGTATTTGATTTTCAATAAAATATCTTCTCTACATGTAGTAAAAGTAATTTTAACGTAACGAAACAACTAACCCGTAATATGTCGTAATGTTTAATAAAGTGAAATTTTCTTTCGACATCTGACCCCGCTCACTTCTTCAGTCATCAATGAAGAAAGAACGCAAACTTCCATCCTGACGTATTGTTATGGTCCTCTGTTTACACTGTACTGTAACATGGTTATTAAAATTAACAAATAATAGGCCAACTTCCTCACTACCTCCGCAGACACAATTTTTAAATGAAAACATGAGCCAGAACAGTCAGGGTTTGAAAAAACCCGGGTTTTTTTGAAAAAGCCCAACCCACCTGGGCCCATGTGGGTTTTTTCGGGTATTTTCGGGTTTAATCGGGTTTTTTCGGGTTTAATTGGGTTTTTTCGAAATATTTCAATGTCCTTGGGGTAAAAGTGTTAAAATGTGATTTATATTTCAAGATTATCATTGTCACAATTTGCAACCATTTTCTATTCACTGCTGTTTTGAAAAAATGGCCGCCATTTTGAAATTTTACGTTAGATCGCCGCCAAAATATATACAGCTAATTTAGAGTGTCTCGTGCTTATATTCTAAAAATTTCAACTTAAAAAACCGAAAATTGCACTTTGTAGCGTGGATACCCGCTATATTTTTTTTAAAGCCACCATTTTGAAATTGTACGTTGGTATGCCGCCAAAATCTGTACAGGAAATTTAGTGTGTCTCGTGCTTGTACCCTGAAAATTTAAACTTAAAACATCGAAGGTGGTACCTTGTAGTATGTGTGGTACAGGCAGACAATCGAATCATCCCAGAAGCCTCACTGACGTTTGCCAAATATGAACACCAAATATATTAATTTAACAGCGTAAAATAAATGGTTTTATTTGAAGATCACTTTCGATATTTTGTGCGTTCAATTAGGTGAAATTCCCGAGCATTTGTTGCAAGACGTTTCTTTCCAGAAAATTAATTTAAAACAATTAACAAAGATATAATTCATATTTTGTCTTCCAGCGTAAAATGAAATAGTTTTATTGTTGAAGTATTCAGTTCCGATGATTTGTGCGTTCATTTGCGGGAATTTCCCGAACATTTCTTTCCCGACTTTTTTTTCCCTCGAAAATGCAGCTTTCTTTACTGTATATCGAAACTTCCACTAGTACGGAAGTTTGAATTCAGCACTTGAAGTAGTAAGTGTTACGTATCTTTCGGAACTCTGAGCATTAAGCTTCTTAAATTTGACAAGAATTTTTACGCTATTGTTGGTGTTGATTCTAAAGAACGCTTATTTGAAGGGTACCAACAAATAACTGAACTAAACTGTTATTGTTGGAAAACTAAATTTTACTGAAGAATACTTGTGCTACCATCAAAGAAATAATACTAATAGTTTTACTAATGCACTACATATTTACTGGCAATACCGGCACATATGGCTTTAAACTCGTCAAACGTAAGGGAGACCGGGGCACATTGTCACAAGGGGCATGTTGTCACAGTAGCAATTCTGAAAAAAGCGAAAACATTAGCGCGCCGGTGCTGCTTTCTTGTTTACTTACTAGATGTCACTACTAACTGTACTCGATTGGAGATACGCGGCAACAACTGTGCTGCGTCAGTTGAACTTTGTTTTCAGTGCCGGAATGTAAATTTTCCGAGTTCTGAAATTGCTGTTTTGTGTGTTCGTGAAAGCGGTAGAAACAAATATTTCTGTGTGTGTTATGTAGGTTACAAATGGAGCTTCATAATGTGCTACTTTGAATGCACCTAATCTTGTCGTTTGGTATAGATATTTTGTAAAAATAGTAATGGCGACGCGTGGGGCATGTTGTCACAGTGGCAATGTGCCGCACTGTGTGTTCTGTATAATACAAACGATAGGGTTATCTCTGTTTCGCAAACAGTGAGAATATACAAAAGAAAGACAGAGAGGAAAGCACCACCAATGGAAGATCTACTGGTTGCAGCAAGAGCTATGAAAAGAAATAACCTCATATCAATACGTAGGCCTAAAGCTGCTAAAGAATTTCATGTCCACTACAGAACATTGGCAAGATTTTGTGCACGTGTTACAGATGACGAACTACAGTTCAGCCAATGCTCATTTATATTAGGTTACTCTTCGTAATATTAGGAAGAATTACTAGTATCATACCAAAACAAGCTTCGCACATATAATTTGGACTCGCTACAAAAGAGGTTCGCGATTTGGCTTACAACTATGCAAAAGCGCTAGGATTGAAATGCCCAGAGTCGTGGAATGAAAAGGCCATTGCTGGCCCAAACTGGTATCCGGTATTTCTGAAAAGACATGGTGATCTTGCTAAAAGAATTCCCCAAGCAAATAGTTTTGCACCTACAAACAATGTCAACGAAGGTCCAAAGAAGATTACGATTCTTCTTCAGAGGACGACGATATATTTGTTTAGTTTATGGCGATCCATACAGTGTGAGTGCATGTAGCAAGAAGTGGGTTCAGTGCACTTGATGTACGGAATCGGCCTACGAAAACTGAGGGAAGCAGAACTTGTTTTACGTGTGTATTAACTGTGACTCTGACGATGATCTCCAGGTATGGTACTTTGTAGAAGCAAAAGGATAAATATTTTCAAACTAGTTTGCGGTGCGTACTAATAAAACGCAATTAAACTCGTAATAATATTTACTCCTCTCCTAGCTATACAGTAGTCCTATCAGAGGAATTCTTTGCAGTTCATAAACTACAATCAGAAACAACTTAAATGCAATTGGCTAATTTTGCATTGGCCTATTGGAGGTGTAGGCTATGATTTGATAATTTCGTCATTTTGTTATGACCTTTTAGTTTGTAGTTTTGATTCCTTAGCTATAAGTTAGTTCTGTTTTTATGGCAGTTTTGGTTTTCCTACAAAGCTTGATGTAACAATAAATCTTTTAGGTTGAGAAAATATAAGCTACAGGTCCTCCTACTTTCTTTCATGTTTAACTAATATAGTTTCTCCTTTCATATAATTATGTTTTGATTCTCTTTCAGACGCTAAATATTTAATGCTGGTAACATTTACAGTCTTTTTGCATTAGTAATAGTTGCATTAATAATATCTACCAATTTCTGGAAAGTGACACAAGAATAACATGTGACAATTTGCCCCATATATTGTGACAACTTACCGCGCATATGGGGTACATTGTCACAACTGTATTGATCATAAAGCATAGTACATAAGTCCAGTTCAGAGCGAGTTACATTGGACAGAGAAATATATGCTTTGCACAAGATAACAAAGTATGTGTATACTAAAAATTATAATTTTCGGCCTTACACGAGCATCACAAGAAAATAAAACGTGAAAATTGTGACAATGTTCCCCGGTCTCCCCTATGAGGGATAACGTCCCTCGGCATAGCCGAGTCGGTGAGCAAACTATTTACGGAAAGTATTTTCTAAAATATAAAATTGCATTGTTTTCAAATGGGCTATAAGCATAATCAATACATTAATTTGTTATATAATTATCTCAAGCTAAGCAAAGTTTTTTTTTTCATTTATTCAGTGCATTCAGAACTTTATAAAGGTCTTATGTAGAATGTTGTTGTATATCTTAACGTGAAAGCATTTAATTCGCCCGAGGAAAGTCCAAAATTTGATAAAAATCACTTTCAATGTGATCAACTTAGTTGTAGCAATAATATATTAACAAAAAGCTCAAAAACCCAGGTGGGTTTTAAGATGGGTTTTTTCAGGTGGGTCCAACCCGAAAAAACCCACCGGGTTTTTTCGGGCTGGGCCCACTTGGGCAAACCCTGAGAACAGTACAATAATAATTTGCACTGCCTGTATGGCCTATACTGTGCAGCATACTGGTCTGTGCAACCGATTCACAACTAATCACGGTTCCGAGCCCATGATAGTAGTAGACTCTGTCCTTGATAACCTCCATGTTGCATGCACGGAAATTTATAGTGAAATATGTAAAATCTATTGCTCAACCCCACGAAGTACTTCCAAGACATTCCGTCCAATTAAGTTTGTGGTCGACAACATTGTACCGCGTGGGTTTACTCGTGGTACTCCAGTTTCCTCCCACATCATTCCACTAATTCTTCTATCATCATTCACTTGCTTTATCATTCGTCTCTCTTGGCCTAAAGGGCATAAGCGTTTGACTGAAAGATTTCATTTCATTTCACACTTCTAAAGCATAGAGAAATATGCATGAGAAAAATACAGTGAAGAGCATCTGATATATTTGTTACAAGTGCTTTAATGCAATGTACTGTATCTTATGAATGATCAAGTTTCAATGCATTTTTGTCTTGCGCTGACATATGTGAAACAGTTTTGTTATTATATTGAAGCGAACACACACAAAAAATGCTGACCAAAACATATATTAACTAATAAATAATAGCGTTACAGTTTCGTCAAATTAACTTTGCCTTCATTAGACACATTATCATCAGAGATAATGTGTCTGATGAAGGCAAAGTTAATTTGCCGAAACTGTAACGCTATTATTTATTAGTTAATATATGCTTTGGTCAAAATTTGTCTTTTAATTTATACAAGAAGTTCCAAAGCGAGAATGAGTGGTATTCAGACAAAAAATGCATATTTATAATACGCGGTTGAAATCCACGCACTTTATTTTCAAAGTATGTCCAAGTTTTTAAAGCACACGCACTGAATATAGGAAAAACACCCTTACCTCACTACATTTTCTGTATTGACTTTAATGGAGAACGTGGAGAGGCAAAAAACGGTTAATAGGATTACGAAATGTAAAACACAAATCTTTTGTCGAAAAATTAAACACATGTGAATGAGTACTCACTGTCGCTGTATTTCTTTCCTTGCTTTCCAAATGGCGAAAGTATGTAGTAAAAAGATCACTCCAAATCATATTTATTTCTCACCTATCTAAATTAAGTATGGGTTTCTCTTTATGAATGTAATCTCCTTCAAGTTTTTGATGGAGGAAGATTCTTCCGAAAGCGCTTCTTACACGTAGAAGAAAACTCTGCTGTTTTTGTGGTGAGCATTAACCTTCTTTCTTGTTTCTTATTAAATATTATCACCGCTCGCAATATTGTGATATTCATTCTAAGCTTTACACAGCGGGCAGAACAAGAAGTTATTGAAAAGATTACGGTTTGACAAAGATTGAATAATCTCATATAACGCCAGACTAGTTCACAACCCACACTATACACGTGTAAATAAGTCATGTCTCCGCATAATACTGAACACAGAAAACGTCTATGCGTGTGTGCTATTCCTAACAAGTCAACAAAGAACTGAGGTTATGAGTCTGGATTATTGTCGCTGTTGATAATATCAGTTCATGATTCTATCATTATATAAACGCAATCAATAAAAAAAGACAGTGACACGACAGGCGCTACACACAAAGCGTCATGAGATTTGCAAGGCTAAAACTTTCATTAAATGCTGATAACAATATAGTACTTCGATTGCGAAACTGAACTACAATACATTTCAGTATTTTTCATATTAGATTACATTTTCCCTTTGAATGTACACTCATGTCCAAAATGATTGTCGCATATCTGTAACTGTCTTCTTGTAAGAATATAATTTGATAATGATTTTGCAGCGTACTTTTAATACTGATACTATGTGTATAATCGGGAAATGTATATTTGTGGTAAATTTCATAGGGAAAGAATCATAAAAACGTAAATTAGAATGAGTAAAACAAAATGGTGCTAAATGGACAAGAAAGTTTCATTTTCGTATTATTGTTCTTATTTACTGATCTTTTGACATGAAATTTGCCACATTCATGTCTTTGTCGATTATACACATACTAACATTGTAAGAAATACTGGACGAGTACGTTATCAAATTATATTCCTACAACAACATATTTACAGATATGGGACAATAATTTTGGACATGGGTGTACATAGTTTAATTCTAGGTTTAGCGATTTCAGAAAAGGACGAGCTTTATGAATTGCCTCTCTAAATTTTTCTGTCTCGATACAAACTAGTTCAAAATGCATGCAATACCTCCTAATTTCTGAACCAAAGAAACATAAAGCATATCAATATTGTACGACTAGTGGACAGCTGTTGATATTCAAACCTTTCACAATTGATTATCATAAATTTACTCTATCGAGACAAATTAGTGGTGAACAGTGTCAATTATAAATTACTTTTATTATTGTCCTATAGAAGAGCCAGCAAATGAAGGTCTCTGGCATCTCGCAGCGGTGCTGCTACAACTTACATGATAAAGATTTTTCGGTGCAACTCTAATGGCATCTTGTTAATAGTGTAAAACAGAGTGAACGAGGTTGGTAACACTAGCACCAAAATAGGGGCTACATTTTCCCTCCGCACGTGATAAGAAACTTCAGTAACCATCTTATCATGGCTCCTCTATAGCAGCGTTTCCCAACCGGTGTGCCGCGATTGTGCTGCTGGTGTGTCGCGAGGAAATCGGAATAAAATTATTAATTCTCTGTCAACCATATTGGCAGACATTAGAATAAATGCGAATTTGAATTTCACATTACTATGGAAAAAAATAATTGTAATATATTATTGTACATACATTACTGTGAGGAACCCCTTTACGCATTCTGTCCTACAGTCAGCAGAATTAAATGTCTAGGAAGAAAGTGAATTGGTTGAGGAATGACTGAGGTTTGAACCTCCAGCACTCACACCAAGACGGCATCATCTGGATTTCTCTCCGGGGAGAATACTACAAAGGCTGACTACAAAGTTCTCATTCTCTTTTCAACATCCTGCTTAAGTGAAGGTCACAACTGTTAACTCCGGGACACGATATGAGGGTGTGTTTGTCAACTATTCGTCCACAATTGACGGATATTTGCACATTAATTTTGCTTCGTGAACCAACTTGTTTTATTTATTTTTGTAAATTTGTAACTTTCATATATTATTATTAAACAATTGTAACTTTCAATAGATATTACTGAAAAGTTGTTACATTACTAATATTATTGAACAATTCTAACTTTCATATATTATTTTAAAAGTTGTAACGTATATTAACCATGTTAATAAATTGTAAGTTTCATAATGTGTTATTTTTCTGTAATTTTTTATGTTGTAAAAAAGTATTTGTTATCTTTGTCAGGACCATTATTGCTTCTTTATTGTTGCAGACTATTTCGTAACTTGAAATTTTAAAATATCAATCAGTCCTTTCGGCAAAGCAAACATGCATACAAAGTAGCTACATTTGTGTCCTAAAAGTACTAGAGATTTGTTTGTTCGTTCGTTATTTAGTGATCTTCCTTCTTGGTGAAAGGTTGGATACAGTTTTCGAAAAAGAAAATGAATTTTTAAAAACCTGAGTCCTATATTTCATTGCAATTGTTTTCTATTTTTAAATTAGAATGAAAAATAAACATAATGATTTACCGCGGGGAAAAACAGTGTTCGAGGTTTCTTCTCTGTGAGAAGGAGACCAGTAATCACCAAAAAAAAAAAAAAAAAAAAAAAAACCACGGTATTTTATATTTACAAATAATAATAATAATAATAATAATATGTATAAGTGTGCCGCGAGAATTCAAGTTACACCAACAGTGTGCCGCAAATTGGAAAAGGTTTGGAAACGCTGCTCTATAGTATTCTATTCGGGGTAAATTTCACCGAAAGGATCCCAAAACAACCCAACATCCCCTAACCAATCTAAGCAAATTGATATTTTATGTCATCAATAACGTTTAGATCTCAACAAATGTCTTTTTTGTATGGATTCGAAGTAAGGGTTACATAGCAATGACTAATCATTTACGTTATGTATACTTTAATTGCTTTGCTTAGCAAGTATGTCGTCTTCTTATACGAAGTAAAACTTTTCCCCCGTAACTTCTTTTAAATCGCACCCACATTATCAACTGTCTTTTTTCTTCAGTTAAGGTACATCAACAAAACCAGTAGTCCAACGTGATGGTTTTAGGCTACAGAACTAGCTGGTTTATGAGTTGTAATGCAATAAACTAAGCTTTACGTAATATGCGATCCCTAAAATTTGGCACACGTCCTAGGATAACTGGCTCCTGTTCGTGTCCCGTAAGAGAACACAACCATTGTTTGTAGATATATATATGAACTGATTGCACCATGTACAGCTGAAATTTAAACACACTGCCTCCCGGTAAATGTTTCACAAAAAAGAAAAAAAATGCTGGAAAATATTTTTATCAAATTTTGCACTTTTCTTGGGCGAGTTAGATGCTTTTACGTTAAGGGACACAACAACATTTACCACAAGACATTTATAAAGTTCTGAATGCATAGAATGAACAAAGAAAACATTATCCTTAACTTGAGATAAAATTATAAAACAAATTAATGTATAGAACAAATAATAAAGAAACTAAGTCTACCTGATGATAAAATGCAACGAGTTGAGTAGTACGGTACTGTATACCTACTTTTGGGCCACCTTGTACTTTCCGTGAATAGTGTGCTCGCCGACGCCGAGAGACGTCCTCTCTCATATGTTTGACGGGTTTAAGGTCATAGGTGCAGGTACTACCAGTAAATATGTAGTGCAGTCGTAAAACTATTAGCATTACTTTTGATTACCTTTGATGGTAACAGAAGTATTCTTCAGTAAAATTTGGTTTTCCAACAACAGTTTAGTTTAGTTGTTTGCTGCTACTCTTCAAATAAGCATTCTGTAGAATCAACACCAGCAACAGCGTAAAAATTCTTGTCAAATTTAAGAAGTTCAATGCTTAGAGTTTCGAAAACTACACAACGCTTACTATTCCCAGTGCTGAATTCAAACTTCTTTATTAGGGTAAGTTTCAATGTACAGTAAAGACAGCTACATTTTCGAAGAAAGAAAAAAAAAGTCACGAAAGAAATGCTCAGAAATTCCCGCAATTGAACGCACAAAATATCGGAATTGAACTTCAACAATAAAACCATTTATTTCACGCTGGAAAATATTTATGTCGTAGGCTATAAGACATTTCGAAACATTTAATTTAAAAAAACATGAATAATCTTTGTTTTAAATTAATATATCTGGCGAACGTTACTGAGGCTCCTGGGATAATTCTATCTACATTTATTCGTTTGTAGGGTACCACTTTCCGTCTTTTAAGTTTAGATTTTCAGGCTACAAGCACGAGACACTAAATTTCCTGAATAGAATTTGGATGCATACCAACGTAAAATTTCAAAATGGCAGCCATTTTTCCCAACGCCACAAAGCGCAATTTTTTTGTCTTTTACGTTGAGTAGAAGCACGAGATATTCTAAATTAGCTGCATATATTTTAGCGGCGATCAAACGTAAAATTTCAAAATGCCGGCAATTTTTTTTTTTTTTAACAGCAGTGAATAGAAAATTATTGCAAGTTTTGACAACGACAATCTTGAAATACAAATCACATTTTAACACATTTACCCCAAAGACATTGAAATATTTCGAAAAAACCCATATGGGCCTAGGTGGATTGGGCTTTTTCTTTTAAAAAACGTTTTTTTTTTTTTCAAATGCTGCCGGTATCAGAATATGAAATTATTTTAAAATAACAGAACATTATGTTTTATGAATAAAATCTACACTGCTCATGTTTACTCTCCACATGTCTTTACAGTACGGTGTCTCATGTCTTAAAACCTCTTCAGTTCTGTCCTTGCCGAAGGACTTGCAAGCCACTTGACTGTCAATGCCATATTAAAATATCTCCGATGAATATTAGTATTATACGGTAATTAATGGATAACATGGATCATTTGGTACTGATCTCTTACAAACTTAACTTGACAAAATTTCTGTATGGATCGATATTTAATCTATAGTTCCCTTATTATTGTTATTACATACTTTTGCACAGCTAAAGGATGTGGATACCATTGCATAATTAATAATTAAAAATGTACTGTTTCTACACAAATCGAATGCACTAAAAACATTCTCTCCATTCTCTTTGCACATTCCATTTGCGACTTTTACTGTCACGCAGCAAGAGTTTTGATCTAAAACGCTCTTGTAAATATGGAAGCCGGTGAGAGCATGGGGAGGCACAATTAAAAATGCCGACGTAGAAATTGTTTCTTAAGGCGGGAATTCCATTCATTGGTACAGATTTACTCTATGAGGACTTCCCCTTACGAGTATAAATACGTGTCCGCATATATGGTATAAAAAGGACGGCATACATTCCGTTAAGTCCTCCCCCCCCCCCCCCCTCCTCAGCTTTTGAAGATGATGATAATCATTTACGAATAATTAAGTTAGGTTTGATTTGTTTCATTTATTCAGTACATAGGTTTCGCTCGGCGAGGCTTAGCAGAACTAATTCAAAACGACTGTCTAAAAAACACAAACCAAGTTGTGCTGGATGGCCACTAAACGCGAGAAGACTATTTAACCAAGTCAGAACAGGAGTGCAGCACGAGAGGTAAGGGTGCATCTGCAGGTGCGTTAGCGACAGAAGGTAAGAACCCAAATGAGGACAGTGCAAAAAATAAATTAATTAAAAATAAAATAAAATAAATAAACACTTTACACCGGATATTTTATAGGTTAGTGCACTTGTAAACATTAAATGCACACTTACAATATCGTGCAGAAATACTGCGCTTGAGAAAAACAGTGTGTTACAGACGTTTTTGAGTCTGTGTAATAGTTCCACACTTACAAGCATGAAATACTGGTTTCTTACATTGTGAAAAAAGGTCCATGTTTAGTTGAAGGGGTCTTCCATTTTTTTTTTTTTTCGAAAAAGTTACACTTTCGCTCGTTTCTGTTACCGGTTATATTAGGGGGTAACTACTTGCACTATTGCGTTCATATACCCTTATGTGCGCTTCCGGTAAGTATATAGTCGGATATCATTTTGTGTATCCCCCAATTAGTTCCATGGCTTCAGAAGCGAGTACCTTGTTTTTGTCTAAATTGTGATAAAGGTGAAAAAACGGGCCATGCGGGGCTTTTAACCCCCTTCACTCGCTCAGCTATATTCTTTGAAGTAACACTGGAGACCTTATATGTGCAAGATTGCGGGAGAAACTAAATATCAGCCCCATTCTTAAACGAAACGCAAATTAGTTACGCTTCTCTTAGTTCAACTTATTTCTATTGTAAATCTACTTCTGATCCCCCTTATTTAAACATTCCTCGTGAAAAATTTCTCCGACAGTGGAATTAAATGGGGAAGGTTCTAGATTACTGGTCCCTCATGTAGATTAGTAGCTGGTAGGTTTCTTTGAAAATGAAATGAAATCTTTAAGTTTTACGTCCCACGGCTATGCCGGTGAGGCTAAAGGAGACAAAGATAATGAAAAATGAGCGAAATGGCGGAATGAAGAAACTGGAAGGAAACGGGAGAACACCGAGAAAACCCACGAGCACGGTGTTTGTCCACCACAAAGTCCACACGGCGCGAGCTGGGATCGAACCAGGGACCCCAATCACCGGAGGTGAACGCTCTACCACTAAGCCACCGCGCCCCCCTGCCGGTAGGTTTCTTTCTGTACTAAAGTCTATGCATTTAACTCATACAGTATTGCCGAGCGAGTGTCAGCGAGTGAAGGCGGGTTAGAGCCCCGCAGGGCACGTTGATTTCTGTCTTTCTTACTGCTCAGTGGGAAGGGGGACCAGTAATCTAGAACCTTGCCAATTTAATGTCTTAAACAATCGTCTTTCATATCCACACACTCAATTTTAACCGTAAAATTACCATTTTTGATGACGGATTATTCTTAATCAGTACGTACTTGGTGCAACATCTTGTACCTTTCTACGGCAGTAAGGCCTTATCTTGCGCGAACACTTAATCTACACACCTACCCGATTAGGGCTGTACGAAGGTTAAAATGGGCAGAAAGAAATTATTTCCAAAGTAAACGGTAACTTTGCAGCCCATATTCTAAATCTGTACAAGGATGGATTTAAGAAAAATATAGGGTCATTACAAGAATAAGCTTTATGTTAAGTGGGAGCAAGTTGTACCACAAAAAGTATACATTTCTACAATTTTCATCTTGTCGACAGTTCGCTGATTTCATTATTAATTATTATTTATTCCTTTCTGTGGTGTGACTTAACAAAGTGAATGCGATATTACTTTATTCTTGTACACATCTCGCTCATTAAGGTCTTAACTCCTGTAAAATACGATGTCTAATGAAAGATTCATCTTTTTATCAGTATTTTGTTAACATTATAGTATCGGCTACTTACAAGAATTACCTCTGCCACAGTTTCCCAAGAGGAGCAACACAACTATTTAGTTCACAACAGTTAAATATCAGACAATTTTCGTGTCGGCTCTCTGCACATCCATAGTTACCCGTGCTCAAATATCTCTCACACGGTTCCCTCCCATTTCAAAATTAGCTCCAGATTATATCCCAACACTATCACTCACTTTTGTCAATTTATACACTACAGTCACACACAAAAGGCAGTTGTGTTTGAGCAATAATAGCACTGGAAAAACGGGATAACTTTTTAACAGTTTCACTTGTTCCCGCGATCTTCACATACACTTGCTGGAGAGAAGCACTTCACTACATGACACAATTTCCTCTTTTCAACAACCTGTCTCTCAATGTGATGACGCACATCAAACCTCTTAGGGAGTTCTTAAGTTGACACAACCAGAGCAACAGGACATGACGTCACTTAATGTCGTCACTACCCTGGAGCACTTCATGCGCAGTGTATCCATAAGCAAGGCAGCTCTCTGTTGACAGCATTACGGCTGAGATAATATGCCAAGCTGAATTATAGTTTAAGACATACCTGGAATTTGTTCGTGTACTGGTGGACAATAAAAAAACACATTATGTTGTTACAGCGGTTGTGTGAGTTGCGTTTTACATTCAAAAAACGAACAACACAAACAATGCACTGAATAATGCGTAAATAATTGCGGCTCGTCCCATCAAAGGCGGGAAGAACGCCGAAATCTTTTAAAAAAATCTCGTTTCGTGCTGCGCACTGATACGTGTATCAAGATTGAAATTTCAGGTTTCCTCAGTTATGTTCTATTTTATAAGTGTACTGGCATTCATGATTTATCAATTTCTTTTAGCACCAAATGAACCCTTGTAGGTTTAGTAAGTGTTTTGGAGTGGCAGCAATGGGATTAAGAATACGTGGACATTTTTAAAATTACAATTTACAGGTAAAAGGTGTTAATTCAGAACAAAAGACAAATGTTTAGGGAATTTATTTATGAAGGCGCAGTCTATGTAGCTAAGTCATCTGTGAACATAGATACATCAATAAAATGTTGCTTTCATTTCTATGAAACTCTCCTTAAGGGGCGTTATTCAACGGTTGCAAACTAAAGTACAAGGGACTTGTAATGTGACTATTTCGCTGCCTGAACCTACCCTAACCTAACCCGAACTACTGCTACTCTACTACTACTAATATACTATTATTACTACTACTACCATTACTGCCTTACTATACTACTACTACTACTGCTACTAGCCTATTATTATACTATCATTGCTACTACCAGGGCCGAAACCAGCTACAAAGGTTTGGGAGGGTCGTGAATATGTTACGGGGGGCCAAGTCATTAAAATTATCTTATAAATATCTAAATTGTGTTTCTTGTATTAATAATAAAATTTTGTATTGAAGTCTGGAGGGGCCACAAAAAGTTTAGGAGAACCTGCCCCCTAGCCCCTCTATGGTTGCGGCCCTGGCTACTACTAAACTACTACCCTACTACTACTGCCTTACTACTACTATACTATATTACTACTATTACTACTACTAAGTGTGCACCCATAAATCTTTTAAAAAATGTAATTTTTGAATAATTATCTCTTGTAGCGCCCCTGAATTTTATCTGCTCCTGGTGGATCACTGACATGCGCCAACACATGTACAGTCTAGAAGGCGTGATGACACTATTTTCATCAAGAAATGTGAGTTTCAAGGTAATATGAATTTGTCCACGTATTGTTGATCTGAACTGCGGGAACTGCTCTATCCCAATTTAAGGATGCATATTAACACTGATGTAATAAAGTAATTATGCAGCCTATACCTAAGCTACACGAGGTTTACGTTTCCGCACCCACTGCTCAACTTTTGAAGTATTTCGTTTTATTAGCTTATCGACGTCGACCATACCCTAGACGCCGCATGGACAAAGTCACACATAGTACGAACTGTTCGCAAAATCAAAGTACGCGAATCACTTATCGACAATTTTCGCATTTATTACTGCCTTAAAATGGGAAGGTCATTAAGTGACATAAATTCCTGCCTATATTTGTGTGCGTTGTGGATTACACGCACAACATTTAATGGATTTATCAAGAAATACTGAACCCACAGGTTCAGCACCCACATAACTGCATTACTTATGAACAAGGGCTCCCATCAGGGGGGACAAGGTGGGGCGTTCACCTCCCTAAGAGGAAATTGTACTTGGGAGTATTGAAAACCCAATAGAAATTTACATTACTTACAGCAAAATTTGAAACTATATTTGAACTTATACTTGCCCCCCTTGGAAACCACAACATGGGCGCCCTTGCTTATGAACTGCACACTAAGAAAAATCCGTTCTCCGGACAGCGGTATATTGTACAAATATATGAAATCCTCTTGCTTACTACAGAAATCAGTATGGAGCATATGCTACATACGCACTACCCTTAGATGTTACATCATGCCGTTGCAGGATGTCTGACATCTAATAGTTTTCCGTATATCACCTATGTTACATTCTGCAGCTATATTCTATTCTACTATGGACATTCTGCGTCGATTTGTATGTGAGATCCTGACCGCCTATATTGTTTCATACGGAAAATGCGTATAGATGGAACACTTATACGGAAAGTATTATAAAACATGCGTTTTCAGTTATACGTTTGCTGTACGTTAAGTCCAAAAACTACAGGAATTACGCATATAACCTACCGTTTTAAGTACGTTACCTACAATTTTTTTTCTCAGTATGTGCTTTGAAAACTAGCCATATGTCGGATTACGGGGAGAAAGCATTTTTTGGTGAAAATCATTGCTGTTTTCTTAAAATGTTTTTGAGGTTAATCTACCTAAAGCCAAATATACCACTAACTAAAGAGTTTCAGACAGTATTGCTGAGCATGAGTAGTCGCTAATGCTCTCGCCTTTGGTTCTGGGCTCGATTTCCGGCAGGGTCAATCGGTCGAAAAGGTGTAACAGCTTTTTCAGGCTAGCTATCCTAAATGAGGATTTTTTCTTGGATTTCCTCATTCACACCAGGTAAATGCCGGGATGGTATCTAATTTACAAGCCTCAGGCCGCTTCTTTCCTTATCCGTTCCTTATATCCCTCCCCCCGTACCGTGATTGTGTGCTCGCCGAGGATGTGATCCCTCCAACGTGACTTGCTTAAGGCCATAGATGCCGGTAATGGCCATGACTTGTATCAATAAATAAATATTGACGAGCGAGCGCTAGCAAGCGAAGTCGGATTAGAACGCCGCAATGCACGTTGTATTCGTCCATTCTAATTAATAGCAAATAGTAATTGCAAAATTCTCCATTCCGCACACGGCATTTCCAGTCTACTCAGTTCACAAATTACTCACATATCAATATCAATTATCTTTCCGCAACATGAACTCATTCCACCTATAAACATTGTGTTTTTACGTAGCTTTGGTCTCCCGTAATCCTACAGAACCCGAGAAATATATTACATACTTATTTCCTAAATTTTGCAAATTCAAACTCATAAAATAGGACTGCACCATCGTTTTCTACATACAGTAAACGTTATATAATTTTTAAAAATTAGTAGTACAGCGCACCACTAGTCACTCACGCAGTCATTCATTTTAATCATAAATTACTGTTTTATGTTCATGTATTCTACACCTGCATCAATTTATCCAGCGCCGGAACTTATTTTTTTTTTCTTGGAAGGGGAGTAAGCATTAATACGCGTATTTGATGCTCCTAAAAAAAAGTTTCTCTAATTCTTGGGCTCTCTCTTTCCATCTTTCTTTTACTCTTTATGGGCTCGGGTCGTTAGTTACACCTTTGGGCCCTTTCCATACATGACAAATGAATTAAGGGAACAAGGGTCCCTAATAGTAAACTTTTTTATTGAAATGGGCCCACGACCCATTTTTGTTTTATTTACCTTTTATGTGTTGTTTTGTTTATGTAATATAGTGGACATATTCGATGCTTCATTTATAATTTCATGTTCGTATCGTATACGGAGTAAGAAAATTTTGTCTTAAAATGGGTCCCCTCGAACGGCGGGGATCTTCCTTGGTGAAGCATTTGACCCCTCACTCCTTAAGTTACGGCCCTGTCACTTATCACATACTAGGCTGGTAGCCAGCCCAAAAATCTAGGGGAAGCCCGGTAGAAGTTTGGGAGGGGGCCCCGATCCAAACGTATTATAGTTAATCATCATATTATAGCTCAGCGCACAAATTTTCCGGTCGCCAAGTTGCCATTGGCGACTAGAAATTTAGAGCTTGTAACCAGTGTTCAGTAGGAATGGTTTCTGCCTGAACTCACAGGGCAGCGCTTTTTCTGTTTCGTAAGAAAATAATTGTCACTGAGTGAGAGAAAACACGGGATGTGAAGTCTTTCTTTGTCAAACCAAAGGCCGTTTGGTGAAAGGAGGCATCTCAATTTGTACGTGAGAGATACTGGCGACCATTTTTTTTTTTTTTTTTGGATTGGCGAGTGCGTCTGACTTTGAAATTTTGCACCCTGTTATAGTTCATTTGCAAGCGTACTGTGAAAATTTTAGAGGACCAGTAAAAATTTAGAGGAGGCCCGCCCCCTAGACCCCATGGATACGGGCCTGTCACATTCTAATATGATGTAGACCTATCATTAATTTTTATGTCAATTATATATTGTGGATCTCCAAATTTTTTGTGACAACAAATCTTTCGCGGAGCACATCATCAAATTTCGCGTGTGGAGATGCTATGTTTTCACACAAATAAACAAATATCTCTTTAAATATATTACTTCATTAACAGATAATCATTTTTAAACAAATTTTCTTTACCGGTCTGTTACTTTAGTATAAAATTAATAAGTTGACACCAAATCAGTTGCAAACACTGCTCAACTTACTATCACATTTAGTGACGTCATATTGTGTGGTGCTCTGGTTTTGTCAACTTAAGATCTCCCAAACCTCTTACGTACGCGTACACTCAGTAAGCGATAGTTTCATCTCTTCCTTAGGCGCAGCGTTGCCAGACTCACAGCTCGGAATTATTCCAAAATCTGATCGAAATTATGCTAGATTCGGTCAAATTATGCTAGATCCTCATAATTACTAATTCAGGAGTTTTAAAAGAAAGAAAAAAACGAAATTGAGATACGATAACGTAACTTAAAATACCCAGAGCGCAACAATTCGTGGATAGAACTCAATACTTCACGCACCAAAGGTTTAACTCAACTAAACTAGTGCAGTCGTTGCCAGACTCAATGGCGTATATATCGTATAAATGAATGCAAAGTGTTTGTTTGAAAGAAAGAAAATTACCTCGCTGCTTAAGCGGAGTTGGGAATTGTCTGCTGGGGGGGGGGATGTTTGGTCGGTATCGGACCTTTTATTTCAGGAATAAAGATGGTCATGAAATCAGAAATAAAGATGGTGTAGTTGTCAAAAAGTTGGGGGGAGAATGACTCCCATAGCTCCGCCCATGCCTCGCACTTAAAGGATTAGTAACCCTGAGTAGAGCCACACAAAAAAGCCCAAAGCCGTTTCTAACTTACTTCGGAAAATAAGACTGGCTGTATGGTTTACCGACTGTATGAATGAATGGATGATACATTTCTGCCGTTGTTTTTCTTCCCACGACCAACTCCTTTCTCATCTCCAGGTTTTACGGCTTTTTGATAAACTTCCTGAAATTATGCTAGATTTGGGCAGGATGCTAAAAGCAAGATGCTAGATGCTAAAGACATGCAAATTATGCTAGATCTAGCATCATTATGCTAGATCTGGCAACGCTGCTTAGGCGCCCGGTGCTCTCGCCTACGAGCAAAGATAACTATATACTGCGCATGATCAAAGATTCAGGTGCGGCCCCTCGCGTCGCTGCCAGAAGCCAATTTAAGCATGATTGCAAACTACTAGCTAGGATCATTGTTGAATGAGAGTTGAAAATGATTTTTTTTAATACATCAACTTAAACACTGAGAACAATCATCATGTACTTGAATATTTTATACTAAGTTTGACTTTGATACATATCGTGCCATTTCATAACAAACTTTTCATCATTATTTACATCAAAATAGTTGTTAAGACTAAAATAGCGCATACAATATCGAATTCCAATTCACAGTTACATGTCCTTTCAAACTGACGTCATTATATTTTGCATTTTATGTTGTCTGTCCAAGGTCATTCATAACCTTATGAAATTTGTTTAGTTAGGATAAAATAAAATGATTTTTCAGTGTCTTGTTTTAGTTGAAAATGATACTCGTCCTCAGTATTGTTATCATTAAAACGCAACCTATCACAAATTTATGAGCTTCCACTTTCTTTTTTTTTTTTTTTTTTTTTTTACTTTTATAGAGGTTTGTTTCTTTTTTTCCCATTCCTTTCCTAGCATTTTTTTCAATAATCTTTATTTTTATCTACCCAACCCAAGCGCCTAAGACTAATTGCCCCTGTTCTACTTTTTCGTTATAAAGATTTATTTTTTAGGTACGAGCTTTGTCCTTGTCACCTAAGAACAAACAAGAAATTAATTTGTTTTAGAATGTATCTGCCTGACGCAGATAGTATTTTATCGAATTCGTTTTCTGAAGCTACAATTTCGTCAATACCATTACAACAAAGTTCATTCAAATACCTATAAATTTTCGCTCTACTTACTTAGAAAAGAATAATAGGAGCATGTTTATATTTCTTGGGAACTTTCATATTTATAAGTATATTAAAAATAATAGAAAGTGACCGGGTGTCGGATCCAGAATTTTCTGAAGAGGGTGTAATGATAACTACCAGTAGATTTGAATTAAATTTGATTTTTTAAAAAATTCCTTTAGGCATCTGTGGTGTGAATGAGAAATTGCCCTGGGAATGCTTAGTCTCTGGTCTTGGAAATCGAACCCACAATTTTCCGAATGCAAAGCCACGACCGCTTTGTAACGGTATAATTTTCAATATAACTTATAATTAGCTTGGAGCTTTAGATAAAGAATTTCTTTAATCATAATGATGGATACTTGTATCGTACAGAGTCGTTATGAAAATGTTGCTATTTTAGTTGCTAGCCTCTCATTTTAGATAAAGTATATTTACAACGATAGGGGGTGCACGTGCACTATGCATCCCCTAAGTCCGACCCTGCAAGTAATCTTTACTCTTTTTTCTTTTCTTTCTTTTTTTTTTAATTATTGATTTGGGTCTATGTTTATTGTATATTTAAAAGAAGCCCTGACTGACTGATCAATGCGTATACCAAACTGTTCAAGGTAGAAATTTGACATTTGGACAATGGATACGGTTGTGATGTAATGGACACTAATAAAGGATTTTCGAAAATTCGACGTGGAAAAAGAGATAGAGGGGTAGCTATTGTTATATCAAGATGTTCAAATCTCGGAATATTAAGGTTAGAGACATGACATTTGGTAATGTAGAATTTTCATTTAAAACAATGGTTCCCAACCTTCTTTACCTGGCGCCCCCTTAATGAACTCTGTATAATTCACGCCCCCCCTTTCCTTGCTGCTTGTTAGTCTAACCCCCTTTTGGGATTTCAGAAGCAGCATTGAATTTTTAAATTTTGAATAATAAATAAACATTTTATTTTTCATTACATTTTTAATTTAAGGTCCCATTCAACAGTCAGGCTATATAAGATGTAGATCTATAGTTTAACGTGAGATCCGAATCACGTGAGCTCCCGCAGGGAATTAAATCCGGATGTCCCACGCTAAAGGCGCATACACTAACCTTTCAGCTACGAAGCAGCTTCATACTACTACTACTACTACTACTACTACTACTACTACTACTACTACTAATAATAATAATAATAATAATAATAATAATAATAATAATTATTATTATTATTATTATTATTATTATTATTATTATTATTATTATTATTATTATTATTATTATACCAGATTTATTGTTAATGAAAACTCATTTCTTACTCAATACTTATTTTGTGTTTGTACGCTATTTACTATAACGTCAATTTGTTACAACATTTGTAATACTTGTATTTATTTATTTCAATAACTTCTGCCCCCCCCCCATTGCTCCGTATTCACACCTTCAAGAGAGGGTGTCCCAGGTTGGAAACCACTGATTAGGCCTAAATATAATTAAACATGTAATTCGACATTTTTTTTTATTTCACCAAAATGGAAGAAACAGAGGTGAGGTAGTTCACTAAGATGCCCATATAAGATATTTGAATGTCGACTTCGAGTTACAAAGGAACCAAAATATTTCCCACAGTGGCACATGGAGCATTTACTATATAGTTTGCGGTTGGAGAACACAAAAAGTTTAATTTCACAATCATTCACTTTCACTAGAATGTCTTCTTTAGTCTAAAGGTCATGAAATGTTAAACTTAATAAATAAATAAATAATTTTCATCTGCTAGTTTATTCACAACTAGCAGCGTTCACCCCGCTTCGCTGCGGTCACCCCGGAACGCAATAAACTTTGTTACTTAGATAATTTTTACTTTTTCGCTTTCAAGTGATATGATAAAAACCATAGAAGATTGCAGTAAATCTTAACATTATATCGCCTGTCATTTATGTTAACCCGCCCCGCTTCGCTGCGGTCATCCCGGTGCTGGCATATTGTAAAAGTGTCTGTAAAAATAAGCAAATCAATTAAAAAAATTTTAAACAGAAGATTCAAGCTATTTTCCGCTGTATATCGCCTGTCATTTATGTTAACCCGCCGAGTGACACGGTCATGCGGGTTGCATATAAATACGTTTATTTTTACCTATGATGAACTAATAACAAAGGATTTGTACGTTATGGACACTTGAATGGTCAATTATCTCAAGACACTGGTAATTAAAAATTAAAGTGATATGATAAAAACCATCTAGGGTCCAAATCCTAATAACCCCCCAAAAATGAAAGAAATTGGTTCAGCCGTATTAGCGTGATGAGCGGACAAAATTTTGTACGTTCTCTTTTATATATATAGATTGAAATACATTTCTGTTTTCCTACGATGTTATGCAACCCGCTCGTAAGTTATGTGAATTTGGTTGCCTAACATTGCAGGTTAAGTTGTTTTTCTTTTTTAGAAGATACTGTAATAATAAAACCCGAGATGCCTGTGACGTCTCTTAAAATTTGAGTTGAGTTGATTTTAGTTTAGCGTCCCTTTCAGCAGCGAGGCTATATGAGACGTGGACCTACTGATTAACGTGGAATCCGAACCACATGAGCTCCCGCCGGGAATCGAACCCGGGTCTCCCACGCCAAAGGCGCGCACGCTAACCGCTTAGCCACGGATGAGCTCTCTTAAAATTTCGGTACAAGGTAACATTATACAGAGTGTTTAAAAATAAAACTGACAACGTTTGGGAGGTGATTCCTGAGCTGACACCAAGATAAGACGAAAAGTATAGACCAACCTGGGTGCACAAATGCTTCCTTTCAGAGTTACAGCCTGCCGAAAACATGAAAAAATGAAGTTTAAAGGTCCACAGCTCCAAAACTATGAGACCTACCGTAGTCGGGCCAAGACTTCACTTAGGAACTAATATGTACCCTATACAAATATCTAAGTTTCAGAATCCTGCGGTACTTCCACAACAACTTTTATAGAGGTAGTTAGTGAGCACTTCAAATTATATGCTCGTAGCCAAACTCCCTCTATAAAAATTGTTGCGTGAGTACCTTGGGATTCTGAAACTTGGATATTTGTATAGGGCACATACTAGTTCCTAAGTGAAGTCTTGACCCAACTACGGTATGTCCCATAGTTTTGGAGCTATGGGCCTTTAAACTTAATTTTCTCATGTTTTCGGCAGGCTATAACTCCGAAAGGAAGCATTTGTGCATCCAGGTTGGTCTATACTTTTCGTCTTATCTTGGTGTAAGGAATCACCTCCCAAACTTTGTCAGTGTTGTTTTGAAACACTCTATATAAAGATATATTTACAGTGCACATCTTACCACTATTTAAACAGCCCCTGTATCATTAAATTAAATAAATTAAAGTATTCGGAGTCATGCCTTGTAATATAAATATTTTTTTTTATTGCAAACAATCCAATCATAAATTTTGTTACGACAAATGGAGAAATGATGAAAAGGTAAAATATGGAATTAGATAGATAACGAAAAATCTTCAAGTGACCAAGAGGGAAGAGGAAAAATTTTTCTTGATAGTAAGAAAATTGAGGAACTTGAAGATGTTTAAGTGTTTGGCTGGCATAATAACCTTAGATGAAAGTTTTTATTTTTAAGCACTTTGAAGCCAGAGTGGCACAAGCAAAATAAAAAAGATGAAAAAAAAATGGAAAAAGATGAAGAAAACAAAAATACAACAACTAACATTGAAGAACATTTCAATAGCAGCAAGGACGTCTTTGTAGACAGTGTAGGTTTGTATGGAACACAAAGATGAACCCCAAAAGAAAGGAAGAGAAAGTAGAAAAAGGAAGACACTTGAGATACCAAAGGAAAACTCTATGTATTATGAACGTAGAGCAGAAAATATATTAAAAGAAACAGACTATAGCTGCAATGACTCGTGAAGCTTGAGCTCTACTCTAATGATAAAAATGTTTTCAGTCAAGTGTGGTATATCGGAGGATTTCATTACGATTCGTGGACCTTGCTTCCGAACGCATACATGAAAAATCGTCAAACAGCAGAAGTGCACCTAAAATATTGTCGAACTTCAAAGACATGATGAAAGAAAGAAAAATAAAGCAGTTAAATTACTACGGTAACAATAATATCAGCAAAAAACATACAACAACAATGTAAAGAATAACAAAACGAAACTTGGTGGCAATCCTACAACACTACAGCCTCAGCAGATACTTTCCGTATATATTACACTGGCAAAATTTCCCGGATAGGGGTTGATGACCGGAACACAAAACTAAACGCGGCAGTTGTGCCCCTGGGTCTCTAGACTAGGGACCATGGTCCAAGTGTATCTAGAAGAAAACCCCTCAAAATGTTGGCAATGTTTACATTAGACCACCCTCTTAAATTTGGGAAGATATGCATAGGAACACTTCTTAAATCTTGAAAATTGTCAAAACTAAAAATTAGAATAAGACAGGGGTGTGTACCTCTATAAGTTTTGTTCCCTTTTATGTGTAAAAAAAATAAAAATAAATCCAGTTTGAGAGGCTTGTGATTTTTAAATTCTCTTTGGTGAGGCTTTATGACGTTATATGATTATATAGTCGAGTACAGGAGACCATTCTCTTTCAAAAGACATAGGTACATTGATACTCTCATCTTAAACTCTGGAAAAAGATATACAGAGTGTTTCAAAACAACACCGACAACGTTCGGGAGGTGATTACTAACACTAAGATAAGACAAAAAGTATAGACGATCCTAGGTGCACAAATGCTTCCTTTCGGAGTTATAGGCTGCCGAAAACATGAAAAAATGAACTTTAAAGGTCCACAGCTCCAAAACTGTGGGGTCTACCATAGTCGGGTCAAAACTTCACTTAGGAACTAATATGTGCCCTATCCAAATATCTATGTTTCAGAATCCTAAGGTACTTCCGTAACAAGTTTTATAGAGGGAGTTTGGCTACGGACATATAATTTGAAGTACTCACCAACTGCCTTTATAAAAAATGTTTTGGAAGTACCGCAGGATTCTGAAACTTGGATATTTGTATAGGGCACATACTAGTTCCTAAGTGAAGTCTTGACCCGACTACGGTAGGTCCCATAGTTTTGGAGCTATGGACCTTTAAATTTCATTTTTTCATGTTTTCGGCAGGCTATAACTCCGAAAGGAAGCATTTGTGCATCCAGGTTGGTCTATACTTTTTGTCTTATCTTGGTGTCAGGAATCACGTTCTAAACGTTGTCGGTGTTGTTTTGAAACACCCTGTATATATTGATCCACCTCTTAAATTTGAGAATTATCAAAAAAAAAAAAAAAAAAAAGACAAAATTTGATACGTGTTCTCTAGGACTAGAATAGCGGTATATATCTTTTTAAGTTTGACTGGTGCTGCTTGTCCCCTTCTATGAGTATAAAAAAAGAATACCAAAAATTTGATTCGATTTGATTTGATTTTAAGTTTATCATCCCTTTCAGCAACTAGGCTATATGAGACGTGGATTTACAGCTTAAGTGGGATTCGAAACCACATGAGTTCCGCCAGGAATCGAACTAAAGATTCGAAGCTTGGAAAATTTTCTTTTTGATGAGTCTTTGTTGTATTATATGGCTATACGAATGAGTATAGGAGTCAGTTCTCTTTTATACGACACGGGTACATTGATGCTCATCTTTCAAAATTTGGTAGGGGTACATAGAACCACCCTCAAACTTGAGAATTGTCAAGAGATAAATATTGATAAATGTCCCTTAGGATCCGAATATCTACTTTTGTAAATTTGGATGGCTTTGCTTGTCTTTTATGGGTAAAAATTTTCAACCCAAAAACGCGAAGTTATTGATATCATGTGGTCAGTTATTGACTTAGTTTATCATACTTGATAAGACTTAGTTGTATAATATGGTTATATGAATGAATACTGGGGTCCATTCTCTTGATTAGGACATAGTGGGAGTCTAGGACAACTATGGACAAGGAAGTATCATGTGATATGTTGATAGCATTTGTGAAGAGCCCGATCTACCGATAGTGATGTCAACCGGCTCGGCTCGGTTTAACTGAGATAACTGACCTCGAGCCGGCTTGATTATAATGAGCTATTGGCTCGGCTCGTTTTGGCTCAGGTGAGTCATCGGCTCAAGCAGACTCGGTTCTGTTCGGCTCAGGTGAGCCATTGGCTCGAGCCGGCTCAATTGGAATGAGCCATCGGCTCGGTTAGGCTGAGCTCAGGTAAGCCATTGGCTCGACCAGGCTCGGTTGTGTGAGTTGTTGGCTCGGCTCACTTCTCGATTCAGCTCGGTGGTGACTGAGCCGTGAGCCAAGCCGTTTCTTAGCTGTATTTATATATATCTAAAATGTATGTATGTATGTGTGTGTGTGTTTCAGCATGAATCTGGAACACTTGAAGCAATTTTAACCAAATGTCGTACACATATTACTTACAGTTTGAAAAAGAGTACTGTTGGAATAAGTTCCTTTAGCACTAGTGATGTCAACGTGCTCAGCTCGAGCTCCGGCTCTGCTCGGCTTGACTCGGCTCAGGTGAGCCATTGCCTCCAGCCGACGAGGTTGGAATGAGGCATCGGCTCGGCTCGGTTCGCTCAACTGAGCCAAAGGGTTTGAGTCAGCTCGGTTGGGTGAGCTGTTAGCTCGGCTCACTTCTCGGTTCGGCTCGGTGGTGACTGAGCCGTGAGTCGACCCGCTCGAGCCGTTGACAACACTACCTGCAGTACCCGCCATGTAGCATGTGTCAACGCTGCTGCGAATCGAAAGTTCAAACGTACGGATCAATGTAAATAGTACTCTGTAACTAGTGTAACTAGTAAGTGTAACTACTGACACCCTTACAAGTTTAACTGCAGACGATCCCAACAATCAATTAGAGTTCTGTCAATCGGCCCTGGAACAATACAATGTTAACCCATAGTTTTTGCATGAGGTGTTGTTTAGTGACGAGGCACTTCCTGAATGGTGAGGTAAATGAATAGGACCATCGATATTTTATTTATTTCGACTTGTTTTACATGTCAAAGTCAAGCCTATATGAAGCCTTATCTACCACCTAAACATGATACAAAATTCCAAATTCAGAGACTACAGTTTACAATCGCAAAAAAAAAAAAAAAAAGTTAGAAAGTAAAAATTACAAGAAATAGACACTTGCACACACAAATATTATAGTGCTACACTAGAATACATAGTGTTACAATACGCAATAAATGTTATGTTTTATATCCTTATGATAAGCTTCACTACTGGCTCTTCTATCTCTCTGTCCATTCAACCCTGCTTCGATAATAAATTGTAAACTGCTCTTTTGAAAGATGCTACAAAGTTTGACTCACGTACCGAGATGGCAAAGCATTCCAATCACGACAAGGCCCGGACTGGTCCAGGTGGCTAGACAGCGATCGCCGCCCAAGCAGAGGCCAAATCAGAAGGGGGCCAAATGAAAATTTTAATAAAGAGAGGAGGTCACATAAATTTGGAATAAAATTACGTAAATCCAAATAAAAATTCATTACACCAATTTCTGGTAGCAATATTAAGATTTACTATTAATAATTTCTTTCCTGCTCTTTTATCACGTTGCAACCATAGTTAATTCAATTATGACCACCCTGTATGCCTATATGTGCACACGATTTGCTTAAGTACACACAATCTGGGTACCTGACATAGTTCGTGGACCACAAATCCTTACTGATATTAATATCCCTACAAGAAGAATTTGTTGTGCTTGTTCCGAAAGGTATATCCCGCTCAGAAAAAATACCGGGATACGTGCAGTGGGCGTCACTTTGCAGCTTATCGTGCCTCTTGTTCCCAAATACTGAAACCGCCAATGTTAACTTTACATTAATTTGTCCATAGTTCTTTATTAACAAATTACAAATTTCATCCATCCCAAGACGAGATAAAAAAAAAAAGTATATGCTAATGATTACTATCTGTTATTTTCATTGTGATCTTTATGGTATAATGTACGGTGTGGCTACTAAAAAACAGTGTGCTTTATCTCAGAGATAAAAGTGAGGGGAAATGAGGGAGGACGTCGTCCCCCCACTTTCAGCAAATATATGTGGCGTCCCCTCGCTTTCCAAAAAATAACAATGGGCTAAGATAGGCGTCATGCGTCCCCCTACCTTTTCAGATCCACTTTTACCCCTCCTTTATCTAAGATAATAGTGTGCTTTTGTTGTGGGAAAACAGTGGGCAATCAGCGTTGTGGTGGTTTGGGGGGTTGAGAATTCGAGGCCAAGACAATATGTCAGCCGCCGGGGCCAATTAGTAGTCAGTCCGGCCCTGATCACGACAGGTTGAAATTATGTATGACTTCGAGGAATAAGTAGATCTATGAACAGGAAATGCAAGCTGGCTATTAAAACGTGATCTTGTGTCCCTGTCATCGTCATGGAAATCGCTTAAAAAATTAAGGTGTTTTAGAAGGTAAGAAGGTTCTGTAAAAGTAAGTGTTTTATACAGCAATACGAACGAGTGTAATTTACGCCGTTGTTGCGTCTTCTGCCATTGTAGCTTTTCAAAGAATGGTGTTACATGATCGGATAATTTTAAGTTAAAAATAAAACGTATAAAAGCATTTAGCATTCGCTGCAAACGGTTTTCTAAATGTATATCAGCATCAGTTAAAGTGGTGTTACAGTACTCCAGATGTGGTACCACTAGTTTGAACAAGAGTTTTTGTTTCAACTGTGTTGGTAAAAAGTTTTTTAATTTACTGAGAGAATGAAGAATTCCAAGTCTTCTTGCATGATGTGTTAATTTGATCAGACCAAGTTAAATATTTGTTAAGTATGACGCAAAGATTTTTTACAGAGGAAGAAAAGGGAATATTTACGTCTTCTAAAGTTATATTGGGAACAAGTGAAGCATCTATTAACGTTGTTTCACGTTTGGAAATAATTAAAATTGACTTTGATTTGACTGGATTTATAATCAAACAATTATTTGCTGACCATTTAGCCAAATTACTCAAGTCTTCGTTCATCTTTGTTATACAAGTATCTATCTGCCTTGGTGAAGAAGATAAATACAATTGAATATCGTCCGCATACATGTGATACTTACAGTGTTTTAGAGATTGTGTTAAGTTATTAACATAAAGACAGAAAAGAAGAGGCTCTAAAACACTACCTTGAGGAACTCCACAAGGGAGATTGCGCTGACCAGAAACTAAATTGGCAACTGCCACTGCCACATACTGTTTTCGGTCGCATAAATAATTTTGGATCCAGTTAGCAGCACAAAGTAGAGAAGCTAAATTTTTGTACATGTTTCTGCAGCAAAATGTCATGGTTTATTGACCGGAATGCTTTGCTATAATCCAGTAAGGTAAGTATGGTTATCTCTCTCTCTTACCCAAAACAGAACGTATATCATTAATAATACTGGTAAGGGCTGTAGAAGTGCTGCAACGTTTACGAAACCCGGATTGAAAAGTGTCTAAAAGGTTATAAGTTCAAAGTGCTCACGTACTCTATTTGGTCACTTACAACATATTCAAGAGCTTTAGATAGGGCAGATAATACTGATATAGGCTTTAAGTCTTCTGCAGACCGGATATCCTTAGATTTAGGGAGAGGCAGAACTCGTGCTGTCTTCCTCAAGACTGTGAATGAGCCGGTAGTAAGGGAAAGATTAAATGCATTAGTAATTGGGGAGAGGACGAAAGGTAATATTTTCTTGATCAATGTTATGCTTATCTCATCCGCACCTCTAGCAATGGATTTTATCTTCTTAATCGCTTTCATTATATCCTGTTGGGTAACACAAGTGAAAGAGAAAACATTTTCTTCAAAATTAGGGATTTGTAGAGTATTATCAGATCTTACATTTATCTGTGAGCTAGAAGTATCAATTCTACAAAAATAATTATCAAGATAAATCAGCAAAGCAAGGGGCAACTACATCAGGCTAGCCTCTTTTACTGCTACGAATGCCAAGTAGCTTCAAATTTCTCCAAAGATGGGAGGGATTCTTATTTTCGATCAGAGTATAGGAAAATTTTAATTTCGCATTACGCACGGCTTGATTACATCTATTTCTAAGGATCCTATGTTCCTCAAATTTGTCATTTGAGGTCAGGCGAGAATCGAAACTTGACCAATGAGTGTAAATGTGTAGTTGGGAAGAAGCTTATGATATGGTGTGGAATATGCGGTACATGCATTCTGGGTCCTAAACCCGTAGAAAGTACATTGAATGGACTGATGTGGAAGCCTATTACGCGAGAAAGTGCGTTACCTCACTTCTAAATCCAGAAAGTGCGTTCCCAACGTAGGTGCATCACTATGCGGTGTAGGTCCGACAATGGTTGACTTTTAGTTTACTCGTCAGTGGATCCGCAGAGGTGGAGTAGTGGAGTGGCCACCGCGATCCCAGATCTCATTTTCCTGAGACCTCGCGCCCCTGGAATTTTACCAGTAGGAACACGTAAAGACCATTGTAATCACTAGTGGAGGGGCCACCGCGATTCCCAGACCTAATATTTGGGCTTTTAATATGTGGAGAAATCAACAACGTCGTGAACTGCAGTTACTACGAATAACGCACGCCTATGGATATTGATGCTGAGAATTGTGTACAGGGATTGAAAGAAACAAAGCCTTGTGATATGTACCTAGCAAAACTGGTCACCACATTGATCATGTACTGTAACTGCTCATCTTCCACCTTTGCATGTGAATCAGTCTCATGGAAATAAAGTTTGTTAAAAACATATTGGACAAGTATATTGGAGGCCTTTATTCTCAAACGATCCTCAAATTTATTTATGCTCAAATTTATCCTCAACTATTTTATCCTCAAATTTATTTAGTAACCTATAAGGTTAAATTTCTGGGAAAAGTAAGTACAGTCCAATTTGAAAAATATGTGTAGAATATTTTCTGGTGAAACGAAATGTTGTAGATGGTAGCGAAAGTAAATGTTCAAAATGGTGTTTTTCAGCATCAATATATTTCTGAGTACGAGTCCCAACTGCTTCCGTACTTCACGCCAAGGTGTGCAATGGGATTTCTGTGTACACCATTTGAATCTCATCCCAAAATGTGTACAGATTACGTAGTTTACAACGGTACACTTATCTTTCTTTGTCCCCCATAAGAAAAATCGAGCGACGTAAGGTCTGGACAAGGTGCAAGAAGCTCGATTTGTCCTCTGCGTCCTATTCAATGACCTGGTACATTTTGATCCATGTGTGCTCGCATATACCTATGATAGCGCAGTAAGGCATCGTCTTGTTGTAATAAAACCTATCATTGCCGAATATTGCACGAATGACAGAGAAAATGATATAGAAAGTATTATTAAATACTTTTTTCCAGTTACAGTACCGTACCGTCAAAACGGAAAGGCTCAATGATTCCCCTACGAGACAAATTACACTACACATTTAAGTCAGGCAAATTCGAAGCCCTTTCAATAGTAATCTGGGGATTATCTTTAGCTCAGTACACACAATTATACTTATTGACAATACCAGCAAGTTTGAATTGTGCTTCATCCGATCAGAAAAACGCTATCGATAAATCCTGGTTCACGTGTAACCATCTCCTGAATCATCACAAAATTGTATCCTGTGATCTGTTTCGTCTTCACTTAGCTGTTGCACTAGTCTTGGAATGTATACATGAAACTTACCTTCCTTCGCTATGCGTAGCACACTACTCCTCTAACGTGACTCTTGCCTTGAAGATTTTTATTTCGGACGCTGAAACAGTTTCAGCACCGAAACTGAGGATTCAGCACTTGTAGCCGTGTAAGACCACCCTGATCGGCCCTTCTGCACATCATACACCGTTAAATGAACCTCGAATTTTCTCATAAAGGTGAATTCTTACTCTCGAAAGAGGATCAGACCCATTGTGACATTTCCACTGTCTCTGAACCGCAATAACATCCTCGAGCTAACTTAATAACCTGCTTTCTCTCCTCAAAACTCAAACGTTCGTCCGCCATGTTGGTGTTACTCGCGTACCTCTAACTGGGTTGGGCAGCTAGATTGATGATTCTACTGTTACCTGTTGAGGAAACGTACCATTACTTTTTCACATAAATCTAACCTTGTATTTTCTAAGGTAGTTCAAAATGTGTATACATTTTTTTGACGTATATTGTATTTTGTACCTCTCTAGAGGTCGAAGTCCTACCCTTGACATTCTGAGACAAGATAAGTGCCACTTAGTGGCGTATTTAAGGGGGGCTTCCGGGCTTAAGTCCCCCCGAAATCCGATAAATTGTTTTAAAGTAAATGAAACATCTTGCAGAATTTTCAATTTCCAGAAGTAAAGTTAGCAACCCCCTCCCCAAATCAAAATCGTAAATACGCCACTGGTGCTACTGGACCAATGAGTTTTTTAAACAAGGATGCTTTGACCCGACGGTAGGTCAATTGTAAAATGCGGTCAAATTTGGGGCCTACATTAAAACACGTAATTCTTGTATAAATTATATGCACTTTTTAAAACAAAATTTTCGTAACTAACTTGGTTCAATATTTCAATAATTTTTAAAGACCTTTTTTTTTTTTAATTTCAATTACTCACTTATGTCATGATCCTCCCTCCCACGTCCTCCCTTTGTGGGTACTTAAGGGAGCAGAATTTCTATTAACTACTCAGTTGTTAGGATGTAACAACAAACATAGAACAGACTAGTATCCAGATGTAAAGTCCTTCATAACACCAGATGCTAATCACGTGCTAGTCTTGCATCATGGATAATGTTTTCCTTCTTGGATAAGTCAAATAGTAAACACATACTCACATTACTTAGGGAACTATACGATAAGACTTATGCAAGCGCATAATAAATAAATAAACTTTAAAAGTACTATGGAATTGACTTAAGCTTTGTGGAAATTTACTCTGTATTCACGTACAGTTAGGAAAAAAAAAAAAAACAATCTGCTTTGGTAATTTAAAAAGAAAAATGTCAATATACTGTATATTAGCCTGTACAACAGTCAGGCCTGAGCCTGTCCAGGCCTATTGAACCCTTTCATCCAGCCACAACCTTTTATTGAAAACATATTTCTTATAATAACCTCTTAAACTGAACTGAAAATGTTTTCCCGAATAACTGATGTCCAACTTAAAAATATCCTCCGTGTTGGAATATCCAGCGTACCTTCGTACCATGGAGAAACTCAGGGGTGTAGCCAAGGGGGGGCCCATCGGGGCCCGGCCCCCCCAAATGGTTTCCTGGCCCCCCCAAATGACCAACTTTTAAAACATCATAGTCAAATTATCTCGCTTCATTCATTTAAAAGTAACAAAGTTTATTGACAATTAATAATTTACGGTAAAATAGTATGGAGAAATATTGTTTTTCCATACCGATCGAAAAATAGTATAGTATCTCTTCCTTATACCGATCAAAAAATAGGATACTTTTTGTGACAACAGATTACACAATTTACTGCAATTTATATTTGACAGTTTGAAGACAAACGTTTTAACAAGATACTACAAATACAGCCATAAAACAAAGGTACTAAACTGATTTGTAAGTACAGTATATTTTTATATGCTTTAACAAGTGTTTTAAAAGACGTAGAGGATGGAAAATTTGGTGAGAAACAATGCTTTTATTCAATTTAGATTTCATTCGCTCTCTTTTATTTCTACTCAATGTAATAAAATAATTCTGTTTTATTTTAGTCACGAATAATAAATAAATATTTTTGTCAGGAAACCATAAAGAAATCAAGTGAAATTTCAAAGAAAATCAATCTTGTGTAGATAGGTTCTGTATACAAGGTCTTAAATTTAAAGGTAATCAAGAACAGTTTTGTTGCTTTTTCACCTACCACCTTCGAACATCGATATGTCACCTAACCTGGAAGATCAAAAATAGTCCCAATCAGCATAGACGACCTTCTGAAAACGTTCTGGAAGACCATGGAATCCATCGCGGTAGAACTTGGTGGGCCGTGAAACGAAGAAAGTATGAGGTGCATTTTGGACTTTTACTAGGGATTTGAACTGGCGTCCTCTAAGGTGATTCTCCAAAGAATTGAACAGGTGATAATCGGACGGTGCAATACCCGGGGAATATAGTGGTTGCAATATTGTTTCTCATCCAAGGCGGAAAATGGTGTCTTGAGTCATCCTAGCCACGTGGAACTTAGCGTTGTCCCGTAAACGAGAACCCATTTGCAATTCAGAAGTGATGGATCCAGAGTTTTGAGTTTTTGTTGAGCACAGCTCAACTGCTGACAGTACACAGTTGAACTGATACTCTGACCAGCTGGTAGCAGTTCCCGATGCACGATGCGCCAAACACACAGAAGGATCTTCTTCTGGCACAGTACTGGTTTCTGCTGTTTTGAAATCGGTCATGGGATGCTAACCAATGATGACGGCGCCGTGAAGCTTCGTATAGGACACACTTTTTATCATATGTCAACGCCCTGTCCAGAAATGGCTCCGAAACAGTAAATAAACACAGGCGACTGCCGCGTTGCCTTCTGGCCCGGAGTCAAAATATGAGAGACCCATCGACCCAACTTGTAGTGCTTCACAAGTTGATGGATGTGCTGCCGAATGGTTTCTCCACACACTGAATTGTAGTCCCAGTTCCTCTTTGTACATGTGTTGGTCTTCTGGCACGTGGTGTTTTTGGGTGTTTCGTCACCGTCCTTAACTTTGTTAAACCACCGCTGCACTGTCCGCGTCGTCACGACACCCTCACCAAAGGCCTGGCATATCTTCTGTTCCGCTACAACGGCGTTTGACCTCCATTTGAACTCGTTCAGCATACATGCTCTTATGACGCTCTGTGGATGTCCCATGTTCCCTCTGTCTTTACGCAAGTTCACGGTGTGTCTGAATTGCCACAACCAGGTAGTATGTTGGATATACCCACCCCAACAACTGGCGTTCGCCTTATCTCCACTTGCATTCAACTCACAGTGTGAGGTCCAATTGAACGCAGATCTTCACGAAAAGGGACAGAACTTTCTTGGTTACCTTTATAGTTATGTACAGAAGTATAGCGTTTGGTCACGGACAGTGGTTCTTGATTAAGCATAATAAAAACTATATTGAATATAATTTATGGGTAATAATAATAATAATAATAATAATAATAATAATAATAATAATAATAATAATAATAATAATAATAATAATAATAAGAAGAAGAAGAAGAAGAAGAAGCTAAAATAGTGTTTTAGTCTTCCAGAAGGAAACCAAAATTTTTCCTTTCTTTCAGGCCTCAAAAACACTAGCAGCAACACTTTTTTTGGCTTTGTACATTGTAGCTGGCCCCCCCCTCAAAAACGACGGGCCCCCCCTACACAAACCTGCTGGCTACACCCCTGGAGAAACTAGTCCTGAACATGAAGGATCGAGCTTCTCATTAAAATGGTAAATAAACATATTTTTCTGATTTTCTTTAGTAAATATACGTTTTGGTTACCGTTTTTATAACATATTTTTATGTTCGTGTAATGTTATTGTTACGTTGAACGAGTTTCCTTCATTAAGCATGGGTACTACATTTTTGTCAAATTGTCATCGTCACATACGACTCTCGCCGCCAGTATATCTTCTGTAATTGACCCCCCACTGTTCTAACTTACACATGTTCTAACTTACTCATGGGGTCCATCGGGTACGGACCCTCCCTAGAAAACTTCCTAAATCAACATACATTAGTACGTTTTCTCAACAAAACTATACTTGTTTAACAGGAAAATGATCGATGTAGCATGAAAATCTGATCTTACACTTCATCTGTACTCTTTCTCTTATAAAAGAACAATCTATCATTTTTTCTGAAAATATAGGTGAAAATATTTCACAATTACTATCGTCTTTTCTGGCCAGAAATAAAATCAGTTCAATACTACACTGTTAAAAAATGAGGTGTTGAAACCAAGGCCGTGCCATGGGGCGGAGGCGAGCGGGGCGACGGCCCCGGGTGCCGAAGTAAGGGGGCGAAAAATTCGAGAGAAAAAGGAAAAAAAATTAGGAAAAATTGCTTGGAATATATGTATGAGGGCGCCGTTGTATATTTTCGCCCTGGGCGCTGATTTTCTACGGCACGGCTCTGGTTGAAACAATACAAAATGACTACCACTTTAGCGTGTTACTTGTGTGTTAATTCAGCACAAAGATTTTTTTTTGTCGTCTACCCGCTTAAAGGGTTGCGCCCTTTCTTCGGGGAAGTGTTGTATTAGGAATGTTGAGGCTACAGAAATTGTGGTTGGTCTAAGGGGTTTTCCTTTATTCATTCATTATTTTAAGTAATTAACATATATACAATAGAGATTAGTTGAAACAGGTGACACAAAAACCTAATAATAATAACAAAGGTAATATGTTCATGGAGGCTATTAGAAATATGAAACAAGAAAATAACAAACTGTCAGTGCATGAAGGCTAAGTGCGTGAATATAATAACAAATAAGAAAAACAGTAACAGAAATTACAACTCAACGAAATAATATTTAGAAATGATGATGAAAATGAGGATGAATTGTACTGGACGCCACAACACTAGGTTCTGTTAGTGAACGGATGCTGTTATCTTCTGTTCCTGGGGCTATTCAGGAACTGATGGAGACAGAGGAGGCCCATGTTAGTTGGTTATTACTGTGCATATGATGGATAGATGGAAGATGACAAATGGCGTGGATGATACATAGCAAAGACTTCTGGGTCTCGATTGACAGGATCCATTTGCAAGTGATACAGTGTAAGATAGTGTTGGAGCGGAGTGTCGACGTATCTTGACGGTGCATCATTGTCTCGGTCATATCGTAGTATATCCTGAAGCATGGGGTGTCGTAAATCAAAGCGTTTCGTGATGTAACGAATGCGAAGTTGTTCTAGATGGGTGAGCAGTGGTGGAAAGTCTATGAGATCGTAGAGAAGTCTGGTTGGGCTTGGTAAGTGAATTCGATAGGCCAATCTAAAAGCATGCAGTTCCATTATAGACAATTGTTTATAAAATTTGTCGGGAGCTGCGGCCCAAGCTGTATGGCCATAGGTTAAAGTAGTCTTCATAAAAGCTTTGTAAGTGTGGAGGACAGTAGGTGGTCGTAAACCCCAGCTGGTGCCAACTAAACGTTTAAGTAGATTTAGTCTGTTCTTAGCTTGAATAACAATTTTCTTAAGATGCGGAGTCCACGTAAGCTTTGAGTCAAATATCACCCCAAGGTAAGTAAGAGATGATGTGAAAGGAACTGGCGTGTCGTCCACGTGAATATTTAATAAATTCGGATTGCGAAACACTCTGGATCGTCTACGTGGTGGTAGAAAGACTACAGATTGTGTTTTCGCTGAGTTAATACTCAGTCTCCAGACCTGACACCAACGGACAAATGTGTCGATAGCTGGTTGCATGAGTCTATTAATACGCTGGATAGTGCGAGCTGTTGTGAGAAATGCTGTGTCATCGGCGAATTGGTAGACTTGGACGTGAGGAGTCAGTCTGAGATCAGCAACGTACAGTAGATATAACAAAGGAGACAGAGAAGAACCTTGAGGTACGCCAGAATGTAAGAATATGGGGTGTGATAAAGCGTTGTTAATAGAAATATATGCAAGACGCCCTGTTAAGAAAGTATTGATTAATCGTATGTAAGATATGGGCAGCATATAGTTGTGTAATTTGTATATCAAGCCAGGATGCCAGACCTTATCAAATGCCTTTTCCAAATCAAACGTAACTAAACAAGAAGGAAATCCCTTGTTGTATTGGTTATAAATAGCAGTGGCGAGTCTTAAGAGCTGATCGAGTGTACTGAAGTGCGGTCGGAACCCGGCTTGATGGATCGGCAGAAGATTGTGCATGAGGAGGTGGTCGTGGAGCCGACGAACGAGTATACGTTCTAATAATTTGCAAAGACAACTTGTTAAATGGATCGGGCGATACGACTGTACGTCGGATGGTGGTTTCTTAGGCTTAGGAAATAAAAGAACTTTAGAATACTTCCAATCGAGCGGAAAGAAGCCAGTGCGCAGAATAAAAGTATAAATATGGCTTAGAATCAGAATGAAAGAAGGAGGTGCTTGTTTGATGAGAGCATATGTGATGGAGTCAAATCCAGGTGCCGTACTGCGTTTGGTTGCTAAAATAGCCCTGATGTCATCTGGGTCTATAGCCTGAGTGAGTGGATTATTAGGTTCCAGAGTATGGTGGTCAGAAGGCTGTAGATGAGGAGCGGTCGGATTGGCGTGACGATTGATCGATGTTTGAAGGCGGTGCGGTGTGTGCCCTCCAGAAAGAGGAGTGAAGACTTCTTGAAAAAATGTAGCAAAAATATTAGCCTTGTCGATGTCATTATTAAGAGCTTGTTGGTTGTGAATAAGAGGATAGGGTGTACGAGACGTTTTGCCAGTAAGTTGGTTGAATTTACGCCAATATTTGCTGGGATGAGTTTCTGCAGTAAGAGTATTACACGTTAAAATCCACTGTCTTTTCTTGTATGCTACAATGTAGTTGTGTGTTATTCGGAGATATTGGCGGTGTAAGCGCAGTGCCTCCAAGTTGCCACTGGTTCTATATTCACGATAAGCTCGACGTGAAGCAGAAATTAGTGCAAGATATCTTGGTGGCAAAATAGGTTTATGCGGTTGTACATGAGTAGACGGAATAGAATGTTCCGTTGCTCTTTGAATTGCTGCAGTAAGGTCAGTGATAACATGATCAAAAGTATTCTGCGAGGTAGGTATAGTGAGTGTGCTAATGGCGTCGTCTATTGTGGATCGGTATTGATCCCAATTAGCCTTATGATATAGATAAATTTTTCTAGCTGGTAAGTGATTTGACGACTTCACTGTACATTGCAGTTCTAGTTTAACAGAAACATGATCGCTGCCGATGGAATCTAGTACAGTAATGTTAATAAGATTAGAAAGAGAAGACGAGGTTATTACTACGTCAGGCGTTGTATTGCTAGCTGGCCTCGTAGGTTGTGGCAAGATGTGAAATTCTCCTGTAGTGGAAGTTTGTATAAAATCAAGAAATTGCTGTTTGTCGCGCTGTGTTCTACTATGGAAATTCAAGTTTGCCATGATAATATAATGCCGGGATTGCGTATCAATGAAACGAAAGAAATCATAGTTGAGAATCTTTCCTGGCCGAACATAGATTGTGGCAAATGTGACTGTGCGACCCCGAAGGTAGAGAGTAGTTACATTGTATTCAGGCAGATTGAAAGTTTGGGGCATGGTAACAGTGCGGTATGGTAGACGAGTGTTAATGCCGATAGCTGTACCGCCGTATAGACGGGGTCCGGACGGAGCATCATGACGTAGTAAGTTATATTTTGGTATGTAACACTGTAGATAAGGAGCCAGATAAGTTTCGTTGAGTGCGAAGGCTGAGATGTGTTCTTCCTGTAATAACTGCGTGAATAGTACTTGATGTGTCAATAGTGAGCGTATGTTCATAAATAAGAAGCTATACGCCATTATGAAAATACAAAAAATATTGCAAATGAAACCTGCCATATTAAACGTAAACTTCGATAGGTTGGATTTGAAAATGAACTGTTGGTCCAGAATAGGTTGCATGGAGCTGAAGGTTAAACAGAAGTTTAGCTGCATGGATGATTTGGTTGAGAATGTGAGTGCGAAGAAACGGATGAATGTTCTGTAGACTAATCGTGAGGAATCGGAGCAGATCTTCAACAGTAACAGGATGAAGTAAAGAGTTTGCAGGTGGAGTGGGACGGTCAGCAGACCTTATGGGTGCAACAAGTTCTGGTTTAGAAGGTTCCGGTTGTGGCTTAGCTTTACATCTGTAACTATATGTTGGATGCTTTTCAGGACACGCACTACACTGTGGTGGCGCCTTTTGATTGGGGCAATCCTTCGTAGCATGTTGTAATGAACAATAGCCACACTTACTATCATTAGTACACTCGGATGTGGGATGTGCATTATACAGTTGACATCTCTCGCATCTTAACGGAAGAGGAGGAGGTGTGCGGGAAGGTTCTACTTTGTATCGTCTTCGATAAATGTAAGCTCCAGTGGACAAAAGCTGGTCTATCAACTGTGGCTGATCGGTGAGAACCCGTACAAGATATGTTGCACCGTTAGCGTTCTTTATCCGGATACACCGCTTTACAGGAAATCCTTCCTGATGTAATTCCTCATAGATTTCCTCATCGGTGAGATCTGGTTCAACTCCTCGTATAACAACGGATAGCATTGGCAATCGCCTAGGAGGAGGAGGAGTTTTACGTGCACTTGGAGTTAGTGCGGAGATTTTAGCCTTTGGTCCAAAGATCTCAAATGTGGCTTTGTTTCGCACATGCGATACAAAATTTGAGTTGGTAGATTTTAGTATAATGCCTCTGCGAGTTTTAACGATTTCGCGTATCTCAGGACGAGGCACATATTTAATCAACTGCTGAAAAACTGCTCTAACGGTGTTATACTTTTGGTCATAATCTGTCAGCAGGAAGTTATATATTGGTTCTGGTTGGTGATGTGAGTTTGAGTTATCAACGGAATTAGATGATGCCCAATCCATGTTATTGCTCATACTTGGATCAATAATAGATGTGACTCGCTGTTTCTTCGGATCTATGGATTGCTCACCATCCGAGAGAGATCGAGAGCGAATGCGCTGCCCTTTAGTAATGCAGTCAGCGTAAGTAGCAGAAACAGTGGTAGTAAGTCCTGACCGTACCGTTCTGGTAACAATCCGGAGTTGAGTTTTCTGTCGACCGTTTGGCCCTATATTAGCTGGAGTTTGTTGACCGAGATGCGATGAGCCGGAAGCATTGCTAAGATCCGTCATGATACGTAGGGAACCTGGGGCCGAAGCCCAAATGAAGATGCAAACGAAAAGAAGGATGATAGATGAAATTCAAAAAGCAAGCGCCCTCCGAAAGTGAAAACTTTCGTCAATCCTCTTGTGTTGTGCTCGCAAGTACGTGTTGTAATACTTAGTCCTCGCTGACACAGTAAGAAACACAAGAGAGGCTAGGCTTCTTGGTTTAGTATGGCAGCACAAAGACATCGCCTTCCGAACATATCAGAAATAACTCGTTACTACCTGAGAGAATTTGCATTGATATGTATGGTTTAATATGAGCAAAGCTTTGCAAAATATATTTGATACTTATGCCAAGTAACGAATAATGTTCTACGTTTTCTGTAATCGGTCACAATAATATTGTTGTAAAACTGTGAATCGTCTGACAACAGTTATATAGGCAACAGTTCTGTCATCTTCTGTTCATACGTGCTAAGACATAAGAATAATAGATAAAGAAAACAGATGGAAGCACTGCTATCTGTGTAACTATTGTCAGATGATTCACGGGTTTACAACAATATTTTTGTGACTGATTACAGAAAACGTAGAATGTTATTAGTTATTTGTCATAAATGCGAAATATATTTCGCAAAGCTTTGCTCATACCAAATAATAAAAAAACAATGCAAACACTCACAGCCAGTAACGAGGCATTTCTAATATGCTCTGAAGGCAATGTGCGTGGTGTTGAATTGACACTCAAGTAACGCACTGAAGGGGTAGTCATTTTGTGTTATTTCAACACCTCATTTTTTGCTGTCTGCATAGACGTGGTGATTTGTAGTATTGGACCTCTCTCAATAAAAAAAAATTCTGGGTGCGTATCTAGCCTGCTGTATATAGTACGTGCCATAACATATATTTAGCATCTCTATTGCCCGTGGCTTAAGCATATTGCTCTCGTTTTTGATGCAGAGGCCCTCGGTACGATCCCAGGTCACTTTGTTATTGCAGCGCTTCTTCCATCATGTTTCTCTTTCTAAAGGGCATACTTGCGGGACGTTGAACTAAGGACCGTTTATAATAGGACAGCTGTGGGATAGAAAAATGTTTTCGTGACCGATGTTTCATTCATGAAAAAGAAAGAATGTAAGTATTGAACATTATTATTAATATTATCAGTATAATTTTAGTATTAGTATTATTAAAGCCTGTGACAAACATCTTGGCATTTCAGCTAAACGAATAAAGCGCAAGCTCTGACGCGACGGTGCCAAGTGGTAAAGGGGTATGGCTTTGGCTAAGCAAACAAACTACAGCGCGATCAGTTGACAGGGGATAGACGTGGATGTGTACAAAATAAATGTGGCAATACCGCTGGCCTCTCACTTGCTAGCAGAATTTAAAGGGAACTTGGAGCGCCGCCTTCAAATGCCAAGATGTTTTTCACGCCGTTTAGCAAACACGCGAATATTAAAGTATGAAGTGGATGTGTGATTGATATCCTTTATTTACATATGCATGGATGTCCTATCAAAAATATTAATAATGCCCATCTCAGCCCTCGTTCTCCTATTGAAACTGGTTCTGCTTTCGATATTGAATCTCGTAGAGGAAACGTGGAAAGCAGACAACGAAACATGCTTTTTCTTAAATGAAGACGGCTAAAGGAGACGGTGATGATGAGAAAATGAATGAAATGGTGGAATGATAGAAAGTGAGAGGAAACAGGAGAATCCTGAGAAAACCCGCACACACCGTGTTTGTCCCCACAAAGCTCACTTGGCGCGAGTTGGGATCGAATCAAGAACTCCATCCACCAGTGGTGAACGTCCTATCACTGAGTCACCGCAGCCCCAAATGCTTTTCTGTTGTTTCCATTTCATATATTCCTTTAAGAAGCTAAGGAAATGTATTCTTAACTTGAAGACGTAATAAACGTACAACATATTTATGTAATTATTTTTTTTCTCTCGATCAGATATCTCTGCGTAAGTAAATCACGAAATGAAATATTGTTAAAAATTTCAATTTGCCAGTCACGATCTGTCCCTTACTAAACTACTTACCGGAGTTGTGTTAAATTTTGACACAAGCCCGGCGTTACTTTAACTCCATCGAATTTTGGAGTAAAGTGTTAAAGTTGTAGTCGTTCAATCAATCACCTGGCATACTGAGGAGTCATTTTAGTAACATCCCATTGGTGTTGATTTATATACAGTTACCAAACAAGTTTTATTAAGCGGCTATATTTCTTATGAGAGATAATAAAGTGTGGCATAAACTACATATAAGTGGTTAGGAGGAGCAACATATTTCGACGACAAAGAAGAACATAGGGAAGCTCGGAACAACAGGGGCAGCATTTACACTTATGTAAATATTGTTAGAAAATTCATGCGCTCACAAAACTTTTTTCATGAAAAATTACAGGAAATATAATACTCTAATATCAGAGGCAACTTGCAAACCGCTCGTTGTAAGCTTGAATTGCAAGTCGGACAAGTTTGTATCCAGCTTGATTAGAAAATGTGCAAGCATGCTGCAAGCTGGATTCTAGTAACGAAGTTACATGGGGGCAACCTTGCATTCAGTATTCCATTCAAGCTTAACCCAAGTGTCTTATAAGTCATGTCAAGTGAATAGCCAATGAACGGATAGTTATGCTATGACGCTTTACGAAGAGTCTAAAGCATCACTTGCAAAATACAACAAAAGGAAAATTGTATGAAAGCATGCGTTTCAAGTGCAAGCGTAGAAAGTCAAATGCCAAGTACGTGCCAATTAGCCGAAAGCTTTCTTGCTACTAAGGTAGGTTGTTCATTACTTAGTATGAATGTCAAATATACCGCGTAAAGCTTTGCTAAAAGCAACAACTGAAAATTAATAAAACTTCTCACTGTCAGCTATTAGACATTTATGGTATCCTTGGAAAGCAATGTTTACGCTACAAATTACAGTATAGGTGTATCTACTTGATACGCAAGAATTGAGGCCGCTATGATACTTTTGCTAGATTATAGTTCTTAGCAAATGAAAGATTTTGCCGACCACTGATGAATAATACAGTTAATAATACTAGTACATCAACGTTTAGTAACAAAATATGGTGTTCATACATAGAAAGGTCCCGTAGCACTGTTACTATTTCCGCACAGTTTCGTTCATTCAACTAGTTTGTGATACACGTATTTACGCGGTTTTATTCTCACACTGCTCAACACTGTATGTGTGTCAACTCGGTAACCCAGGCCTGTGTTAACCACAACATCGAACATTCGTGTTGAAATAAGGCGCTAAAATGGTAGCCATGTTGGGACCACTTGAGTTAAAATTGAGTTGTTTTTAACACTATATATATTTGTTTGCTATGGTAGAATTAGGGCTACTCATCGAACCAACTTTTGTTTATATTAAGAGATTCTTATCGTGCTCCTTTGTCTTTATACAGCCAACATTACAAATATCTTAAACAGGGGTGCATAACATTCCAGGATAGAGTGACGCACATACTGACATGTTTTCTTTTTCATATAAAGGTAACAAAAAAGTTCTCTCGCTTTTTCACCTACCACATTCGAAAATCGACGTGTCACCTAAGACGTACCTGGAAGATCAAAAGTAGTCAGCATCGACGACCTTTTGCTAACGTTCTGGAAGGCCATGGATTCCATCGCGGTAGAACTTGGTGCGCCGCGAAGCGAAGGAGGTATCAAGTGCATTTAGCACCTCTACTAGGGATTTGAACTGGCGTCATCTAAGGTGATTGTCCAAGGAATGGAACAGGTGATAATCGGATGGTGCATTGTTCAGGGAGTATGGGAGATGCAATAGCGTTTCCTATCCAAGGTATAGAATAGTGTTCCGGGTCAACCTAGCCACGTGGGGCTTAGCGTTGTCCTGTAACAGGAGGACCGGAAGACAGGAGGAAGTGCTGGTTTTGGTTGTATTGAAACTGGTTCATGAGATGCTAACCAATGATGACGGCACCGTGGCGCTTCGTACAGGACAGACTTCTCATCACATATCAACACCCTATCAGAAGTAGCTCCTTCTCACACGAGACAGCAAAGAAACACAGGTGTCTGCTCGCGTTGATTTCTGGCCCGGAGCCAAATCATGTGGGACTCATCGACCCAACTTGTAGTGCTTCCCAAGTTAATGAAGGTGCTTCCGAATGGTTTCTCCACTCACACTGAATTGCAGTCCCAGTTCCTTACATGTCTGGCCATTGTTCGCCTCAATTGTTGGCTGAATATTTTCATTTTGTACATGTGTTGGTCTTCCGGCACGTAGTGAGACTTCGAGTGTTTCGTCGCCGTTCTTAAACTTGTTCAACCACCGTTGCACTGTTCACGTAGTCACAACACCCTCACCAAAGACCTGGCATATCTTCCGCCCCGCTGCAGCGGCGTTTGACCCCAGTTTGAACTCGTACAGCCTACACGCTCTTATGACGCTCTGTGGAGGTCCATGTTCACTATCCTTACTCAAGTTCACGATGTAACTGAACTGCCACAACCAGGTAGCATGTTGGGTATACCCACACCAACAACTAACCTTCGCCTTATCTCCATTCGCAGTCAATTCACGTGTGATTGCCAATTTAACACGGACCTCCACAAAAAACGACAGAACTTCCTTGGTTACCTTATAGGATACCAAATAAATCACTTTCTGATTCCTTATCATCTATCTGGCGCTATTCGTGAAGAGCCTTTTTTGTCAATCCCAATGAATCAACTTTAATTTTTCAACGTTTCAAATTTTAGAACCACTAACTACAATTGTGTGACTTAGTGGAATCCGAAGATTCATTGCTGCAGAAGAAAATTTTGCTACGGTATTCTGTCCTGTGCCAAGACAATAGAATCTGAATTGTTATTATCTACCTTACTGAAATCCCACTTTATATTACCCTCCGATGTTCTTCTGAGTCTCTCTCCCTTGTATTTCCCTACTAGATTTCTCTTAAATTTCCCGTCCATCTCAAATGTCCTAACATTTTAATTAATTTCCTCTTTTTATCCCTGCAATATGTGTGGTCTATGGTTATCTTGAATTAAAGTTAGCCTACTGTTCACCTGTTTTTGCATCAAACATTTTTCTGGAAGCTTTGTTTTCGAAACTATTTAATTTCTGACATCTCTGTATTAGCGACGACATTTCATATCAATAGCCACATCATATTTAATTATATACAAAATTAATTAACATTTTCAGTAAATGATATTGTTGGGCATGAACGTTGATGAAGAAGACATCAAAAGTGTTATGCAAAACTATGGCTTCCCTTTGTCCTGAAGGAGATTAATGCATCTGCGATTCAAAAACTCTGGTCACACAGTTTTTTTTAAAATTTATTTATTAATTTTCCGGGCTCTCATTCCAGCCGCTGCGAAGTGTATAGTTGAATTGATCGTTTAGCAGACGATAGTAATTCGTGATATGTGGGATACTTCGATCAGCTCACCAAAAACAGAGCCTAGTTAGCTATTGTGCGTAGGTACGTTGCGTTCATGCACTGGTGATTTTTTATTTTTAAGGAGTGGGTTCTTGTAGTACCAATGAATGATGACGACAACACTGAGATGTATCCTGAAAACAACATACTCAAGATTGCACAACAACATCCTGTCGAACTCAAGCTTGGATATATGGTTAGTGGGAGACCCGGGTTCGATTCCCGGTAAAAGCTCATGTGGTTCTGAAGGTCCACATCTCCTATAACCTTGGTGCTAAACGGCATGGTAAGCTTCAAATTGTCCAACCAATCATTATTCTGTCCGGAAACGGAATATTCGTCTCATGAAACAATAAAGTAACGTGGGCATTTTCTCATGTTGCTTTTTGACTTGCTTATGTGTAACCAGTAATAATATCAGCTTTAATTTCTTGATAATGTGGGATGAAGGGGCAGAAGATATTTTTGGGAGGACAGTTACTTTTCGCATACAGAAAATGATAGTTCTATATTACTTTCCTTACAATTCACTACAAGATGTCTGGTGAGCTAGCATAGCAACCAAGGGGTATTCGCTCTCTTGCCCTCGTCCATCGGCGTTACTGTGTCTGAACCATCGTCCCACTTCATATAATATCTCAAGCTGATGGAAGTGTTGATGAATGTTTAAGAGACTCCATCACGGTGAAATTAAAATACCGCTAATTTTACAGTAATTATGTGATATCTTCAAATAGATAAAAGATAATCGAAATGTGCAACAAGAGCGCCTTAGACAATATTATTTTACAGGAAATATCGTTATCAAGCCCCATTTATCTGCTTTCGATTTCCAGCCATTTAGAAAATCGGCATTTATTTTCGCTTTTTTAAATGGCTGCAAACTGAAAGCTACTAGGCGACTCGTGATAATGGTACCTCATGTAAAATAATAACGGTACCTCATGTAAAATAATAACGGTACCTCATGTAAAATAATATTGTCTAGTGTGCTTTTGTTTCAGATTTTGATTGTCTTTTATCTATATGAAGATATCACATAATTACTGCAAAATTAGCGGTATTTTAATTTCGCAGTGATTAGGCCTTTTAAGCACTACGATTCAATATATCTTCTAATGTCTCAATGTTTGGTCAATATCGGTCTTAATACACTGAGAAAAATCCGTTCTCCAGACAGCGGTATGTTGTATATACAAATATATGGAATCCTCTTGCTTACTACAGAAACCAGTACGGAGTATACGTTATCTACGCACTGCCTTTAGATGTTACAATCATGCCGTTGCAGAATGTCCGATATCTAAAAGTTTTCCGTATATTATATGCATATATTTACATTACATTCCTCAGCTCTGTTATATACGTCTATTTGTATATGAGGTCCTGACCTCTTATATTGTTTCATACGGAAAGTACGTAAAGCTGGAACACTTATATGGAAAGTATTACATGCGTTTTCAGTTTACCTATCCTATCCTATGCATGTAACCTATCCTTTTTAAGTACGCCACCTACATTTTTTCTCAGTGTAGTTGCTTTGAGGAGGCCGCCGCTGCTCAGTATTAGAGCATACGCGTTTGGTCTCTAGAATCCCTATTTCGATCCCAGCTCCAGCCACGTGGGCTTTGTGGTGGATAAACATATTGTGGGTAAACATTATGGTGGATAAACATTATGAGGGTTTTCTCAGGGTTCTCTCATTTCCTCCTACATTGGTATTACGCCTATTTTCTTTCATAATAATTAGTTTCATGAATGATTCTTCTCGTTTAGCCTATAGGGAATAAGCGTAGGATGTAACTCTAATATGTTTCCTTTTATTTTTTATAAATTCAAATTCAAATTCTACACCTGTTGGCTTTATATTTTCTCACTCAACTTCTTCAGAAGAACTCTAACTCAATGGTTTAGCTAAGAAGTGTTATTTTATTATTATTATTATTATTATTATTATTATTTTAAATATAATTAAATGGCGTGATCCTACAGCTGCATATCCACTTATAAAACAATGCAAACATTTTCCTTATATATTTTTGTTTTCTTAATTTGAGAAAAAAACAACATTTGAATTTCTTTTCAACCCTGTAGCAACATTACGCTAGCATGATTGTTCTGCGTGTCTGTACGAGGAAAAGGGAAGACATCGACGTAATATTTTATTCTCTCTGACGACGTTACATGTGTAAAATTAGTCATAAAGAGAAGAACAACCAATGTTGGTTGTTAGGGTCACGTCTTGTCCAGCAGGTTTTTAGAGAAGTAGGAAAACCACCTGAGAAAATGTTAATTCAATATATATTGCTTCAAGATTTAGTCGTCTGGCTTTTTACTCCCAAGCGACAAAAGGAGAGAGGAAACCATGGTGGTCCCGAAAAAATCGAAACGGATTTACCGTTTTAGGGTCCACAGATACCGAAAACTTTGCGACAATGTCTGTTTGTTTGTCCTGATGTAAATTCACCTAAAGGCCTTCGTACCATACATCTCAACCAAATTTTAAACTTAAGGTTTTAATGTGATCCTCCAGTTTCTTTCTTTTTTTTAAAAAAAATTTTCTTTCAACCGCTAAAAATAAAGATAGTTTACTTAAAGGTAAAATTGAAAATTTGCGAATTTCTCAAAAACGGCTCCAACGATTTTCTTTACGTATATTTCATAAATTAATTTTCCAAAAACAACTTCATCATGTGGTGTGTCATTTCTTAAAAAAAGGGAAAGGGGTAATTTATTTTTGGGGTGAGTTTTTATTCGGACGATTTTTCTCAAAAACGACTCGGATTTTGTTCATATTTCATTGATAACCTGACAATATGCCATAATTCATTTATTGAGGTAGTTATTTATTTATTTATTTATTTATTTATTTTAATTTTACGTTGGATGTGGAAATATTTCTTCCACTTTTGTCGATGTTCAGCTTCCTCTTTTAACTCCCAATATTTTCTTCCATTTTTCAAATCATCGATCAATTGTGCTCGTCTTCTTCCTATTTCTCGCTTTCTTTCCATCTTCCCTTGTATGGCGGTAGGAAGAAGACAGTTTCTTCGCAAGATGTGTCCAGCACAATTGCCTTCCTACGAAGGGTGCTAGCTAAAAGCGTCCTCTTTTCTCCTTTCCGTTTTAAAACATTATTTGTTACTCTTTCTGTCCATCTTCCTCCAACACCACATTTCGAAGCTCTCTAAATATTTCTTCTCTAACTTCCGTAATGTCGAAGTCTCTGAACCATACAATCCAATGCTCCATATATAGCACTTGACCAACTTCTTCTTAAGTCCAATATTGAGTCTGTTAGTTAAGAGGGACATTTTCTTGTTGAATGCTTCTTTGACTATGGCAATTCTCAACCTGACCTCTTTGGTGCAGTACGCGTCTTTCGTCAAAATACTTCCCAGATATTTGAAATGGTCAACCTCTTCAAATACTCCTTGTTCTACTCTGACCTGTAAGGGCGCATTTCCACGGGATATTCTCATGACTTTCGATTTTTTGATGTTGATTTCCATTCCATATAGTTTCCCAGTGTCAGCTATTTTGTCAATCATCTCCTGTAGTCTATCTTCGGTTCTAGCTATTATAATTGTATCATCTGCATACCTCATCTTGTTAATGAACTGGCCTCCAGTCTTGAAATCTCCAATTCCCATTAATGCTTCCTTCATTAAACTTCCACTGTAAATGTTGAATAATTGGGGGCAACATACTAAATCCTTTTCTGACTTCTCTTCCAGTCTGCACACTATTGGTTTCTCCTTCATTCAAGCCCAACTTCACTCGTTGCCCTTTGTACAGGTTGCGAATGAGTCGTCGATCTCTTCAGTTGATGCCGATTTATTTACGTATTTTGAGAAGTTTGGTCCAATGGACCAGGTCGAAACCTTTTTGCTAGTCGATGAAGCACAAACATAACTCTTCATTTACGTCAAGATCTCGTTCTGATATAATTCTCATAAACTCAACAGCATCTCTGGTGTCTTTTCCTTTCAGGAATTCAGTTTGATCTTTGTCCAACATCTCTTCTATCTTACTTTACAGCCGCCTATTCACTATGCTTGCAATAATTTTTCCAGTGTGGGAAATCAGGTTAATGGTTCTGTGATCGCTGCAGTTCTTTGCTTGCTTTTGTTTGGGCAATGCAGTCATTGTAACATCAAGAAAATCCTTTGGCCATTCTCTACGCAGGTAGATCTTCTTAGTAAGTGAAGCTGGTATTTTTTTTATTACATTGTCTTCTAATCCCTTGAGCAAGTCTGCTGGTATATCGTCATCTCCAGTGACCTTCGTCTTTCGTATGTCTTTGATGACTTGTACTACTTCACTTTTTAATATATTGCGTTCATTTTCTTCATCATCACCCACCAACTCCTCTGGTTCGATAGCAATACCTTTGGGGTAGTTCTTCTGACCATACAGATCTTTTATGTATTCCTCCTAAATTCTAAATATTCTTTGATGGTCAGTGACTACATGTTCCTTTTATAAATATTAATATTCACCAACATAGATATCTAACAAGAAAAGATGGTGAAGAAGGGTCTATGTAACGAAGACGCTATTTCGGTAGGAAATAGAATGATTAGGTACACTCATGTCCAAAATGATTGTCGCATATCTATAACTGTCTTCTTGTAAGAATATAATTTGATAATGATTTTGCAGAGTACTTTTAATACTGATACTATGAATATAATCAGGAAATGTATATTTGTGGTAAATTTCATAGGAAAAGTATTATAAATACGAAAATCATAATGAGTAAAATAAAATGTAACTAAATGGACAAGAACATTTTATTTTCCTTTCATTGTTCTTATTTACTGCTCTTTTGACATGAAATTTACCACATACTTGTCTTTGCCGATTATACACATACTAACATTATAAGAAATACCGGGAGAATTCGTTATCAAATTATATTACTAGAACAACATATTTATAGTCATGTGACAATAATTTTGGACATGAGTGTATATAAGATTTGCAGATGATATCGTTCTCGTTACGGAATCTGAATAGAAAATGAAAAAGATATGATGAAACTTGAGGAAAGGCTGTGAAGAATATGGGATGAAAATAAATGTTAGAAAGATGAAAACAACGATGACAGGAATGAAACGGTCTTTACCAAATATAGAAGTAGGAGCAGTGAAAATAGAAGAGGTCTCTAATATTCGATACGCCGGTAGTGTTATTAATGATAACATGAAGTGTGAATATGAAACAAAAGCAAGGACAGGAGTGGTGAAAGAAGCATTTAGGAAGATAAAACATATGTTTTGTAGGTCTTTAAATAAATAATGATAAAAAAAGAGACTCATGATATGCTTTATGTAGAGTATTGTACTATATTTGCCAGAAACATGAACACTACGAAAAAGAGACACAAATGATTTATAGGGACTTTGGAAATGTTGATGTGGAGAAGAATGTAGAAAACAATTGAGTCGGACGGCAAACAATCTATATATATAAAAGAGAACGTACAAAATCCTTTGTCCGCTCATCACGCTAATACGGCTGAACCAATTTCTTTCATTTTTGGGGGGTTATTAGGATTTGGACCCTAGATGGTTTTTATCATATCACTTTAATTTTTAATTACCAGTGTCTTGAGATAATTGACCATTCAAGTGTCCATAACGTACAAATCCTTTGTTATTAGTTCATCATAGGTAAAAATAAACGTATTTATATGCAACCCGCATGACCGTGTCACTCGGCGGGTTAACATAAATGACAGGCGATATACAGCGGAAAATAGCTTGAATCTTCTGTTTAAAATTTTTTAATTGATTTGCTTATTTTTACAGACACTTTTACAATATGCCAGCACCGGGATGACCGCAGCGAAGCGGGGCGGGTTAACATAAATGACAGGCGATATAATGTTAAGATTTACTGCAATCTTCTATGGTTTTTATCATATCACTTGAAAGCGAAAAAGTAAAAATTATCTAAGTAACAAAGTTTATTGCGTTCCGGGGTGACCGCAGCGAAGCGGGGTGAACGCTGCTAGTGAGGAAATACTGGGAAAGGTCGGAAAGAAAGGAACAATATTAGACGAGTTAAAAAAAAAGAAAAAGAAATGGGCTAGAACATTGTCTGAGAAGGAGGTATATTCTGAGAGACGATATGGAAGATATGGTGGAAGGAAAAAGGAGGAGAAGTAGAAAGTGATTAGAATTAATTAAGAGTATCAAAACAAATAATTGATAAGTCAACATGAAGAACTTAGCTGAGAGAGCAACACACAGAAGTAATCTTGCCTCTAGTTTGCAGTAAGTATTTTGTCAATAGTGATATAATTATCTGTGTCTCGAAAGTTCCCTAACATAGGGTAACTCTGTTATTATCAAAGTTATAACTAAATGTAAGAGGGCAACCGTCTCCAAATATGATGTTTTCAATCTAAAATGAAGGAATTTCTTAAATTAGACGAGCCGTTTGGGCTGTACACTTATTATGCGTCCAATGTTAAATGAAAATGCAACGTTGCCATTTAAATGGACCCACAACATAAAGTCAATAAAGTTATTATTGTCTTTTACTCTAATGTGCCGATGACCAGCCCCCATTTCAAACATGCTCCCATTCACCATACTGTTGCAAAATTTATCCACCTCCTTGTAAATGGCAACGTTGCATTTTCATTTAACATTAGGTTCATAAAGAGTGTACAGCCCAAACGGTTCGTCCGATTTAAAAATTCCTTCACTTTATATTGAAAACATTATATTTGGAGACATCATATATATATATATATATATATATATATATATATATATATATATATATATATATATATATATATATATATATATATATATATATATATAGAGAGAGAGAGAGAGAGAGAGAGAGAGAGAGAGAGAGAGAGATCAAAATGAGGATTTCCTTTAAATACATTTTAATATTTAGAAGATTAGATATTATAGGTACAATACAATAATCTATATAGATGATTTTACTGTAATAGAAACTTAGAGAGCAATTATTAATTTAAAAATTACAATATTTCTGCAATTAATTCCTGAGACGACATCGAATGAGGGCATGTATCCGTTGAATAGAAAGGATGACATTCTTCCAGTAAGGGATACGACATAGTAGTGTAGACAAAATTTATGTTTGAGAGGAGAATGATCAAGAAAAATTCTTTTATACGTAGGTTGATCAATAAAGACTGATCACCAGTGTTTATGAGGTGAATACAACAGTTAAGGCACAGGAAACGAAACACATCTGTGTAGTGGGAGAAGTGATGACTAGATCGAGAAGTTTGAAGGCTATGACGTCAGGAATGTGACCTTGGCAGCCGTTCAAGCACACGTAGTTTCAGTTTCGCATAAGGTAACATGGAAGTGACACGTGAAGAACAGTGCAGAAATACTGTTTACTATCTTGCAAAGATTAACGTTCCGTGTGTACTCCATCCCCCACATAGCTCTGATTTAGCCGATTGTGATTTTTTTCTTTTTCCAATTTTGAAGAAACACCTCTAGGGACGGATTTTCGCATCTTCAGGGGCAGTGGTAAAAGTTGCGGAGGCGATTTGGAAAGATTTTCCCCAAAATGGCTTCCAGCATGTTTTTTTTATGACTGGCAAAAATGTTGGGACAAATGCATTATATATAATAGGGACTATTTCGAAAAAGACCATGAACATTTGGAGAATTAGTGCAGGTAATTATGTTTTATTCATTTATGATCATTGTTTATTGATCAGTCCTCGTATTTAACAATATTTTGTTCGATAAGCACTAACTGTGCAGCACTATCTCCTGAGATTTGAGTCCCCTGACTCCCCAGTCCCCAGCGGAATCAGTGATATCCAAGCATATATTATTGTTGTAAACATCCACTTCTTGTATGATGATGGAAAATACTGAATTTTGAAAATTTTCTTTTTAAAAAAATCATATGATAAAAAGAAGATATGAAAATTACACATAATATTCTTTCCCGACGATTCACATCTAAGAGAAATTCACTGGACTGGTCGCTACCACTCCACAGATCCGAGTATTGATCGGAATATATTTGCAAACAGTTTTAACAATAGCCTATTTTGTTTCCTCTTTCATGGTGAACTTAAGTAACAACAAAGGCCTTGCCTTTTCCATTTAATCATGCAAAGTAGTCTATACACAAGATGGAGCATTTCTCTTGAAAGCAAGTTGTAACTTTTAAACTAATACACTTAAAAATAATACTGTAAAATAAACATTGAAATTTCGTTCGATGAAAATATCAACTAGGGGACATTGTTTGACATATTCAACAAATACTGTGAAATTAACAGTTTTACCAACCCAACAGAAACTTTTTCTTAAATAGTATTAGGTCAGATAATTGCATATTTCAAATCTACATGTTGAAGGAAAATTTACGTCATATATATTATTTTAGTATTACAAAGCAAGGATGCTATTTTACCGCAAATATCCAAATTTCGTGGCCTCTGCAATAGTATGAGGAAGGTTTCGAAAATAAGTTTCGTCATTTGTTTTGAACGAGAATATGGTACACCAGGTGAAAGAAACAATCGCCATGAGAAATCACACCCGTTGCTAAAGTCTTTCCAGCCTTAGAACAAAGTAGACGTAAACAAAGCGAAATGTATTATTCCGCAGCTCACACGTGCTTCGGTAGCGAGAGACCTGAACAGCAAGATCGTCTGCTTACTTACCGTCGTCGCATAATTTCCAAAGTGTAAGGCTACAGTTGGTTGGTAAATAATTACACTGCTATGTCGGAATCTTGAATCATTATATAAACAAGATTACCTCTGTTCCTGTTGTCCTTTTTTTGTGTTTTATAACACGAGACGAAAATGGATTACTGTCACACATCGTCGGCGTGAAACCCTGCATTCTACAATAGTTTTAAATGAGTGAGGTTGAAATAAAGCTACATCTGTTGTTAAATATTATAGCCTATTTAATGCGTTTATTATCACAAAATGCAGGATAAATTTAGATATCTTTATGTGACACTATTATTTTAGTAGGGGTTATATTGCGGTAGGATACTAGTGCAGTGAGACCAACAACCAATCACTGGTCATCGACCCACTGGTAGTCAGGTGGGTTTGTTTACATCTACTTTTTTCTAAGGCTGGAAAGAGAATAGTTCAACGACAGAAGGACCGTCAGCGAAGATGGGATTACGCATGCGCAGAGCACCGAAGAAGAGAGAGTAGCAGCAGACCGGCGTGTCCGAGGTTTTGAGTAAAATCACGATGGGAGACAGAAGTGTTCTGATAACGTGGTCGCCAATGGATGTGCGTGCTGTTATCCGGTATGAATGGGCACATGAAACTAGTGTGTCCGTCATACATGAACGCTTACAGATGAACGCTTACAGACCGTGTCTGGTGAAGAGGCCATATCTCATCAAATGGTTGGTCGCTGGTGATGCATGTTTAGTAAAGGAAGGCCATGTGTGGAGGATGAAGGTCGAAGTGGACGTCCTTCCACATTCACGAATGAAAGCAACATTGTCCTCGGAACGTCACTTTCTAATTAATCATGAGGTGGAGCAGGCAGTGCTACAATTAATTGCATCAACGGCACCGAGTTTTACCAGAGTGGTTTCTTCAAACTGATTGCACGCTACGTTAAATGTTTCAATGTCGGTGGCGATTATGTCGAAAAATAGTGTCAGGTGTATAGTTCATGATGCCATGGTGAATTTGGGTTTGGCAATAAAGTTTCAGTGTGAAAAAAATTGACAAAACATACTTTCGGAACGTCCCTCGTGATAACTCAAGAGGCGAAAAGGGCAACACACATATTTAAGTATCTTCGTGTCGAATATTACGATGATATTATAACGTTTTTCGAATAAACGTGAAAGAAATTACAAAGAATTGAAAATTTAACGTTTTTTTAAAAATGTTTTATTTTTAAAAAAAGTATTCACATTAGTATCACACCGAATCATACAGATGACTTTCAATATGTGTAAAGACCATACTGCCGTTTACAATACTATGGTATTTTCATAGTTGTTGAAATTTATGAAAAATTTAACGGATTAGAATTAAAAAGTTTAATTTATTCTGTTGCACTTTTTGTATCTTTGAATGAATTGAACCATACTGTATATTTCAAAGCAATTCTGACCCATTACATGATGATTATTTCACTCTGGAAAACTAGATGATCCAAAGTTCCTAAGTCATTATTTCACCTGCAAACGTTTGCATCCTGACGAATTTGGTCCTTCTTTGCTTCTATCAATGTTGATTACCTGGTAACTCTACGATATATATATATATATATATATATATATATATATATATATATATATATATATATATATATATATATATATATATATATATAATTTGATATTAAGTATGTTGTTGTGTCAGAAATTTTAGTATCTTATCTAGAAATAAAATCTAAAAAGTGAAAAACAGTCGTGGATGTCTCATGGTCGATCAAAATGATAAATCGAGATAAGTGAACAAGCATATTGAACTTGAAATGCATTGCAGAGACGTCATTGGTTTTCACGTACAAGAGGAAGTTCTAATACGTTATGTTTAATTCAAAAGGGGCCTGAAGTGGTACGTCATAACTACATAATGCTGTGCACATAAAACTGTAGGTCGATATTACAAATTATATTCTTTGTGTATTGTAATCAGAGTATTAACAAAGGGGAGTAGCACCTTGGGAACATTCCTCCGAAATACGTGGTAGTCGTAATAAAACTAACATAATGCTGGGTGCCCCACATAAAACTGTACACACCGTAGAGCAGTGATTCTCAACCTAATTTGTATCACGACTACCATTTTATTACATCCTCTTGCCAGCAACCCCCTTATAATTTCTGGTTTGTAATAAGCTTGAGTGGGATTATTAATATGTGCGGAGGTCTCACGATATCCATCTATTTCTACAACAGATGAATCCATTTCTTGTATGTAGTGGGTAGAGTAACTTCCCTAAAAGTAAATAGATTAAAACCAAATTTGGTTAGTTCATTCATATTACAAATATCGAATCCGATCGATTATACTGTTTCAAAATGGAGGCTGTTTGAAAATTTTAAAACTTCATAACTCTCTTCATTTTGGGTCATATGATAAAAAAAATATATATATTTCTAATTTTGACTAAGAAAACTTGGACTGTTCTTAAAAAAAGTTATTGAGTATTTTAAATGACTTGATAATGTGCGTCACGAAGATTGAACCGGACATTGCCGCACTAGTAAAATCATAGCATGCTCAGGTATCTCATTACCTTTCAATTTTAATTGTATTTTAGAATGCAAATTTTGTTGCATTTGTATTTTTCTGGTATCTCAATTTGCAGTTCTCATTAGTTTCACATCCTACCCTTTTCATTTAAATTGGTTTTTAAACAACTCTGCACCTGCTGAAAATGTTTAGTAGACCTAATTTTTGTTGTTTTTAATAGTATGTATAAAAAAACAACAACAGAACAAAATTAAAAATAATACTTAAAAATATTTTCCGGTGTTAGATTCTAATTATATTTATCTTTTCCGCTTATCTTCACGACTCCCATGAAACCCCTCTCGCGACCCCCAGGTTGAGAAACCCTGTCGTAGATAATAAACATTTTCTCGAGGATGTTGGCCACACTGTTAGCGCTAATGTGGCGGTCTCTAGCAAAGATTTCTGTATTATGTTTAAGATCGTAATTTTTTAAGTAGAACACTAATTAGTGTTGCCACGGGACGAGACAGAATCCTTTTAGACGAGACTCGAAAATAAAAACGCTGGCGGGAATGGCCAAGATTGAAATTGCCAGTGGTCATATGGATTGCAAAAGGAAAATCCCCTTTGTGAGAAAACATGTTGAAAAGCCTTCATAGAAAAGTGTCCTCTTTCTATTGAATGAAACAATCGTGATACATGAGCTTCCAGGAATATCATCCTTAATATCTTGTCCCCAATTTCCCTTGCTGTAAACTGAGGAATTCTCATTTTTTTATTTCTGGCTGGAATGATGACAAACAAAATCAAAGACAGGGAAGATTTTTACAAGGTCAAGAAACCGAACTACCACCACCATCTATTCAATTTGAAAACTGGGTAAGGTCTACACTCATTACAGGCTGTAGTTGAAAGTTCTGGCTGAGATGGCTGAAGAGAAAAGACTACACTTGTCTTTATTCTCTGGTGGCGGTATTCTTTTTGCTATATGAACCGAAATGAACCGAAAACGGCAATTGAAGTATGTCATCTTGCAACTAAAATTTTGTCTTTTCTCTCTCTCTCTCTCTCTCTCTCTCTCTCTCTCTCTCTCTCACTCACTCACTCTCACTCACTCACACACACACACACATACACATAAAAACACACTTTTACCATTTTACCAATCGCTCGCTTATTATACAGCAGTCATGTTGTAAAATTCACCTCTTCGTTTGGAAGGCGGGCGAAGGACAAAGAAAGCAAAGACATTATCGACGACCCCTTCAAATTGTTTGCTTTCAGCAAATTTATGATACTAACAATAACACTGGAAGTGAAGAGGTTTTACAGGGGGACCTTCGTTTTGTTAACGCGGAAATGTTTGATCTTACCAGAGTGCGAAATTGTCCTCTGCTTCCATGTTGAGAGGAGGGGAATACTTCCCTTTCCTAGTGAATAATATTCATTAGGACCTGAATTATCTTCAGAAATAGTTTCTTACAGAGTGTAAAGAACATTTGGTATAATATTCATGGAACTCCGTTGAAAGCAGAAAATATCATGAGAATGATCAAAATTCGAACATTGAAGAACATAATTAACAGAAAAGAAATAGGATACCCAAACAATATTTTTAAACCTGCTATAAAATGTATATCCTATATTTTTACTAATTCCTTACTCCCATGAAAGTATCCTGGGGAGGATATTCTCTCCAATTTTTTCAGACTGAAATCCTTTTATCCCGTACGATTTCGCCCCCTGATACAATACGAAAAAACAAATGCTGTTAAAATCCATACACATGAACCTTCCGGGACTCAACCCGGGGTCTTCAAGCCGATGGTCTATCGCCGCAGACCGCTCGGCTTGGTATGAAGATATACGTTGTATGATTGCGAATAGATCACGACAATATAAGAAACTTTAATACAAAATGGCCACCCAAAAATCAACTTTTTTTAGACCACTAGCTAATCCGGGTGTACTGTCATGAGTTTGTTACACAAACGGGGCAACCACCATATAGGGGCACACACCCCGCGGGTATGGGAACAGATTTGTACCATGGAGGTGTAGACTGGCCCCAAGCATTCTTTGGTCCGATGTGTCGTTCAGCTCCCATTACTATGGCACTTTACGTGGAGCTTACTGTGCAGTAACATAAAATTTCAATCAAATACTTTCCATTACTCAATAAAATTATCTGATTAAGAGCTTTTTTTAAAAAAATAATAATTGCAACAAATCTAAACATGCTAAAATGGAAAGTAGTTTTTGGATTGGTATGGTTAACACTGTGAAACCTAAAGGCTGGAATATATGAAATCAAAGTGTACACACATATCTATTTCTCCATTTATCTATATATCTTTCCATCTCTCTCTCTCTCTCTCTCTCTCTCTCTCTCTCTCTCTCTCTATATATATATATATATATATATATATATATATATATATATATATATATACAGACACTATAAAGCAAGTGGACTGATAGTATACGATAGTGTCGGGGATGGTGACACCTTTGCTTGTCGTGTAAACATTATTTGACATTAGTGGCTTCATCTTCGACGTACCTATGAGCAATTTACTGTATATTCGTGTATTGAAACTGGTGAAACACATTTCAATGTTTCAGAATGTTAAAAAAAAAAAAAAGGCCAGGGTCGAGAAGCCTCAGATAACTAACAGCAGAGATATATTATCTTGTAAACTATTTGTCCTTGCCTTGTGAGCTTATTTGAATTTATTTTTAAGACCTTTAGGCAACTTTGGCCCATCCCGAATGGATGATGATGAGAAAATTAGTGGAATGAAGAAAGTGGTAGGATATTAGACAACTTCGAGAAAACACACACATTCAAAAAATGAAATGAAATGAAATCTTTGAGTTTTACGTCCAACGGTTATGCCGGTTAGGCTAAAGGAAACGGTGCTGATTAGTAATGAATGAAATGGTGGAATGAAGAAAGTGGGAGGAAACGGAAGAACCCCGAGAAAACCCATGCTAACGGTGTTTGTCCTCCACAAAGTTCACTTGGCGGGGGCTGGGATCGAACCCGAGACCCCAAGCACCAGAGGTGAACGCTCTAACGTTGAGCCACCGCGGCCCCCACACACATTCGATGATTGTTCACCACAAAGCACACATAGCTTTAACCGAGATCGAACCGACTACCACATACACCAGAGGTGAAGGCTTCACGGTGTAGCTACCGTGACATTTCCTGTCTTGTGTGTTCTGGGTAATAACTTAGTTGTATTTTGATTAGCATGGTGCAGCCTGCTACATTTTACTTTCGTTCCCATGGTATGCTGCTATATTTTTTACGAGACAAGACGATACAAAACGAGACAAACGAGACGAGACAAGACGAGACGGGACAGAACCTCTCGAGACGAGACACGAGACGGTACGAGCACATTTTTTCGAGACGAGACGAGACGAGACAGTCTGAAGTCTCGTCTCGTATAGTCTCGTGGCAACACTAACACTAATCGTATGTTGAAAGCGTATTAAAAAAAAAGTCTGGAAATGATCTTATTTTCACTTGCTGAACGAATTGATATTGTGAATTTTGCAAAAAAGCCGCGCTCCATTAAGGAAACTAAAGATATAACTGCGGCAAAATATCATGATCTCTACATGGTCTCTACATGCAGTACAGTTCAAGATTTGTATTTAAAAAAAGGAGGGGAAAGAATAAAATTCCTTATGAATTCAGAGAAAAGATACAACTCTGAAATTTAAGGCTGCACGTGTAATCAATATAACAAGAAATCCGAGAAAATCTTACCTCAACAAGTTGGTTTATCACACTCAGCAAGCACCAAGTGCTGAACGAACTCCGGTCCCAAGCCCATAGTTCGATACAGGCGCTCTGATTTTATATAGAAGACCATGTATCTCTAATTAATTATGTAGTTTGAGAAATCCGTGAGTTCGTCGAGGTACAAACATAAGACCGCGATTAGAACCTAACTTTTGTTAATTCGATAAAATCAGGATTGTGGATAAGCTAGGTCTGTGTCTCTTTGTGGTCAAGTGGCTAAAGCGTTTAAAGCGTGCACGTTTCCCTAGATGCGATTCCCAGTCAGGATACTAATTTCGTCTCGGTTACAAGCCTAAGTAATGTCTTCGCTGCTGAAAAGAGGCCTTAAATCAGTGCCATGCCCGGAAAAATCAGAGCTGTGATCCGGGCAAGAATATACGACGGTATGAGTGAAATCGAGAGACCACGCGCGAATCGTTAGTTATGGTGGCGCGTATCGTTAGAAAATTTTCAAAAATAAACCCTGCTTTTTCCTTGATTTTGAACATTTCTTATTACTTTTCTCTTCCATCACACACACACACACACACACACACACATACACACACACACACACATATATATATATATATATATATATATATATATATATATATATATATATTCTCTTTTCTCCAGAATTTTGCGCCCCCTTACTTCGGCGCCCGAAGCGGTCGCCCCGCTCGCCTTCCCCACGGCACGGCATTACCTTAAATACCTTAAATTCCAATCAATCAGACAATTAAAACTTGCTTTATGGAACGAAATGGTCAGTTAAAATATAGACATTGGAGGGAGAGAGCAGAATTAGTATCTATAATTATTAGGTTGGTGCGAATAAAATGTCTCCTCCAAGACCAGAAAAATGAAAACTACAATACCTGGTAAATCAAAATAGTCACCGTCTACAACCACAGACTTTAGTCATCGTTCGACCAACGGTTGGGTTCCGTGGTGAAAGCAGTGTTCGGAATTTGAGGGAAATCTCGTAAGTAAATTTAGCAAAAAGGGATTTTTTTCGATAATACGTGAAAATCCAGGGAAATTCTCGCGTTGACCGATTGATCAATATAAATGGTTAATTTTTTTCTTTGTTCTTCAGAAATAAATAACAATAGTGTGTTTGTGTGTGTGTTCAAAATAGTATAATTTGCAACTAATTGTTGGCTGGGTATATTTGTGTGTATTTTTTTTTTTGTGAAAAAGTGAAGGAAAAATGAAAAATAGAAGCAAAAAAATGTGTGAACTCCCATAAACTCTCCCCCCCTCCAAAAAAAACACTTCCTTTAATATAGCTAATATCTTACCACATAATTTTTTGTCATAGAAATTGGACCCTCAACAAACTAGGGAACATTTGATAAGAAAAGGAAAATTTTGTCAGCCGAGGGAAATTTTCTGAAGGAAACCTACGAATACTGGGTGAAAGAGATTTGGAGTTCGTGATACAAAGAAACCCCACACACATGTTGCATCGTTCAAGAAGTGATCAAGATTCTGAAGTAGATGGTAGTCGACAAGTAGATGGTAGACATTACGATTATACGGTGGATCAGGAAAAAAAATTGATACTGCAATTCGTGAAGAGTCTGCAACGTTCTTTGAGCGACATTTGCGGCATTAATTGTCGTGCAATATAAAGGCACAACGTCTTCTGTGCGCTTGCGGGTAAAGTTCTCATATATATTTCATCATTGGAGTTCAGCACTGTAACGCCCAGTGGTATAACCAGAAATTCATCAAGGGAAAACTCTCACAATATCTACCGGTATCCATATCTATATGTATATTGGGTATGTGAAGAAGTTCCACCAGTTGTGATAGATCACTGGTGAAAAGTGTTGTGACCGAATACATGGCGCTGCAAGAGCTGGAATCGGTGCCATGGTATCGGGAGAACATTAGACCAGCAGCAAGCAGTGAATGTGCACTAGTGACTCATAACTGGGGAGAGTGTTGTGCCGATCAAATGGAGACCAATAAGGAACACATCAGACACTGTTTACTGTAGAGTTTGATACGGACAGTAATGTAGCCTGGGGTTGCCACAACGTTAGGCAAATGTATGGTGAGAATGCAATATACAAAAGCACATGTTGTCACTGGTTTCGAAAATTCAGGGACAGCGACAGAAGCTGTCAAAATCAATCACAGTCTGTGAGCCCATTAGCGTTTTCCGAATAGGATCTGGACCAAGCCATAACAGCCAGTCCGAATCTAGCTGTAGAGGAATTAGCGAAAGAAAACCTTCCAGGTAAATAGGACAACAATGAGGAAAAGGCTTGTTGCGCTGAATTTCACCACAAAGATCGATCGTTAGGTTTCACATCATTTAAGTGCAACTCAACAAGAGAAGCAAGCCGCCATACGTGTTTCCTTGCTTTCCTGGTACAAAAATGACCCCTCCTAGGCACGGATTGTCATAGGAGATGAGAAGTGGGTTATGAACCGGGGAGTGAAACGTCGCAGGACTGTGTTTCGCGTTTCTGAACTGCCTTCATCGACCTCCAAACAAAAACTTCATTTCAAGAAAGTGATGTTGAGTGTAGAGATGTTCAAGACATAATTCACTGGGGGGTCCTGGAACCTAATCAAACCATTAATGCGTTTTTCTACTGTCAACAGCTATGCAGACTGCAGGAATCATTGCGGTCAAAGCGGCTAGACCTTGTCAAACGCCAAGGGGTCATCATCCAACATGATAACACTAAAACATTGCTGCTGCGATTACACGTCAGAAATTAATGAGTATTGACTGGAAGGTTTTACTCCACCTGACCTATTCCTGACTTTGCCCCTACAGACTTCCATTTTTTCTGCGCTTTACAAACGTCCTTCATTGGAAAGATCTTTACTAATTACTCTGTGTACCGTATAGGTAAGGTGAGTATAATTTGGGGGTACCAGGTTTCCTTCAAACCACAATTGTATTGGTACCTGAGGACCACAAAAAACTTTGATGGCCGTCTCGGAACGGTAGCTTTTCAAGATGGCGTCAAATCAAAGATGGCGCCCGAATTGATTTATAAAACTGGCAATATTTCGGCTCCTAATTATCAAATTTTAACGCTCTTTTTTAAACGATAGCTCATTATATTTGCAACAAGTAGTGTTCTCATCATTTTGTCGTATCTTGGACGATATATGAGGAAAATAACAAAAAATGAATTTCAAAGCGTTTAAGTTTTATTTAATCTATATTAATCGTGATAACAAAAGATTTTATGAAAAAATACTTTGGTCAAAAGAAAAGAGACATTAATTAAAATTCGTTTGATGTATTTGTGAACATTCTATCAATATTACAGCGGAAATATCAATATTTAAATGTTGAAAGGTCTGCGCGGCAGCACTGCAATTCAATGTAAACAATGAATATTGAGGCGGAATGTTTCCATAAACTCATCGAGTTAATGACATTGTAATTCAGAAAGTATCAAACTCGTGTCTACCTCTAAGACCTGTATTTAATAATAAGACGAAAAGGTGCATAGCATTTCACCATTTACCTTTACCAGAATAAATTGCAGGTAAGAAAACTGAGTCTCCTAACGTTACAACACAGCTAATTCCTGATTGCATTAGTTTGTTTTCGGAATCTAAAGGGAAAAAATTTACTTTGGGTTCTAAGTCGGTATTGCAGTTCTGGAAATTTGACAGTTACCTCTTGGACAGGATTTAATATACTAGTCAGGAACAACGTTAACCAAATCCAATAGCTTATTTACCTTCCATAAGTCAGCCAGCAACTGAAAAAATCAACAATTTATGAAATATTAACTGAGTGCAATCAAATAAAGTCAAGGCTAAATTTGGAAAAAAATTTTGTTGCTGTAGATCAGGTCAGTTTTTCAAAAGCGACAGAAATTAAATGGATACATCTCTATGAATTCTGTTGTATTTTCATAATGATGGGACTGTATTTTCACACAGTTTGTAACCTACTTTCTAATATTGGGAGGTTATTGGTAATGCTGGACTTAGACTTAGCAGTAGAATCAGAAAGACTTGCAATTGGTTTCATTTGTCAAGTTTTAGACGGAAGCAATACAACCATGCTGTAAGACTTCACGAATGCGTCTACGAAGCCTTAATGAGAATAATAAGTCCTTGGATCATGTCGAAGTCGAAAATATTCAGCTCCCTTTTACAGTTACAGAATTAAATTAGTTATTTTGTTGATTTGCTGAAAACATATCTCAAAACAGTTGTGGAACGTTATACGGAGACGACAAAATTAAAGAAATGTTTATTCTTTTCGAAGGCTATATGAATCATCTGAGACATGAGAATAGAGTACTTTTGTCTTTCTGAATGTTTTACACAGATTTAGTGGAGTTAGTGTTGGGCTTGATTCGAAGGAAGGCTATTAGTTACACTATCTTTCGTGTTTACAAGAAATGACCCCATGGTGTTTTCTTTTAGATAAAATGAATTATGCCAGGTACTTATCAATTCAATTCACTGAACTATACCAATTGGAAAATACAAATCTTTCCATTTTTGAGTTCTACATGTCTGTAGAATTTTCTGTCCAGCTTAAATCAAAGAATCCATTTGCACGAATTCCGGTTGATCAGGCTTTAGAGGAGACAGTAGATAAAGATACACAGACAGCAGATGGGACAAAAGGATTCAGTTTAAAGCTTGGAGTAGTGAGTAAGTACTATTTAACCGCAGAATATCGAGCTTCAGCACTTTGGACCATGCGAAAATTTGTGGAAATCATTCCAGACAAGAAATACCAGCATCCAGATTTTCAGAAGGCCCGTATTTCTAAAGATAAAGAACAAGTCTCGGCCTTAGAGGTTGAGCTTTTGTAAAATGAGTGGATCAATCCTTTTGACAAAAATACCTCAACATACACATTTCAAAGGCTTAGAAGCGCAGACAGAAGTTCAAAATGATTTATTATTGGCAAGACAGAAAAGGGAAGAAGCTTGTCAAGACTTCCAACATGATCGTTTAGAAAAGAATAAATGTTTCTTTGACTACAAGAAAAGTTACAAACTAAAAAAATAACCAGAAGTTAGGCGTAAAACAATAACAAAGAAATAATTTGAAAGACAGATAGAAATATTTTCGGGAATATTATTTTATTAGCAGAAAACCGTAACCTAAACATAGAGGAAGTTTTCAATCATCTTTGGGTCCTTTGCCATTGAGTCTAGCGTATCCTGATGGTACTTTAAGGAAAATTAATAAAGCCACATTAGCGAACTGTCTTGAGGGTATGGTTTCATCTACTAACAGTCCGCAAGGTAAATTTACAACAGTTATTGACGCAATGGAGCTTATTCATATGAAGAAAATGTACTTTTGATGAAATATCTCACTTAACACTGCTAGAAGTTTTAAAAGTAGGTCATATCAGTGACCGAATAGACGTAGTTTTTGACACTTATAAAGAGAAGTCAATAAAGTCTGCTGAAAGAACTTTGAGAGGTGCTGATGAAGTTATATCATTTCATGTTTTGAAGAGTGCACATAAAGTACCAAACTGGAAGCGCCTCTTAAGAAGTAATGACAGCAAGAATAAGCTAACGATTCCTAGCAGAAAGTTGGCAGCAAAAGAAAAAAAGAATGGATTTGAAAGGGGGAAAATATTTGTAATGTATGGAAACAAGTGTTTAAAAAGTACAGGAAAAGATATCAATGAAGTGCCAGAACTGTCATCATCTCAAGAAGCTGATACGAGAATGATGTCCCATATTAAACATGACTCACAAGAGTTTTTTCAAATGTCATATGTAAATCAAATGACATGGATATGTTCGTTCTGTGTACATATGCTTCTGTGCATATTGAAAATCAAAGTAATGTTTCCATTAAACGTGCAACAAAAAACCTGAATTCGACTTATTGATGTAAGGAAACTTGTCTCAGTTTTGTGATCTCCTTTATTGTATACTTTACGTTCTCTTCACACAATGACTGGTTTTGATTCAGTTAATGCTATGTGTAGTCAAGGAAAATTAAACGCAATTAAACTGTTGCGAAATGATGATGAATTCATAAATTTATTTTCTCTCTTTGGAAGAGATTGGAATACAAACAGTGAACTTTTCAGCCAACTACAAAGTTTGTTTGGTTCCTGTATTTGAGACATAAGCGTATTGATCGAGTAAATGAGGCACACTACCAATTATTTCAAAGTGAACGAAGTGTAATCGATTCTGTTCAACTTACTCTCTGCGAGGATTGCTTCTATCACTATACTCCCAGAGCAAATTACCAATTTGCAATTTGGAAACGATGCCTGGAGAACTTTCCTGAAATTCCCGAGCCTGAGAACCATGGATGGACAATTGACGAGTGTGGACACGTATCTGTTCAATGGATGACGGATACCAGCTCCAGAAACTGTCTTCAGACTTTTGAGTTTCCCTTGTTTTCGTTCCTGTAAGCTACCTAGCTGTTCTTGTTTGCTTAATAACATAAAGTACACACCTGCTTGTAAGTTCGCAGACTGTGACAACCTACCTCAAACATATCCTGAGGAGTATACAGTTAACGAAGAAGTTGGGTTTTCAGACAGTGAAGAAGAGGACTAAAATTTACAACATAAGTTCGCATTTAAAGAGAGTAAAATAATATGAAATGTAGCTCATGTTACGTGCTTTTTGCAGAAGAGAAGTTTTATTTTTAAAATCTTTTTCCTTTGAATTTTCTGAACGCCGCACAGCTTTGAACATTTGAATCTTGATATTTCCGGCTGTATTATTGATAGAATGTTCCCAAACAACAGCTAATTAATGTCTCTTTTTCTCTTGACGAAAAAACATAAAATCTTTTGTTGTCACGATTAATATAAATTAAATAAAATTTAAAGCGCTTGGAAATTAATTTTTTGTTATTTTCCTCATATATCGTCCAAGATACGGCAAAATGATGACGTCAATTGTTGCAAATATAATAAGCTATCGTTTAAGAAAAAGAGCGTTAAAATTCGATAATTAGGAGCCGAGTTATTGCCAGTTTTATATATCGACTCGGGCGCTATCTTTGATTCAACGCCATCTTGAATAGATACCGTTCTGAGACAGCCATCATAGTTTTTCCTGGTCCTCAGGTACCAATACAATTGTGGTTTGAAGAAAATCTGGTACCCCCAAATCATACTCAAATCTTGTCTGGCCCATATACTAAATGTAGAGGCTGTGAAAATTGTCTTATGTTAGTTCTTCAACTCCAAACCTGCGAAGTTTTTGGCCTGAGGTTCATCTTCTATGTGAAAAATGGTTAATTCAATACATATACTGACCTGGAAAAGTTAGGAATATGGCGTTAGAAGCCAATCACTGAGTGGTATCATCCGCAGTAATCTGTGCTATATAGGTAGCCAGAGTAATATTCTTTTTCTTTTTCTTCAGTTACACAATATTGAAATAGTGCTAAAATTAACTAACATGTAGGCCTACAAGTAAATACTAAGCTAATCTCTTTTTTACTACAATCCGTTAGACCTACAGTCAAGGGCGCCTATTTCTCTGTAAATTTGGGGAGAGGGAGCATTCAAATGCAGAAGGTATATATATATATATATATATATATATATATATATATATATATATATATATATATATATATACAGGGGTGCCCATCCCCCCCAAAGCTGATGGCGCACTCCCCCCCAAAGTGATACCACTTTTGAGCTTGTTTTCAGTTTACTGCAGGCCCTGGAAAATGTAATCGCACAAACAGAAAACTATACAAAATATTATCATTAATTCATTTATTATACATCATGTAGCAATTGAACAGCATTACTTATTAAGTGTCGTACATGATATAAATAAGAAATAAATAAATGCTCCCAGCAGAAAATGGGTAAATTACATACACAAAGCGATACACCGACCAGCCCATCCTTTCATATAGCAACTTGCGCGGTACTTCACTCATAGAGTTTCTAAGCAGGGGGTAGGGGGATTCACTCTCGAGATTTAAAAAAAAAATCGCATCGTGTTCCAACGTTATTGTGACGACAGCAAAATTACTTATTCGACATTAGAGTAAAATTCTTCCCTAATTTTTTTATTCCCCCCAATTTTTTTCTCGATGGCACAACTTGCGCCATTCATCCCTCCGGCCTGTGGGCGGCCCTTCTCTCTTAAAACGAACCCACCTTTTCATCGAGTATTGAAGCAGGGGGTACGGGGGTTCACCCCGGAAAATTTTTGAAAATTAGCTTCTCAAAATCGTGTTTTAATGCTATTCTGACAGTAAAATTGCTAGTTCGAAAGTAGAGTAAAATCCCCCCCAAAATTTTTCTCAATGGCGCAGCTTGCGCCATACATCCCCCCTGTGGGCGGCCCTGTATATATATATATATATATATATATATATATATATATATACCGTAAAACGGGGCTACTTTGACAGGTTTTGGACTAGTTTAGATGTGTACACGGGACACTTTCTGCAAGCAATGAATGATACTATTCTCATCATAACAATAGGTATCTAGGCTATCACATCCACTACTAAACCTAAGTTTCTACAAGTAAGTTTTGGCGGGAAGAAATTAAGAAATACCGGTCAAAGTAGGGGGTGGGGCTACTTTGACATCTTATGTATTTGCTACATAAGGTCAAAGTTACTCAACGTATGGAGTTATTTTGACATTGAATTTATGTAAAGTGTATAAAACACTGTTTTGGTCATGTGTAAAGTACGGTATGTTGTATACTTGATAAGCACGAAATCTTTATTTTGTTGTGGTACATCATTATACACCACTATACAAATTTTTCTAAAGCTTTACTTTTAACATCTTTTACTTTGAACATACACGGTGCTTTATCTTACATTGTTACTTTATTTTTACTCTACTTTTTTTTTTTTTTTTTACTTTGCTTTACTTTTAACATAATTACATGTGTATCGGTATGTTATCTTTACATGTAACAATGGAAAGAAAAACCTTAGTCGTCAATATCACAGTCGTAACAAGCATGTTGAGGATTTTTTGATTCACCATTACAAAACCCATACACCCATTTTTTTGCAATGGACACATTGAATCCACTCTCTATATCGTCAGAGTTCGAATTATTTGGGGGGAATAAATAGTGGCGGATCTAGAAGTCCTTATATTATATATTGGGGGACAGGAAGGATATTGAGAGAGGGTAGAAATACAATGGGAGAAATCCCTCATCCCCTCCGGCAATTCTCACCGTGGACACCGTATCAGCCTTTATCTATGAAAGTATATGCAACAATTCTCACAGGAAGCACGAATTGTTCATCTGTCAAAGTAGCCCCACTCTATGTTACGGTATATATATATAGGGTCTATATATATATATATATATATATATATATATATATATATATATATATAATGATTTTAAGACAAATTGCATTCAAATTATGCCATATATTGTATATTCATAAATACAATAGGGGGCCCACATGAGCTTTGGGGGTCCCGGGCCTCCCGGCCCCCCCAGGATCGGCGCCCTTGTCTACAGTCGCACAGGTGATGCTCGTTGAATTAGATCATGCACAGTCCGTTATGCTGGCTTTCTGGGTCGGAGTTAAATACCTCTCAATTCCGATAGCTCATTAATTGGCTCATGATCCTGAGTCAATACTGAAAAATTTTGGATCCTACAAAATAAGGGATCCTACACACGGAATTCGCGCGCGTTAGCAATTTAATTAAGCAGGATGTCATTGGTACTTTAAAACTCAAAACATCTATTTTATTTTTCAGCTCAAGCATACAGAAGCTTATACACTTATGTAGTCTCACTCCAATTGTAAATCTCTCTCTCTCTCTCTCTCTCTCTCTCTCTCTCTCTGTGTGTGTGTGTGTGTGTGGTAATCTTCTTGGAATATTATTCTATTCAGCTGAAATCATTTTGTATTAAAAAGAGGATTTTAAATTCAACTTAGGCTGTAGTAAGAGGCTATTTCAGTTATACCGTATTGAGCAAAATTCCATACGCAACTTTACCGTGCATACGCAACCCATCGCCGTGAAATTGCCACCAGTATCTCGTTACTCACGCAGTAGAACAGTGTGGTCGGGCACAATCTGAAGCCGAAACTGAGCACAATCTTGGAGGAGTTCACGGCATCGCGCATCGTAGAAATGTGTTTTGCGTAATTTTCGTGCATGCCGTGTCACTTTATATCGTATTATACAGAAATAGTGTGTGGCAGAGAATCCTGGGCCCACCAAACCGACGCGAGCAGTTTTCCAAAAGGGTTCACGATTATTGTCGATTTCCTGTAAGGGGCAAACTGGGTCTCAGAAAAGTGGAGCAAAACGTCAAATTAATGATCTGTACTACCCGACTCATGTCCTGACTGAAGTGTACCAGCATAAAATCCCAGCATTGTACGGACACGACTTGAACCAGGTTGAACTTCACAAGACAAGGCATCCAGCCATATAGCGAAAACATCGCTGGAATTCTATCGCTGTAGAAGCTACGTGTTTTTCTCACGAGTGATCTTCAGTTTATACCCTGGCCGGTAAACGATGATTTCTGACAGCTTTGCACAAGGCCACGGTCAGCGAACAGAAGACAGCAGGTCAACCAACCTTAGGCTCAGAACCTGTCGCGTTTCCATGGTAACCACTGCACATTGCCAAACTTTCACTCACCCCTCTCAGCCTCAACGAGAAAGCAGACGATTCTCCCCGTGCACGAGAAGCATATGGTAACACTGCACTCCTCAGTTGTCCTCGCGAGCTGAGCTGTCAGAAATCATCGTTCGCCGCCCAGAGTATAATAGAGCGAATTTTTAAAACTTCTCATTTAGAATATTCGAAAAAAAAAATGGATCCTATCTTTTTTCAATATGGGAAGACGAATAAACATAAAATTATATTTGAAATATTTAAAATATGGTATATTTGATTAATAAATGTCATACCGGGATTCAAAGAAATATTCAAGATACGATATCTTTCATTAAGAAATGTCACACTGCGAATCAAATAAATGAATGTTTGAGTTTAAGTAATGAACAGCATTAAATGAACTATAAAATTCTGCAGTAATGTTGTAGAACTGAAATTTTGGCTGTTTCTGAGTCAATGGGTCTGTCCGGGTCAGAGATGATCTGAGAAGCGAAGTGAGACCCAAACCCGGATGACTCAAACAGAAATCGCAGTCTAAGTGACCCGATGATCTATGATCCGTTCCGTCACAAAAATCTTCTAGTTTCAGGAGATATCCTGTAAAGTTATCGAGATATTATAGTTACATTTCCTGTTGATTTGCTTCATGATAAAGTACGTGTAGTCACAATGAAATATGACAAATAAACAGGAAAGATAGAAGAACAGATAGAATATATATGTTGTAAATTTCACTCTATATTTACACATGTATTATTATTAGTGCTACTACCACTATTATTATTATCATTAAGAACCTTTGGCAGTATACAAGGGGGTCACCCCTCATATTCTCTCCTTCCTTGAATAGGAAGCATATCTCTTTTTACATGAGGTGACGTCCGTTATTGTTTTAATTAGCTTTCGATGTAAATACGTACACAAAGCCAGAAACAACATTTCGTAATGTATAATTAACTAATCCACTAACTTAGAAAGTTGTGTAATTGAACAGAGTGTATTAACCGTCCTTGGTTTAGAAAGGCAGAAACTTAATGTCTGGCGAGTGTCTTCTTTAGCTTCTAAAACGTCATCCATTTTAGTTAAGTAAAAGGAAAAATATAGAGCGGATATCTTGTTTCGTTACTTCCTCACTATATACGTAGTTTCAAACAGGAAATAACAATGTTTATGAAAAATGCTGTATTTACAGATATTCTAAAGGTTTATTTATTCTGAAAGCTTCTGATAAGCAAGTATACGGAAACTTTAAATTAATATAATGGTGGCTTGAAAGATATGTTTCTTTGGCATGGGAAGACCTGGGCTCGATTCGCAGTGCGAGCTTATGTAGCTTGGATCCCACGTTAGGCAGTAGGTTCATGTGTCATATAGCCTCGCTGCGTAAAGGGACGCCAAATTCAAAATCAAAATCAAAGATGTGTTTGGTAATAAATTGAGCAGCAGGACCTACCTGTTGGACGTAAAACTTAAAAATTTCATTTCATTTTTATACCTGTAGACTATATTAAAAGAATATAATTGGCATTTGATTATGGGCTCGTAAATAGTTAAAATTATCAGTCTTAGATGAAAGGCACTCGGGATCGATTTCCGGTTAGAGTTCAAAATGGGTTCTCTGGTGCGAATGATCGTTGGTTCAATCCAAACTATGTGAATTTACAGTGCATGGTTCAGAAACTTGAACATTACGGAAGTTAGAGAAGAAGTGTTTAAAGAGCTTCCAAACGTGGTGTTGGATGAAGATGGAAAAGATAAAATGGATAGAGAGAGGAACAAATGAAGAGTTTTAAAACGAACAGGAGACAAAAGGGAGCTTTTAGCCAGCACTCTTCACAGGAAGGCCAATTGGATTGAACATATTTTGCGAAGAAATTATCTTCTTCATACCGCCATAGAAGGAAAGATGGAAGGAAAAAGAGAAGTAGGAAGAAGAACAACACAACTGATCAATGATTTGAAAAACAGAAGAAAATATTGGGAATTAAAAGAGGAAGCGAACTGCGTGTGTGTACTGAGTCGGAAAAATGGACCACAGTACTGAAATGCAACAGTATATCAATATGAAGTGAAATTTCTTTTCAAAATGGGATAATCTGCGACAGAAACATACGATTTGTTAAAGAATAGTGTACGGAGATGACTGTTTATCACACATACACGTTTTTGAGTGATTTAAACAGTTTAAAGATAGACGAGAAGTGATCACAATCGCCCCTCGTCCTAGACCATCTTGCACATTGAAAACGCAGTCAAACATTCAAAAAGTCGGTGATAGCATCGGAAACATCGTCGCTTGAGTTTTCGATCTGTTTCTGAAATCACAGGAATTGACAAAGAAAGTGTTCGTCAAATTTTACATAAAAGTTTTAACGTGAAGAAAGTGATATCAAAATCGATGCCAAGGATCCCGACATTGGAAGAAAAGGAAACTCGGATGAACATTTGTGCTGACATTTTGAAAAATTGGAAAAGACCGTACATTCTTAGGGAGAGTGATAATCCTTGGCGAATTGCGGTTTTTAATATACGATTCTGAAACCAATCTCTAATCAATGCATTGGAAGAGCCCGACTTCGCCACTACTAGAAAGCTAATCAAAATTCATAGCAATGATGATTGATTTTTCGACATCTGTGAGATAGTGTACGTGAATTGAGTACCCAAGGATGAAATTGTAAAGAAATATTAATGTGCTGACAACCTTTTGCGATCCAGTAAGAAGACGATGATCTGATTTGTGGACAGACCCGGATTTAAATTTGATGAGGCCCTAAGCTATTGAAGATAATGAAGCTCTTTGTATGCCCAACCGTGCAACTAGTCCACGCAGAATGTAGAAACCCTACATACAGAAATGAACAAATGAGTGATATTTTAGAGAGCAGGCTAGCAGAAGGGGCCTCATTACTACCCAACACAAATTACTGTTGTTATGTAGGTTTTATTTGTTTTCTTTTATCTTACAGTATATTTTGGAATTTTACGTCAAATCCTCTTTTCCTTTAATCCTTTGGGGCCCCAAATAGAGTGGGGCCCTAAGCTATAGCTTATCTAACTTATACGCAAATCTGGCACTGTTTGTGGAAAAACAAGTCACGGATTCTGCACCAAGATAATGCTCATGCTCACATGGCACTATCAGTAAAGATATTTTTGATTAGCATAGGATCCCTGGGTTAGAACATCCGCCATATTCATCGGATCTCTCTCCGTAGGACTTATTTGTATTCCCCAAGGTGAAATCAGCACTGAGAGGAACCAGATTAGATACAGTAGAAGCTATGAAACGAAGAGAAACGGATGCCAGGGACACTGTTTACGAAAACTACTGGAGGCACTGCTGTCAACAATGGAACATTCGTATGGAACGGTTTAGATATCATGAAGGGGAGTATTTCGGGGAGCCGCGGCGGCGAAGTGGTAGAGCGTTCACTTCTTGTTCATGGGGTACTTGGTTCGATCCCAGCACGGTGTTTGTCCACCACAAAGTCCATACGGCGCGACCTGGAATCAAACCAGGGACTCAAAGCACAGGAGGTGAACGCTCTACCACTGAGCCACCGCGCCCCCGGATGGCGGGGAGTCTGCAACAGTTCTCTGTTATGTAAAAATTATACGGACACCAGTTTCTAATCGAAGTGTGTTCGTAACTAATGAATCAGTTTAAGGGATCAAGTGAGATTTTCAAACTGCAGAAAATATTTTGTGTCCTAAGTACGTACGATCGGAGAGTAATTTCTCTGTCTGTTATGATGAGGGCTAAAAAAAAATGTTCATATCCGTATTTTGGAGTCAGTGGCGGATCTAGCCCGAGACGGGGGGCTGGGCCTCCCAGTTTTTGAGTGACAAAAATAGTTTAGGCTATTATTTATATATTTTTGAAAGCGTATGGGAAATTCATGATATAACTATCATGGTCTGGGGTCTAGCTGCCCCCAGTTTTTACCTTCTAGATCCGCCTGTGTTAAGAGTGCCCGAAAAGGTAGAATTCTTTCACATAATAACACATTTACTGGGAGTCATAAGAACAGTCCGTATTAAGGAGGTGTCCGCTATTGAAAAGTATTTTTGAAGAGGGGCTTCACTGTATACGTTAAAAAGCAGGGGTTAAAGTGAGAGGGAACGCGGGGACGTCGTTACCCCAGTTCCAAAAATATCTATTGCGTCCCCATCCCCCCCCTCAAAAAAAATACAATGGGCAAAGATATGCACTGGTGACAGCGTGACGTGATGCGTCTCCCTACCTTTTCAGATCCACTTTTACCCCTGTTAAGAAGGTAACGCCGATAAATAATTATCTATTACTTTCTAATCTAGATAATTGAAGCAGACGATCACTAACCTTGTCATATTGCCCTATGAAATATAAACAACTTTCACCTAGGGACATTAATGTTGATGAATTATGTGTATATGTAAATATGTTGCCTCTGTAAATCAAGATAAAACATCCACTCAAAGGTTTCTACGCGTGTTATAATTAATGTAGCATATAAGCCTGTCTATATGTAATGTGAGCATATGAATATTTTGATGTAATTATTTTAATGCATACCAAAAGCAAACCAGCAGAAGATCTTTTGTTAATTAACCTACATGCTTTTGTGAAAGCACGGGAGAAAAGCTGATGATATATTTCTCCCCTTATTTTCCCTTTCTATTTAACGTTCAAACTGTTTGTTTGTTTGTTTGTCCTTCAAACAACTGTTCATAAATCAACAACTCTATTATCTTCATATATATAAAAAAGAAGATATAGTTATTATTTACATACATACAAGTACATAAGCATATATGTTAAAATAAGCTTTAAATATAACGATACTACTCTTATTATTTTACCGGTCACCATGAGTTCATCCTTGACATTTATCGTTTAATTAAGTGGGTGTATTTATAGGAGAATTATACTGGTCTTATCCTTATTTCTTCCTGTTAACTGAGTACACTCTAAGACAGCGTGCCGACGCACATACAAAAAGAAAAAAAAGTATTGTCGTAATTACTACAAGATCTCACTAAATATTAAAACCATTCATTTTTTTTAACGTAGATAAAACGACATTTCGAACCTGTTCTGTTTGAAAAGCATTTATAATAAACTTGAGAGTTACAATAAGGTAACATTGAATATACAGACGTAGTGACCTGACCTTTTTATTTTTCCTTAAAGAGTGCTGCCAAGTTTAGCCCCAATTTTATCTCCCCATGAATCTGCCCCAAAATGATTGCAATCGGTAACTTCCGAACACGCCTGTGAAGGAACCAGGGTTGTCAGATGCACCGTTCCTGAGATACCGCGTTCCAAAGGTGTGGGATACCACGAGATGGCGCCAGCATCGAGGTTAAGATCGACGTGGCACTTTATGAAACTCAACCAGAAACATCCTTATCATCGGAAGCATCTTCAATGCGAAGAAAAACATTGGACAATCGATGACCAGGCCCAACAAATTCATGGTTGTGGCCGTAAGAGAAGTAAAAAATAATGGTGGCCACGTGTGAATCAACATCCTACTGTACGTGCAACAGAAACGAGCTTGATCAACGAGTTCAATACCATACGGAGTTATGTCTGTAACCGCTATAACGTGTTAGCTTCACACTTTATATGTATATAACTTACAAATACTCTTGGGGCGTGAAGAGGCGATCATGCAGTTGCACCTTGATACTGGTGACATCTCGTGGCACTCCACACCTTTGGAAGGCGATATCTCAGGAACGGTGCATCTGACCACTCTGGTTCCTTTACAGACGAGTTCTACGCATCGGAAGCTATCGTTTGCAATCAAGTTTGGGCAAATTCATGGGCAGATGAAATTGGGGATCCACGCTAATTCTTTGTTGGCCGCACTATTTGGTTTTATTTTGTACCTGAATTCGCTGTTATTTTTCGAACAAAAAGAGTTTTCCATGGCTTCTCATATATATAATGGATCATAATGGTTGACACGTTGCATATCTTTCAGAGTATTATATTATATTATATACTATATATTATTAATAATATCTTTTAATATAATAATAATAATAATAATAATAATAATAATAATAATAATAATAATAATAATAATAATAATAATAATATCCTGTAGCATATTACCGCAGTTTTATATATATATATATATATATATATATATATATGCAAGGGCGGATCTAAGGGGGGGCTACGGGGCTATAGCCCCCCCCTTGACGCTCAGGTTTACACTGGATAAAATGGGCTTCAATTCAGCTTTACACTGGATAAAACGGCAAATTATGGTTTAGCCCCTCCCTTGATCATATCCTGGATCCGCCACTGTATATATATATATATATATATATATATATATATATATATATATATAGTATGGCGCTAAATTCGTTGTTCAAAAGCAGAGGAGTGATTCCTGGGAGTAAAAAAAAAAAGTTCCAATAAACATAGGGCGAAAACCCCATCCTTTACGTGTTAAAGGCTGCCAAAAAGATGAAAGAATGAATTATTTTAAAGGTTCATAGCTCCAAAACTATAGAACCTACCGTAGTCGGGTCAAGACTTCACTTAGGAACTAGTATGTGTCCTAAGGTGCTTCCACAATAATTTTTATAGAGGGAGTTTAACTACGGGGCTACGATATAAAGTGCTCATGATACCGATGTACGCTCTAGCCCACAACCGAATATTCCAAAATTAGGTTTTCTACTGCAGCTGTCTGACAACATTCATGATAGGGATGAGCTATTTATATTGTAAACACATTTTCGTGCAGTTCTGAGCATTCGAGGTCACGAACATCCCTTGTTAGTGGAATAAAATAATAATAATAATCAAAGGTATAAAATAAAGAATGAAGATAGCTTATAAGTAATACAGAAAACGAATGACAAAAATGAAACAAATTTTCTAAAATGCACTATTCATTATACTGCATTTTGGAACGGTCTGTTTTCGCAACAGATGCTGCCTTTAAAGGAAATATATTTTCTAAACGTCATTTGTAGATGAGATGAATTTCTGTTTTTTTTTTTTTTTTTTTTTTTTTTTTTTTTTTTTTTTAGTAAGTACGTATTCAACAAGAGTTTTGAATAGACTCCGTTTAAAATGATTTTGTTTATGCACGTTTTCGTGCAAAATAATTCAATAGAAACAAAAAATACCACTTTTACGTAGGAACAAATACTTGTTTTTGAACAGACTTTTTTAAAAAAAAGTGGGTTTCATAAAGCTATAATTTGTATACACATATGTGAGTGAGTGTGTGTGTGTGTTTAATTTATGACGATGTTTTCGCTTGTTTCGGGTCCACTGGACTACTTTTGGGTCCTTTTTCATGGAATATTTGATTAGTACTTTCTATGTGGCTTCATATTCTTTGATCTTTCATTCAAACTTTATAGAAGTCAACTTAAAGTTAATTTAACAACTATATAATTAAATTCGAACATACGTGGGTAATTTAAAAGCAAATATTTTTTTTTGCACCTGTAGATATAAATCAAGCATAGGAGATGTCTTCTAGTGGGGGAAATATAGGGTATATTCATGCTTATGAGTGGTTTTTCTTCGTTCACAGAGAGCGTCAGTTGCTAGTAGTCAGCCTGGGAAATTAACGAGTCTTCTGAACATGTATCGGATTTTCACGTACAGTGCCATGAAATGATGATTTAGATTTTCAATATTTCAACGGTCTTGTAGTAACACTCAGGTATATGATCTGGAACCCAATATGCAGTTATTACAGTGAAAACATTCACTACTCACCCCAAGGCAAAAGAAGAAAAGGTACGTCAGGTCCCTATCAAGCTTAATACTGTTAACATTTTACCAAATTCTAATGAGTTTGAATTATCAAGTATACATCATTACCAAGATTTCTCCGTCGTTTTATATTTCTGTGAGAAGCAAACAACCGGACCTGCGGGGAATGAAAATTTGGCAGCTACAACATGACAACGCATCCACCCACTCTTTGCATCCGATTCACTTTTTGTGTGTGAGAGAGGAGGAGATACTACATTCCCATGATTGGACAAGTCCTATGTTCTCCTGGTGACTTCTAAGTTTTGGCTGTTCCCCAAACTGAAAATGCTCCTGTAAGTGATTTGATTTGAGTTATGGGATGACATTATGTGGGATCAGACTGTCAACCTTCACTTTAAGCCCAAAAAGGTCTTTTAGAAATACCTCCAGGAGTTCTGACCAACAATCCCAACAGATCTGAACAATTACAAAATTGAGCTTGTACAATAATCTGGCACATATCAAGATTAAATTGAAATACAAAGTGACCCAATACGACTTTCCACATTTTATAGGCTAATAAAACAAAAAAATATTGCAGGTAGAAATGTATTTATTCAAAAATGTAGCAAAAAGTATTGAAAACAGGTTGTAATTGTAATCGCTTTCTTTTGATTTCAAATGAAACATTTGACAATACTATTCGAAGACGATTTCTGAAGGTTACAGTTTGTAATTACACGATATTTTCAGCCATACGAGCACATTTAGATCGGCTAGATTATTTTCTTGAACGCTGAGCCCACTGTTCGGAAATTCTCGATCCACTGGAAGTTAGTCTTACGAGGAATAGCAAACTTTACGAGAGAAGTTCTTTGCACAGTAATCATAGAACTGCTGCTTTTGAACACATTTCGACTGCATATGCAGCCATGAGATCCATGCCAAACCATAATGGTCTGAAAATAGCAGGAGAATGGTGAGCGGAACTGACGACTATTTCTTTCGCCCTCCCATTGCGAGCGCTACAGCAGATATGCAGAACAGGCTTTTTTTATTGAAGTATTATTGATAATACAGTTAATGTGTCATTTCAACATACAACAGAATAACGTAATTCAAAGTAATTACAAACTGTTCTCAATACCCTTTCATATTTTCGAATAAACAAGTTTCTATCTGCAATACTTTTTTTGTTTCATTAACCTTTAAAATGTACGTGGTTTTATTGGGTCACCCTGTATATATATATATATATATATATATATATATATATATATATATATATATATATATGTATACTAATCAAGCTTTGCATTACAGTAGTAGCAATAGCAATACAATAGGACAGTTTGAGGACAGTTCATGCTATATCTCAGATATAGCAAAACTGTTGTTACTTTCAAAGGACGAAGGGTCGACGCATTTGAATGTGGAGCAAAGAAGGTCAAAAAAATGTTCACCATAATCTTCTACTCAAACAAGATTTTGTTATTGAGAAATTAGGTTTAATTGAAAAAAAAAAAAAAAAATTGTACTTTTTCATATATATTTTAATTGTCCGCAAGTAAACGTACTAATTTGTATCCGTAATTCATGTTAATACGAGTACCACTCTTTGCACAAAACATAACATAACACATAACGTTTTCCATATATTTTTAGGTTCAACAAGAAACAGATTCATTGATACATGCCTGCAGAGGCGCACCTACGGGGGCAGGGGGTCCACTGGCTTTGGACAACCCCAATCGGACTCACTAACTCAACAAACATTTGTACACTTTCTCAATAAAACCACATTTGTTTAACAGGGAAATGATTGATGTAGCATTAAAATTTGATCTTACATTTCATCTGTATTCTTTTATTATCAAAACAATTTAGTTCTATATATATATATATATATATATATATATATATATATATATATATATATATATATATACGTATATTTTTTTTTTCTTGAAAATATAGGTGGAAGTATTTTATAATTACTTATTGTCTTTTCGGGTGAAGAACAATACACGTTCATATTACATAGAAGTAGTGGCTTGTAGTATTAGAACCACCTCTCAACCAAAGCTTCAACCCTGGTTCAGTGGTAGAGCGTTCACCTCTGGTGCTTGTGGTCCTGGGTTCGATCCCAGCCCCCGCCAAGTGAACTTTGTGGTGGACAAACACCGTGTGCGTGGGTTTTCTCGGGGTTCTCCCGTTTCCTCCCACTTTCTTTCATTACTCACCATCACCGTCCCCTTTAGCCTAACCGGCATAACCGCGGGACATAAGACTCAAAGATTTCATTTCATTTTCAAAACTTCAACCCCTTCAAAAAAAAAAAAAAAAAAAAAAAAAGTGGGTGCACACCTGCATGCATGACAATGATTTCATTGCACTAATTTTAAATTGCCTAAATATTTAGTACTACATCCTTGTGTTAATCTTGATGTAAACAGTTTTTAGTATCGATGGATACGTTTTCGCAAATTCAAGCTATATCATCACGCTTGAGCTCCTATTATCCAAAAACGGGAAACAGAGAATGATTTGCCCACGAAAACGAATATTTTAAAAATTTACTGGCACAAAATAGAGTTGGGATCAAACATTTTCAGTATTAAAAACCCAAATTTCAAAATTGTGAACAATTTATAGCCCCTCCCCATTTGTTCTACTCTAAAATTTTAGGGGGCATGGTGGCTTAGCGGTAGAGTGCTTTCCTCTACTACGTGTGAGCTTCCTAGTTCGATCTCCGGACAAGTAATGGCCTATCCGATTTGCCATAATGACCTGACTTTGTCACGTGATCAAGACAAAAGTCACATTGCGTGCTAAACCGGGTCTGGAGAATACAAATCCAGATGTGAGATATTTCAATCATCCGCGTGGGGCGCCCTGGATTATTCGCAGAAGAAAAAAAATGAAATGAAATTTTTGAGTTTTACGTCCCACGGTTATGCCGGTTACGCTAAAGGAGACGGTGATGATGAGTAATGAAAGGAAGTGGGAGGAAACGAGAGAACTCCGAGAAAACCCACGCACACGGTGTTTGTCCACCACAAAGTTCACTTGGTGGGAGCAGGGTTTGAACCCAAGATCCCAAGCACCAGAGGTGAACGGTCTACCACTGAGCCACCGCGGCCCTTATTCGCAGAAGATTCGTATACTTTATCATTATTATTGATTTTAGTCAAACAACTTGACTTTTGACAATGTTCTATCCATATTTACCTTACGTGCTATACAGCTCTTCAGTATGTCTTTGCAATAAGCTTTCAATTAGCCATCCCCTTACGTATTATAGGTTTTGAGATATGTGGACGACTTGCATTTTTTCCACTCATGTCCCATTGACTTTAATGTTCATGTTTCGTGACTTTTTTGACTATGTTCCATCCATTTTAGGATGATTTTACTTTCTGAATACAGAATCTACATAGTCTCCTCTATATTTAAGCTGAATTTCAGCTATCTCTACCAAAATCTCTTTACATCATTGCAACCGGATATACCCTTTGTGGTGGACAACACCGTGTAAGTGTTTTTGTTTTGTTTTGCGGCAGTCACTTGTCCTCCCATATTATCATTCCACCAATTATTCCGTCATCATTCACTTGCCTTAATCATCCGTCTCCCTTAGCGTAACGGCCATAGTCTTGGGACGTTAAACTGAAAGATTCAATTTCATTTCTTTTTTTTTTTTTTTTTTTGTTTTTTTTTTTTTTTTTTTTTGTTTAACTCTAACGGAAAATAAAAGCAAAGTTAGGAATGTCGAAAGACACCTTTAGCAGGAAGAAAATACTATTTTGTGGAGCTTTAAATAAAAATTCGAGAAAAAACTCATAAAATGCTTTGTGTGGAGTATTGTATTCTATGGGTCAGAAACATGGGCATTGCTCAAAAATAATGAAAAACGACTGAAAGCTTTCAAAATGTGGGTGTGGAGGAGAATGGAGAGAATTAGCTAGGTCGAGTGGGAAACTAGTGAGACAGTCTTTAAAAATGGTGGAAAAAAAGGAACAAGAATAATGATGATAATATCATGCAAAATCTGACGTATCAGCCAATAGATGATGTTGAACAGAACAAAATGACGTGTTTGAAGGTAAATTGTTATGCATCGTTTCCGAGAAAATCGAAAGAAAAACTAATTTTTATGTCGTTCTTTCCCAATCTAATACAGTAGATAGTATTTATTTTCTTATAATAGATTATTTATTTACTTATTTATTATATATGAAAAACAATATAGGCCTAATTATCAGATTGTATTCTATTGTTTCATTTATTCTAGCAGTGAACACCACATGTGCATAGCAGCAGTGACGCAAATACTACTCCCTTAATATTCGTGTTCCAAGGATACAATTTAACATCAAATAATAATAACCACATAGAGTTGTGGGTGTGTGGGAATACTGCAAAGGAAAATGACCATTTGACTCTTTATACGTAGAATCATTTTGTTTTCCTTATTTATTTCCTAACATATCGCACGTTCACTAACACTTCCTAAACCACTACTACGTCATTGCGAGTAGGAGAACTGTTTTGATCAATTTGCGCAATAGATACAAGAAATGTTAAATATAACTGAGATAAGAGTATCTTAATATGAAGCCGCATTGCTTTGTGGGAGACAAAGTTGCAGATAATGAAGTGCATGTTTCGTTTGATATCATTTGCAGTGTTTGATTTGACCTTGATTTTGAGTTGCAGGAGCGTCATTTCAGATTTTGCTTTGAAGGGGGGGGGGGGGGCAAGACCTCTTGATATAAGTAAAATTTCGCGTTTTTCACTGATTTACTACTATTCTAATGATAAAATCTATATACATCTCAAACTCAGGGGGGAAATGCCCCTCCCTGCCCTCCCTAAATGACGCCCCTGGTTTAGCGCCCTTTTCAGCAGCGAAACTATACACTATGAGACATGGAACGGAACATACTTAACGTGGGATCTGAACCATATGAGCTCCCGCCAGGAATCGAATCTGGGTTTCTTGCCCCAAAGGCGCTGAGTTGATTTTGAGTTTTACGTTCCGTTTAGCAGCGAGGCTATATGAGACGTGGACCTACTGATTAACGTCGAATCCAAACCACATGAGCTCCCACCGGGAATCGAACCCTGATCTCCCACACCAAAGGCGCGTACGCTAAACGCTTAGCCACGAAGGAGCTCTCCCCAACGGCGCGTACGTTTAGTTACGAGGAATCTCCTCATTTCCAGTGTGTGCAAAAAGCTTGTTCGATTTCTATTCATACAAGCAGTTCCACATGTACAATTGTTATTATGTAAAGCTAATTATGATTACCAGTAAAATGATTGTATGATGTTTATTGTTAGTTCCAGCCAGATACAATTATAATATTTCTGAAGAAAAATAGATCTTGTATGAAGAGAAATATTACGCTTTAAAGTTGAATCTATATCTGGTATCATTTTGTATCACAATGATTATATCATCCATAGGATCTATGTCTGTGTGCTGAGTTTCCACTGCCGGAACCAATAAGTCGTGCAACCCGAAGAACTGGGAGTGGGAGAAGCCTCTGTTCTTCCAATACGTGACAAAATGCCATCTGCAAAATTAATTATATCTTTTAGGAGCATCACTGGAAGAAAATAATGTTTTGCTTCAAATTATTTAAAAAAAATGAAATCCTTAAGTTTAACATCCCACGATTATGCCAGCTAGGCTAAAGGAGACCGTGATTATGAGAAATAGATGAAAGTGAGAGGAAATAGTGGAATGAAGAAAGTGAGAGGAAACGGAAGAACACCGAGAAAACCCACGCACACGGCATTTGTCCACCGCAAAGCTCATTTGGCGCGAGCTGAGATCGAACCAAGGACCCCATGCACCAGAGGTGAATGCTCTGCCACTGAGCCACCGCGGCCTCAGAAATTACTTAAGATGGTTGCGAAAACACAATCACGTGAAGGTCGAAAATTTTAATTTTTAAAATGTGCAGATGCACTGTAAAACATATCTCTAAATTAGCAAATGCATGCACGTTGTAGGATATTTCACTTACTTATTTTATGATAGTTCCTACTGCTGAACTAAGCCTAAGTGAGAAAAGAAGAAATAATGATCGCAAGAAGTGTTAATATGTTCTGTATAGTAAATTGCATAGAGTATTTGTTCATATCCTCTTGTCATTATGACGCCATGAAGTGTGCTGATGAGACATGCATTGTGTAGAAACCATGTCAAGGCAAATCATTACAACATGACAATCCAAGTTTTCACTTTTGAGTTTCTTCGACAACAGATGCTAAACAAATCAATTACTTAGAGTAGCAACATGTACAGATACTTATCAATTTAATGGAACACCTGAAAAATGTAATTTACAAGATTCATAAACCATTTGACTACCTTCCGCCCTCAGAACAACTCTGATGCGATGTAGAAGGGAGTCATTAAAGTCGTGAATGGTGACACGTGGAATATTTCACGTGCAGTCCATCACTCAACACCGGCGATGGCGTGGGTCAATGAAAACTTGACAGATGATCCACTGACTCATCACCTACTGTCACCCACTCTGAGTCAGGACCCACTATGACCCATCACGCACCAAAACCTATCGTCATCAATTCTGACCCATAATCCACGTCCTCCTCTGCACCAGGCACGTAGCCAGGATTTCGTAATAGGGGGGGGGGTCCGGAACGAAATGCTGTTGTTATCATACCAGGGACTCGATCATTCTAAACTATTTTACTGGCAATTTATATTGGTTCGTTTAGCCAGGATTTCGTAATGGAGGAGGGGGGGGGGGGCGTGACATGAAATATTGTGGTTACCTACCAGGAGCTCGATCAATCTAAACTATTTTACTGGCAACACACCCATATTGGTTTCTTATGGATATGTTAGTAAGTACTTTAATAACAAACTATGAAGAAACCTCGATAAAAGAATATTAAAAAGTATTGAAAGTATAGTCTTCCGATATCATTCGAACTCGGTTCTTCTTGTCTTCTTTCTCTTATCTTCGTGTAATGCCGTCAAGGATTAAACGAGATCTCTTTTGGAGAAAAAACATCCTATAAAATGGATTAGTGTTGCCCCGAAATTTAAAATTTCTTTAACAAGTTAACCGCAATCTATGTGGCCAGGCTCATATTATTGGTGATTGTGGGCATTTCTTAAGTTCTACCTGAGAGTCTATCTGATCGAACCGGTTTATCGATCGTCATTTGTAGTCCATAGGATTAGCATGGAGCCAAATGGAATTCGGAATGCTCCGTTACAATAATATCCATTTTCAACTTGACACCCCCCGTTTCCTCCACATAAAGCTCCTCATAAGAAGGAATAACCACATGCTTGCTGTAACTTTAAATTTTTAACGCTAATTCTTCTTTTTCACGTTTCTTTTTGTTTCATTCTTCTTTATTTTTTTCATTTATGGTTCCAAAGGGGGAGTCCGGCCCCCCGGACCCACCCCTTGGCTACGTGCCTGTCTCCACTGTCAAAAGATTTTACGTTTGTAGTAAAACAAGGCTGTCAAATTATCACTAATCGCAGTTTGAATTTCTAATCGCTCAAGCACTGCTCTGTTACAACACCGGTGGAGCTGATCTTTACAATATAAAATGATAAAGTATTTGTCATGGACCATATTACGATGAATTTCAATTTAATTATCATATATAATTATTTCCTTGTTGAATTGCACATACTTTTCAGTGTAAAATAGGATGAAATTTGAAAGTCTCAAAGCCCAACTTCGACTGTGTCTCAAGAATCAAGTAGTAAGTCCTATTGCTATTATTACAATTACAAATATCAATATCTGAAAATGCCTGAAGTTCTTTTTGCACTTAGCTATACTCATCTCAGATAAGTAAATAGAAACAAATGAAAAAGGAAGAAAAATGGAGGCTTTCAAAATAAAACAAACAAATTCAGCAGTGTTTCAGAAGATGCAGTTTACAATGCACTAACATTGAGCAGAGTGAGTCTCTGTATCAGAGTCGGTCACGTACTGTTCACCAACTGACCCACTCATAAATTTTGTCCCACTTGTCTCACGACTCACTGAGTCACTCCATCTCTGCTCGCTCAGTACCGTAAGAGAAGATGGAGGTGTACATCTGCGCCGGATTCGTGTTTCCCAAAGCGGACCTGAAATGTTCATTTATGTTCAAATAGGGGGATTAAGCGGGCCAAGGGAAGTGTTCAACTTCATCCTGATGCTAATCGAACCAGCCTGCTCCAGCTGCTTGAGTGGGCCGCATTATCATCATTGAATATGCTATCATTCACCGAAGAAAACATCTGGACTATAGGATGCACATAGTCCCCTTAAAAGACACAATAATCATGGGCAATGACGCTACCGGTAAGTGTCAGCACAGGAGAACCTACTGTAAACCATTATATTTTGGCCCACAGCATCACAGAGCAGCCATAGTTTTTCATGTTTAGGCAGAGAACTGCGGGCACTCAGGCCTCTTTTGGGCATTCATCACTCTTAACCACAGCCTATGCTTTGATATAAGGTGAACGGTGACACATCCGATCGTGCAACTAAACGTCGTATGTTCATGTCATGTAACTCGAAGGGGGAATGTAATTGTCGAGATAGACTGTGGGGGGTGTTGGTTGAGTTTCCCTATCATTTGTACACCAGTTTTGCATGAGAATCCTGAGTAACATTGCGCTTTAATCTTCGGCGAGACCTGCCACTGTGGGTTTTCTTCCGACTACCAATCCTCTTCGTCAATGTGGTGTCGCCATGAGTTTTGTATACTATCATCACTTTGGACACTGTCCCTAGCGACAAATCAAACTCACTTGCAATCTTTGTCACACTCGCACCACATAACCGAGCGCCAACAATTTGTGTTTTTTGGAAGCCAGAGAAGTCGTTCATTTTGCACCATCACCAATTGCTAATCTCATTGCATACTACCGTTCTAGTGTACTTCACGTAATGTGGAATTTACCCTAACACACCACCCTGGCGCTGGGGTTTATCCCTAACGTTGCCAACCCATACATCTGACGTGTTTCCAACTTCAAATGTGCCATTAAATTGATAAGGATCTGTATTTCTCGTCATTAATTAACTTTTCTCTTATGTTCTCGTTGAGTTCATGCACCTAAGCCCTTAAGAGCTCTGCACTTTTATGTGGTTAGCGGCACTAGAGACCCAGATTCGATCGTGAGACCTAAAGTTAAGAAGTAGAATCACGTTTTATATATCCTCACTATGAAAATGAATGTTGAACTTCAATTCTACTAAGTACTTCAATTTATTCATCTCTTCCATTTTCTTTTTATTGATTGTAATGTCCTTTTCGTGATTATAAGGTGTCAATTGGCAGATCCCGGTTTAATTACAGTCGGGAGCTCAGGTGTTCTGACATCTTGCCTAACATCTTCTCATGTTTCCACTCATAACTCCAAGGTAAGAATTTCCATTTTAGGCTATATGGAAAGCTAGATGGGAATTCCCATCGTACCTAATACTATCTGACCTAATGTGGTGATTAGGGAATTCCTGTACTAAAGAGGGAAATTATGCACTAGATTATTAACGATCTGCATCGCGAAATTACAGCGAAATCATAATCTTTTGTTGGCAGTGTTGAAATATTGTATACGGACCACATGTAAGTACTCAAAACTAAGCCCTTTAGGTAACTAGCCTCTGTGCTAGCACTAATTAGAAACAAGTAAATATTAGGGATGGCCACAAATTTTCGGTTCCGGCGGAACCGTTATTGGAGATCCGATTTTCAAAACCGGTTCCGGACCTGGATCCGAAAACCCGGTTCCAGAACCGGATCTTAGGGATCGGTTCCAGACCTGGATCTCAAAAACCCGGTTCCAGAACCGGATCTTAGGAACCGATTCCAGACCTGGATCCGAAAGCCCCCAAAGAACCGTAAAGGAGGCACAAAGTTCACCTTCAAAATACTGCAAAGGGGACCACGCGCTTGTGCCTTCCCCGCCCAGACCCGTTTGTGTCCCCCAGAAAAACAATTTGGTCCACCAGTGGGTGTTTAGCCAAATGAGTTTGCCAGTTTACCTGTTTAGCCAATGAGTTTGCCAGTTACACAGTTTGTTTAGGCAAATGAGACAAGCGGCCGCCACCTGGGCGCCTGCCTGTCGCTTCCACCATTTCATCTAGCACACTGTTCACAGCCTGCCAGCAGCTCGGGTTTAGCGTAGGGATGGCCACCGGAACCGATTCCAGACATGGATCCGAAAACCCGGTTCCAGACCTGGATCCGAAAACCTTGTTCCAGAACCGGATCTTGGGAACCGATTCCAGACCTGGATCCGAAGTACCGGTTCCAGACCTGGATCCGAAAAATCGGTTGCGGAATCGGATCCGTTCAGAGCCGCTGGCCATCCCTGGTAAATATATTATATTCATCACCTATTGGTACATAATTCAACATTTCGATAACCAAAAGAAACTTACATTTCAAATCACAGTTTAAAAATGAAATGAAATTATATGTTTAAGTTTAACGTTCCACGATAATGTCATTTAGGTTAAGGAAGATTAAACCAAGTGAATGTTGATAGAAGAATTAGTGGAATCAGAAAGAAAAAAGAAGTACTCCGAGAAAACCCACGGACACGATGTTGTTCACCACAAAGTCACTTGGTCGGGTATCAAACTAGGGATCCCATGCACCAGAGGTGAGCAATCTACCACTGAGTCATCGTGCCCCCAAATCACACTGTAAGATTGATTACAATTGTGTAGAATAAGTATCGTTGTATCATACATATAAATAAGGGTAGGTGAATATATTACAGTAATTGAACATATTAATAATCTGTATAATACCAACTTATGGCTGTGGTTGAAATTATTCTACAATAAGCGGGTACAAGGTAGCAAGTTCGGACGCATGAAGTGAGTTCATCGAGAAATTGCACAAATGAACAGAACAGAATCTGATGTGTTCGATGCCTTTGGGAAGGAACTAAGGTGTATACAATTTTTGTTTAAATAGTAACGTATACAAAATAATGATTGGTTATTCGTGTGCCAGGTTAATTTTTGTTTTCTTTAAAAAAGGATAATATTTGTTCGAGTAATTTATATGAAGCAGATTTAGTGTTTTCTTTAATTAACTACGTGAGTCAATATCAAACAAACTTGCAAGTTACGCAACATTTCTGCATTAGTACTTCACTAATTGAGATTTCGTTTAACCCACAAACGCCCAAGACCGTTTTATTCGTTAGCAACTGCCTTGAACAATACCGTGTTACATCGAAAACCTGAGAGGAAAACTGAACGAAATTCGTACAACAAGAGAACGGGTAGTGTGCCTGAAGTGGAACAACGGTGGTTTGGCTAAATGAATGATATAGCCCGTGTAACGTAGTGAAAAATAAAGTGGGTCACTGGTGGCACAAGGGGCGTTTGTGGGATAAAGAATGATAAGTAATACAAATTTGTACATCAAATCAAATATAGCAAACAATTTAGTTGAATGAATCTAAATGTATGAGTGATGAAATACTGAAATATGATATTAGTTACCATAAACATGAGGACGTTGACAGACTGATATTGATCTTTTATTATGATAATCCTAAATGCTATCTCCCTCGCCTATTTCTTTTTCTTTTGAATTTTCCATTCAGTGTTGATAAAAGTTAATGTTGCTCTTAAAGGAATAAAATGTACAGGTACTGGACAAAATAATATAAACAGCTGTGAACAGACCTGTAGTCGCCATCATGGAAAATTTATAACACCCAGAACAGATGTTTGCCACCTAGTGGCGAGAAAGGCGATGATATCAGTCTATCATCACGTGGTGTATGAGTTGAATGTGATCATTCTGCCATCCGTCAAATGCGGTTCTCTCAGACTTTTCGGATTTCGACAGAGGCATGATCATGGGAGCTCGTCTCGCTGGAACCTCTGTGACAAAAACAGCCACACAGCAAGCACACTGTCAACTGTTATCACAGCCTACAAACAACATGGGAAGTCATCATTGGCTAAGCATGCATGGCAGCTGTTATGGCAGCCCTAGCGGACGAAAATCAAAATTAACCGACCGGGACTGACGTGTGTAAAAGCAAATAGTGGTCCGAAAGCACAAGACTACAGTGTCGCAGATAACCGCCTAGTAGAGACCTACACGGGCCGAATCTTTCGGCCCGAGCCCAATCCAGCCCGAATGTACCTAGGCCCGGTCCAGCCCGGGCCCGAAAAGTTTTGGAGATTTTTGGCCCAAGCCCGATAAGTTTTTTTAAAATTCTTGACCCAAGCCCGGCCCGGGCCTGATAAAGTTTAAAAGTTTCATTTTGTAACATTTTTCAGGGGGAAAATTCTTCAACGCTTGCCTTTATTCTAATTAGCGTTTAATGAAAGCCAATAATTATTTAAAGAATTGCAATTAATCGGCCCTAGCCCGGCCCGACCTGAAGAGAAATCAGTGTCGGCCCGCCCAAGCCCGGCCCGGTCCAAAGAAATAACAGAGTCGGCCAGCCCAAGCCCGGCCCGTGCAGGTCTCTACCACCTAGATGAACAACCACCTGCAGGATTCGGTATCAACCAAAACCGTTCAAAGGCAACTGCATGTCGCGAACATTCATGGCAGAGTTACCATCCTCAAACCATTGGTGATTCCACGTGATGCACTAAAGTGAAGAAAGTGGTGCTAAGAGCACAAAAATTGGACACAACAGTAGTAGGAACGTGTGATGTAGTCAGATGAATTTTCCTTCACGTTATTTTAGACTGCAGGACGTGTTTACCCCTGCAGAAACATTTCATGTTGATCGCCTAGTGTCTACTATAAAACATGGAGGGGTTCCATCGTGGTTTAGGAGACAATATCGTGGCATGGCGTTGGACCATTGGTAGTCCTGTGTGGGAGGATCAACACACAGCACTTTGCAGCATCCTAGGCGATCATTTCTACCCCATTGTCCAAACTGTGTTTCCTGATGAACGCCCCTTATTCCAAAATGACAACGCCCTTCTACACACTGTTGGGTGAGTCGATGTATGATTTGATGAGCACGAGGATGAGGTATAACGTCCTCAGTCCCCAGTCGTAACATCATTGTACTTTTGTGGGGTATTTTGGGGGGCAAAGTGCGTGATCAGTTTCCACGTCCAGTGACGCTTTCGGAACTTGAGTGAGACTGTTTCACACAAGGAATGGCTGCATATTTCCATGAAAATTGTACAAGACCTGTGTTTGTCCATCCCAGTAGGATACACACTGTAATTCAGGTCAGGGTATCCCCAACCCCTTACTTATAAAAGTTTTGTGAGATTCTCTGTATTCTCTTTTATCTGGAAATGTTTATGTCATATTGACTTGTAAAATAACAAGAGAAGAAAGGAATAACTATATTTTAAAAGAGAACTCTGGGAAAGCTTGTGCTACAGAAATTTTGAAGTATTCTCTACAATCTTATATGTATATAGATTAATTTTATATAATCCATTTTACCATTGAATTTCATTTCATATTTGTTGCCTTTCGTAGTTTTACCATAATAACAGTACTATCAAAATAAATAATATTTTCACGTTTTATAGAAAGAGAAGAGGAAATACGCTACTAAAAGGAAGCCGTGACCTCTTTCTCGAAAATTAGGGAGCACATTAAATGGTTAAATACGTTTCTCAATCCATAATAATAATAATAATAATAATAATAATAATAATAATAATAATAATAATAATAATAATAATAATAATAATAATAATAATAATAATAATAATAATAATGAACATATCCTAGAATGTATCAATATAACAATTTTTTAATAGTTCTTGGAGTTTGTTTAGTGTCAATTCCAGCAAGTCGAAAATTATGTAAAAGCAGCTTAAACTTTTTGACCCTCCTGAAAATTTTCTTCGGACACTTCTTAATACCGGTAAATTTGAAGTGGATAATATATGCTCTGTCCCTGTATGAGGACACAGGCAAGCAGGCCTGTATTGCGGCTAGTGTCTGTACCGGCGGCTAAACAAACAGTATTGAAAAAGCGCAAGAATGCCGCGCAACGCCCCATTTGTTGAGTTGATTTTGAGTTTAACGTCCCGTTCAGCATCGAGACTATATGAGACGTGGACCTACTGATTAACGTGGAATCCGAACCACATGAGCTCCCGCCGGGAATCGAACCCGGGTCTCCCACGCCAAAGGCGCGTACGCTAACCGTTTAGCCACGGAGGAGCTCAACGCCCCATTTGTGCTCATCTGTGTGTGGACAAGAGTAGTGTGAAGTTGGTGCGAAATAATGTTACGCACAACAGAGCAGAAGGTGTTTATTGTCGAGCACTATTTCCGCTCATACAGTGTGGCGAAGCATCTCACTGCAAAAGATGAGCGCGCATGTCTACTGTATTGCTTTCGATCCATGGCATATGAAGATGAATTCATGAGCAACATATGGTTCAGTGTTGAAAGCCATGTGTATCTTGATCGCTACACCAATCAACAGTTGATTATTGACCCATTCTTGCATGATTTGCGGTTTTTGCTGCACCAAAAATTTATCGTTACAACAACAATGGACGCAGCAAGACTGAGCTACTCCCCACAGTGCAAGTGAGTCACTTATTTTTCTGAAAACGAGAGTTTGGCCTTCACTTGATTTTCAGTGAACCGGATATTCCATATCCTTCCCACTTCCTGACCTGACTTCTCCAGGTGCCTACATATGGGGTATGCTGAAGGAGACAATTTTCTGAACAGATAATCCCTACTACTATACCAGAGTTAAGAGAGAGAGTTCGGTAATTTGTTCCGTCGTTCAAGAAAACTAAGATGTTCATCGATCTACAAGATCGCTGTGAAGAATGTGTGCTACTTAAGAGGCCTCATCCCGGCGAAATTAAATTACCACTAATTTTACAGTAATTATGTGATATCTTCAAATAGATAAAAGATAATCGAAATGTGGAACAAGAGCGCCCTAGACAATATCATTTTACATGAGATACCGTTATCACGACTCACTTATCTACTTTCGATTTCGAGCCATTTTGAAAATCGGCATTTATTTTCGCGTTTCTAAACGGCTGAAAACTGAAAGCCACTAGGTGACTTGTGATAACAGCACCTCACGCGAAATAATATTGTCTACGGCGCTCTTGTTCCACATTTCAATTATCTTTTTATCTATTTGAAGATATCACATAATTACTGTGAAATTAGCGGTATTTTAATTTCGCCGGGATGAGGCCTCTTAATGGTCAACATTTTGAGCACATGATGTTCCGGCGCGATTCCTCTTAAATTTACAATATATGTTGAGTAACATTCAGTTGACATCCAATAAAGAACATTTCTTATGTTTCAGTAGAATATGTTATACAAAAATAAAATAAATAAATAAATATCAATGATGTGATTCAGTCCTGTTTGTTTCACCGTATTCTGTAGTCGGTACTGGGGCTGGCGACAGTTATGGAGTTTGTATCCATATGTCGTCTATGAGGTGTAAAATGAAGGATTAAATGCCATCAGGGGCGGATCCAAGGGGACGATCGAGGCGATCTTCCCCCAGAAAAGGATACTTTCTTATTTTATATATAAATAAAACCCATTCCAGAGTTTGGAGCTCTTAAAAGTAGCTCTAAGTAACAGTATCACAATCCACCGCCCACCCCAGAAGTCCGTCCTGAGTCCGCCCCTGAATGCTATGTAGAAGAATCATCATGTAAAAAAAATTAAAGTCTTTGAAAAACAAATATTTACTGAGAAGCTTTTTAAAAGTTCTTTTTGTTTACGTCTTGATTTTTAAATGTTTTTTAACCTTGAGAGGAAAGCTAAAGACGCTCTCACCCCCACGTTTCTCGCATATCACAACAAAAAGATAAAAGCATTGCACACAACGTGCAACTGCAAGTAATTTATCGTCTGTTATACAACAACACTGTCTTTGGCATTTTAACAAGTTCAGGTTCAAGGCCTTGGCGATACACGTGCCAAGGAAGAAACACATGAAATCTTGTTCGCGAATAGATTTCTGTGTTAATCATGTAATAATAAAAGTGCGAAGTTAATAAAATGAATGCCCACTCTTTTCTAAAAATTTATTTCAGTGGCGTAGGCCTACCCAGAATTTGGTCAGCGGATGGGTCCAAGCATTCAATTTCATTTCATTTTAGGACAAATATACAGGATGTATCGAAACAACACCGACAACGTTTGGGAGGTGATTGATGATACCAAGATAAGATGAAGAGTATAGACCAGAGCTGTCCAAATAGCGGCCCGCGGGCCGCATGCGGCCCGCCAAACCATTTTCTGCGGCCCACAAAGCTCTCATGACATACGATTGTTATTACTGATAATATTTTCATTTATGTTCATTCTTTTAATGTTTCCACTCTTCTTTCGAAATAAGGCATCCATTTAGTGCTTCTGTACAACAAAAAGGCCCGGACAGTCAAGGCAACACTGGAGTCGGTAATGTAGCTACAGGCAAGGCATCGTTGCTGAAAGGAACGGTTACTTCAATTAACCAAACCAAACCAACCATACCAATTCACCATGAAAATTGTGAAGAATCGCTTCCGAATAGGTCTTGGAGGATCTTCTCTTTTACATCTTCTGCGGCTCGCAACAACAGGATTCGATGTAGATATCCCAGCCCTTGTAAAGTCTCCTAGTCACCCTCATTTATCACATTGAATGTAATATTTCAAATACATTTTTATATTTTTCTTTTGTAGTATAATAATAATAATAATATTAATAATAATAATAATAATAATAATAATAATAATAATAATAATAATAATAATAATAATAATAATAATAATTATTATTATTATTATTATTATTATTATTATTATTATTATTATTATTATTATTATTATTATTATTATCTGCGGCCCTCCACCTTGCTAGCAAAGGCGGTTATGGCCCTCAGGCTCATTATAATTGGACATCACTGGTATAGACCAACCTGGGAGCACAAATGCTTCCTTCTGGAGTTATAGGCTGCCGAAATAATGAAAAAGTGAACTTTAGAAGTCCATACCACCAAAACTCTGGGACCTACCGTAGTCGAGTCAAGACTTCACTTAGGAACTAGTATGTGTGCCCTATCCAAATATCCTTGTTTCAGAACCCTGCATTATTTCCGCAACAACTTTTATAGAGGTAGTTGGTGAGAACTTCAAATTATATACTCGTAGCCAAATTCGCTCTATAAAAATTGTCGCGTGGAGTACCTTAGGATTCTGAAACATGAATTTTTGGATAGGGCACATAGTAATTCCTAAGTGAAGTTTTGACCCAACTATGGTAGTTTCCATAGTTTCGTAGCTATGGACCTTTAAAGTTTTTTTTTTTTTTTTTTTTTTTTTTTAATCTTTCGGCAGCCTATAACTCCGAAAGGAAGCATTTGTGCACACAGGTTGGTCTTTACTTTTCGACTTATCTTCGTGTCAGGAATCACCTCCCAAACGTTGTCGGTGCTGATCTAAAACACCCTGTATATACAATATATTAATTTAGTAAATATTTGGTTTCATAATATCTTGCTCGAGGGGTTTAGATCGCGACCCCTTGTATGCACCACTGCAAGGGAAGAAATGAAATATTGAATGCAAACTCTAGAAGGGAAGCAGCGTTAAGGAGGTTATCTATTCATTTCTACTGATAACACAATTCCAGTACAAGGAATGTGTAATTTGAATAGTTGTTTCAGTAATTTTCCATCTACTACTCGAAGAGTTAGGACAAAGTAAGAATAGTTCGCGGACAATAATAAAAAAGAACTTGCATAAAATTACAAATATTGAAGCAATATTGTTAAGGATGACGTAAGATGTTTCTGAGTATCTTGTGTACAATACCAGACCCACAATAGTTGTTGATAGTGGGTGGCTGTTTTCCAAAACCTTTATTTTGCGCATTCTTTCCTATAGGGGTAGGGAAGATCGCACAGGTGGGCAGGTGAGATTCGCGCACGACGGTGACACTATATAAAAACAAGTTGGTACGATGAAAATATTAAAAATATGGTTTAGAAACATGACAACTGTTAGCGAGCATTTGTATTCTACTGTACGATTCATTACTTAATATCGATACTATGTAAGCACAATTATAAAAGATGCTACCAAAATAACAAAGTTATTTAACAGATGAGACCATTGAAACAAATACCTCAATCCTGTAACTAGAACATTAAGACAGAAAGAACCGAGATCATTATGTGTGTGTATGGGAGGGGGGCAGCGGAGGGGCTGTTTTGAAATGAAATCTTTAAATTTTACGTCCCATGGTTATGCCAGCTAGGCTAAAGGAGACGGCGATGATGAGAAATGAATGAAATTGTGAAATGGAAGAAAGCGGGGGGAAATGACAGAATCCCAAGATAACCCACGCACATGATGTTTGTAGGGAATTGATTTAAGTTCATCCCTCATGCATAAGGGCTACATTCCAAGAAACGGTATAACGTCTCAAGGGAGCTGAAGATGGTCGCAGGTACCCTCCTAGCTACTGGCATAAAATACCTATAGAAAAAACATGTAGTTAATTCATATTTTCTCATTACTGTCTCTAATATGACCTTCGCGAACAATATTTTATTAATTCCGTATGCGTGATCAACCGTATTATTGCATTCAACAAATGCCAGCGCAATCACTCCTACTTCATAATTGCATTATGTGCCCTATTTGGGTAGGGGATAATGAACCTGCATTCCTTAGGTAAAATTTTCCAGACTGGCGGTAAAAACTACATACAACGCTAGTTTCGACAATGAAGTAACCCAGATAATCATCACTTTTAGCTTATTCGGTAGCTGATTTGCCACGATCGGGAGACCACGCTCGATACATATATGCAGCAATTTATCGAGTTCGGAGGAATGTCCAAGAAGCTCCAGAGGTTTTCACAAGAAAACGGTCTGGTCACGTGAGATTGAGTCGAAGGACACTACACTGTATTTTTAAACATAATTTGCACATGTATTCCTGCAAAATGCAACTGGTACAACAACTGCAACAGACTCATTATGAGCAACGCCTCAAATTTGCTACATGCATTCAGAGTTGCTTCGTGAGAACACACATTTTCTTGACAATTTGATTATGAGTGACGAAGTACACTTCCACCTCCATGTGTACGTAAACAAATATAATTGCAGGTTTTGGAGTACCGAGTATTCACAGGTTATTCACCAACGTCCCCAACACAATGTAGATTGACGGTATAGTGTGATGTTACGTCCTAGACAATCATTGAGCTTTGCTTCTTCAAAGGTGGCAATGGCGATGCAGTGATCGTCACCGATGCTCGATACCGGGCGATAATTCAAGCTTTGCGATTTGCAGTGGAGAGCATGCCAGCATGGTTCCAGCAAGATGGAATTACAGCTCACACATCTAAGGATACTATCGCACATATGTGAAATATTTTTGTGCAGTAAATCACTTCACGAAATGGAAACATTTCTTGTCCATCACAGTCGCCAGATTTAGAAGCACCAGACTTTTACCTTTGGGGTCACATCAAGGAACGGACATATGCCAATAAACCTCAAAGAGTACAGCATCTCAACGAGAACATCTGCGCGGAAATCCAAACGATAACTCCAGCTACTTTGAGAAGCGTAATGACAAGTGTTGTCGGAAAATCTTCTGTGTACAAACTGTATCATGATGAGCATTCACGTGAAATTATTTTTCACACGTAGATGACAATCTCCCACAGGTAATTTATGTTATACCAGCAACTCAATGCATAATGCTATCGAATCTCTTCGTGGCTTATGGCCCACCCTGTATTTGTAAGTCCCAAGCAAACGAACGAATAATGTATTTTTCTATAGGATAACGAACGAAAAATTACCTATTTCATACTTAAATTATTATTGACCACAGATGCAAGTTTACTTTGAAATACGAAATCGGATCTCGAAATAACTATGCAATAAGCATGCAATTTGATTTCTAATCACTGTCTATGATGCAGAAAATCCGAATTCAAAATGAAATATAATTTCTAGTTTAATATTCCACGTTTAAGCACCAAAACAAAGAGAGATGGTGATAATGAATGAAATAGTGGCATGAAGAAAGTGGAAGGAAACGGAAGAACTCCGAAAAAATCCAAGCATTTGTCCACAAACGAAAAGGCAAAAAAGAATAAGAAACTAAAAGGTTTATTCAGACATATATGAGATTTTCTACATGGAAACTTGCGAAAAGGATAACTTTATCTGAACAAATAACCTTCGCAAAACTATTATCTACTAATACATAACCAAATAAGCTGGAAAATCTAACATGAATTATTGGGGAAAAGTATGGATCGCATTTGGAAAATTAATCCAGTCTTATTATACTCAATCTATTATTGTTGACAACATTTTTTAAAGAAAAGGTCAAATAAAGGTGAATTATATATGCATTTTGCATGTGACTAGCATATCAAAACGTTACAAATAAAAGCAATCTAAAGGACATGAGTTTTAAAACATACTAACAACTGCAAGTTACTCAGATGAGTCATCGACGTTAGCGAAGGACATTTGCTTTCTTCTTCTTTTTCTTCTTTCTTTAACTATCGTTTCGCCCGGGGAACTCCCATCTAAAGTTCTTTAGAATCATTATTTCTGTATGTTATCGTGCGGAAATCATCGATTGTCAATAGAACAACACGTATAAGCATAGGCGTAACTAGAGGAGGAGCCCTCCCTAGAATATCTTTGGACCACAGGTAAATTTCTTTCAACACTCACAAGGAGACTTACGGAAGTGTCACTCACCGATTTGAATGGAACTTTGCACACTTGTAGAACATCGAAAAATAATCCACACGTATTTTTTATTTCGGCAATGGTGCGGGTTTAAGGGTAGAAACCACCGTTTGAATGGTAGGGGTGGTCTCCAAGCACAGACAGAAAAAGATCATTTAATGTAGAAGAAAACGTACTGCCAGGAGCAGGGGTGCCCACAAGGGGGGGCTATGACGCAAACTGCGTCATTGAAATATTTGGGGGGGGTTAAAAATCTATATAAATATGTTTGGCGGGGGAGGGTAAAATTAATCGAAAAGATTTTTTTTCATGGAAGAATACCTATGGATAGACAATTGCGGGGGGGTGCGTCATGGACATAAGGGGGGGTGGGCACCACTGGCCAGGAGGGTAGGACAGCTGAGGCAGAATCTGATGTCAAGATTGCAAAATTCAAAATGACGGATCCAATATGGCAATTACAATTAAATAAGTCTGTTGGTTTGAAATGCTCTGTAGTTAGGTTAGGAACAGTCATAATTGACAAGGGTTAGTGCGAGAAGGTTGCAGACCGATTTGAAACCCCATTCTGTACGTACTTTAACTGGATGCTTGATTAAAGTGCGTCTCTGCACCTCTCACTATTAGGGAGTGCTTATTTAAAGTGAGACCACTCTCCTCTCACTATCCGGGGTGCTTATTGAAAGTAAGTCCTCTCGCCTCTCACTATAGTCCGAAACAAGCTCTTTAAATCTGAAAATGTCTTTGTAAAAGCATCAAATTAAGAAAAATTAGCATCAAGTCTTGTGAGATAATGTTTTCAAGAGGTTTCTCTCTCAGCATCTAATTCAAATTTCATTTTGTTATTTGATTCATGGAGTGATCACAATTCATTAACTTTTGAACCTATTTTAAGAACAAAAGAGTACCCAAAGTAGAAACCCATCTTGCAGGATTCAGCCTCTTGATGTGTTCTTCTTTTGGCCATGGAAAAGATTCTTTAGACATTGTTCTTCTTTACAACTATAACATTAATTTACATTTCCATAATAATATAATTAAGATCCAATCACTGATTTATAATCAGTTTTCTTCTCCTAAATTTGCCAGTCTTATTATGTATTTGTGGTACAAAAGTGGTTATTTGGAAGAAAACCCACACGCGGTTATTTGAAAATCCCGTAACATTTTTTTGAATGATTCTGCAGCACTGTATGATTTGTTTACAATTATTTCCGTAATAAGTGGTGGTGTAAACAATGTTTTAACATCACACACTTTTTTTTTTTTTTTTTTTTGCGGAACATCATTACTGTAACACATTTTCTTGATAAATTTTTAATTATAACAATTGAGGATAGAATATATGAAGTTCTGACGTAATAAAAGGCGAAAGGACTCACTTTCAATAAGCACCCTGAATAGTGAGAGACGAGGTGCTTGCTATAAATAAGCACCCCTAATAGTGAAAGGTGCACAGACGCACTTTAATCAAGCATCCAATTAAAATACGTACAGAATAGGGTTTCAAATCGACCTGGAACCTTTTCGCAGTAACCTCTGCCAACTATGATTGTTCTTACCTAACTACAGAGCATTTCAAACCAGCAGACTTATTTAATTGTAATTGTCATATTGGATCCGCCATTTTGAATTTTATAATTTTGACGTCAGATTCTGCATGGGTTGTCCTACCCCCCTGGCAGTACGTTTTCTTCTACATTAAATGATTTTTTTCTGTCTATGCTTGGAAACCACCCCCACCGTTCAAACGGTAGTTTCTACACTTAAACCCGCACCATTACCGAAATAATAATAATAATAAAAAAACGTGTGGATTATTTTTCAATGTTCTAAAAGTATGCAAAGTTTAATTCAAATCGGTGAGTGACACTTCCGTAAGTCTCCTTGTCAGAAGTAAGGAGACACGATGCCTTTATAAAATATCATAGGTACGCTAATGCTTATAGGACTTACATTTTAAGACTTCCCAATTATGCCATGGATATGAATAAGAAGTGTTATAGAACGGCTTTATCCGTGGATGAGTCAATCTGTTTCAGTGTCCCAAGAATAGGTTTCATTCCCTTTGGTTTTTTTTTTTTTTTATATATATATAACCGGCCTCCTTCGTGGCTAAGCTGTTAGCGTACGCACCTTTGGAGTGGGAGACCTGGATTCAATTCCTGGTGGAAGCACATGTGGTTCAGATTCCGCGTTAATCAGTAGGTCCACGACTCAAATAGCTTCGCTGCTGAACGGGACGTTAAACTCAAAATCAACTCCGAGCTCCTCCGTGGCTAAGCGGTTAGCATACGCGCCTTTGGCGTGGGAGACCCGGGTTCGATTCCCGGCGGGAGCTCATGTGGTTCGGATTCCACGTTAATCAGTAGGTCCACGTCTCATATAGCCTCGCTGCTGAACGGGACGTAAAACTCAAAATCAATCAATCAAAATCAACTCCTTTCTTTAACCACCTATTCGAACTGGAAATGGTAGAAAAATCAATCATTTCAGGTTTCAACGTTGATCTCCATCCACCTTCCGGTAGTATAAAAAGCACAGTTAGAAATTTATCCAATTATGGGAGGTTTTTGCTAATAGCATGATGTTACTCCTTTATATAAGAATGAACATTTCTTCGTGGAAAAAGTATCCCCATGTGCTTTCTAGAGTACTCTTGTTTAGTTGATGCATGCCAATACTCCACTTGAGACAGGTAAAGTTTGGGGTTGCCACCAGAAATCATCATCATCGTCATCATAGGTAGTCTGCCCTTATAGGCATCACTTGTCGCAGTTGAGAAATTTCCATGCTCCACGGTCCTCCTCTAACCTCTTCGTCTTCACGTATGATCTTTCTGCTTCTATATCGTTTATTATTTGTAGTCTCCTTCGCCTCTTTCTTTTTCATGCCATCACACCCTCTAAAACGTCCCCCATGATACAATTTCTTCTTAGACAATGTTCCAACTAGTTTCTCTTCCTCTTCTTAATAATATCTAAAATTGTTCTTTTCTTCCTCACCATTTCTAAGACCCTATCATTCGTTTTCCGCTCGACCCAACTAGTTTCCTCACCCACATTGCGAAAGCTTCCAGTCAATTTTCATCACCTTTGTGCAATGTCCATGTTTCTGCCCGATACAGTACAATACTCCACATGAAGCATTTTTATGAGTCTTTTTTCTAACTCCTTATTCAAGGTCTCACACATATTCTTTTCTCCTCCTAAAGGCTTCTTTCGCCATTCCTATCCTTGCTTTTATTTCATGTTTACACTTCATATCAGCACTAGTAATACTACCCAGATATCGAAAGGTAGTCATTTTTTCTCTCCTCTCTTTCTTCTATATTTGACACTCACCGATCGAATCGCTCTTGTCTTTCCAACATTTATTTTCATCCCATACCCTTCACAGCCCTTCCTCAAGTTTAATAACATCTTATTGATTTTCTATTCAGATTCCGCAACAAGTGCTATATCATTTGAAAAACGTTTATACCTAATCATTCTGCCTGCTAATGATTTTGAAACGCCGTCTGAAGACGTGGCTCTTTTTCACTATCTCTTCTACGGTAGAGAGATATTAAATAATGTTGGCGAGAGACAGCATTCCTGTCGAACTCTCCTTCCAATTTTGCTTTCCTCTGTCATTTTCACTCCTATTCTAACACTTACTTGTTGGTTCATATATAAGTTTCTTATGAGTCTTCGATCTTTCCATTCCAACCCAATCGTCTTTAGAACTTCCAATAACAATTCTCAATTCACGCGGTCAAAAGCCTTTTCTAGATCAATAAATACCACATACACCTCTTTTACTTTTTCTATAAATCTTTCGCCGAAGAGAAATAACAATAGCCTGCGATGGTTCTGTTTTTCAACATTGGATGATGCATTCCTATGTATCTTGGTGCGCTTAATTCAAAAAAGGACCTTGGTTTGTTTCCATCACGTCAGAATGTTTTACAAATGGCAATGTACCAAATGTAGTGTATATAAAAAAATATTACAAATATGCGGCTTTAATGACATAATCGATTTGTTATGTGAAGCACATGGTATTGTGCGGCTTAGTAATGGAAGAAAACAGAATAGAATACAATAGAAAAGAAATACTTTCAAGCTTAGTCGTTGTATCGACGTCTCTTTAGACAAGTCATGCTGTGTTTCCGGCTTTTCCACGCGCGCTCTTTTCTGGGTTTCTCTCGGTACAACATCCAGCAATAGTACACCATCATTGTAGTATTTCATCGTCCTTGGAAACGCTTTTCCATTTCTTAGATGTCCTAATGGAATCTCTCACCCATCTCTTCACTAACAACACCTAGATTCTTGGGGAATTAGTCCAAATGGGAAGCAGGAAATAAACAAACTCATGGAACAGCTTAAGTTTTCGTACTTCTGCAGCATAGTATCAATGATAGACTTGAAATTCAGATCGATCTTTCTTGTTGCTCACTTGGTTATTAAATCTTTAAAGGCGACCCAGGCTTGTATTTCAGCAATCTCCATGTGTTGCTCAAAATGGCTATCTTAGCAAAGTTTTCTAATGTCCAGATCCGTAAAGACGCCCTCTTTTAGTTTTGCGGTTGATAAGGCTGGAAATTTGGTACTCATGTGCTGGAAACATGTAGACTATCATCCTATGGTAAGGCTTCCACAAATTGCTTCATCAAGCCTAATTTGAATGTAGAGGTGATAGGAGAACTTTCGTCATCTCGATGAGAGGTTTTTCTGAGTACATTTTTTACTCCAGCTTCCAGAAATTTTGTGAGTGACGTGGACAATTTAATTTACCCAAGTTTTAGACTTCAAACACTGTTTTAGTGTTACCTAATTCATAGTATAAAAACTACAAAATTGATAAAATGATTGCACGAACACAATAAAGAGAATTTATCAACTTCTAAAGATTCCCAAGTCATTAAACAAATACTCCAGTGCAATAAAAAATAGATTAAATGTTTCTATACCGCAATCTTCGAGGACCATTCCCGACGCAGAAAAATTCTGATAACTTCTAGATGAAAGTAAGAAAATAATCAGTGCGTTAGTTTTGTACAGTCACGAACATTAATAAACGGAGGCTGAAGCCATTATTTCTTATGGGTCCAACCTCCATTTATTAATGTTCGTGACTGTACACAAAATTACAAAACGAGACGAGACGACAAAAAGTTCTGCGAAAATCGAGACGAGACAAGACAAGACGTCTACAAAATTTTCGAGACGAGATAAGAAAACCTTATCTCTCGTCTCATGGGCAGTAATAATAATAATAATAATAATAATAACAGATAGCCTATACAAAATAATAATGTGACTAATCTTATTCTTACTATGGTTTATAACAGTGGCGGCTCTTGAGGGAAATCACATTGGCAAAAGTTAAAATTTTAGCGCTACAAACTAAGAGAAGAAAACTTAACCTAAGGTACTAATTTTGACCGACGTGACTCTCCTCAGGTGCAGAGTTGCCAACTCTGAAAAATAAAATTTCCAGCTCCAGCTCATAATCCTCAAAAAAAAAAAATATATATATATATATATATATATATATATATATATATATATGAAGAATAATTGTATTTTAAACCTTGAAATATATAGTTGAGGCTGATAAAAGTACCGGTCTGCCGGTAAAATACCGGCCAATTGGCAACCCTACTCAAGTGCCGTCAATGGTTTCTGTATATAATAAATTTGGATTTACCTGTTACTTCTTCATTTTGTTCCTCTCTGAGTGTAAGTTTACAGATGACACTTTCCTCTTTTTACGAATGATTTATTTGTAGATGTTGTATACGAAACTTTGAATTCTCCACAATGAAGAGAATACCAATTACACGAAAGAACATAGATTATTATCAGTCACTTTGTAAAACCACCATGACTAGAATAGCAGTGTTGTGAACTAGTAACACTATTAGAAATAATTTTAACTTCGTATGTACTGGTATATGACACTACGTTTTTTTTTTTAAAAAAAAAGTTTTATTTTGCTAGGTTCTTTAGCCAGTTCTGGTAAATACAAGGCACATTTGCTGGTTGCCGAGTTTTCCCGGAGAAACACGAAAGTTCAAATGAGCTCTGAGACACTCTTCAACGAACAAGCGATAAGCTAAGGTTGATGATAGCTTATCATTTTCTTTTTTTAATCGTTAGTTTTCATTGATTTTTGATTTGCCAGTTCATGATGAGAGTTTTATTTTAATGTGGTTCAACCTGCAGAGATTATGAATCAGCAACTATACTGTCCAATATCTTATTATCATATCGCACCAATTATTTGCACGAAGGAGAAAAAATGATAAAAAGATCTACAAAGAAATATTTCCTGGTTGCATCTCCGCAGCAAGTACTGGCTTCATTTTATAACGAAGTTTAACTATTCGAAGCGCTCGGGAGAAAACAGGAGAGAAAATGTAAGTGACCAAATTGTATCTTTGAGACATTGGAAATTTTTGGTTAAAAAAATAAATAAAATTATAGATTATTTTAACAAATGTAACTTACACATGTACTCATGTTCAAAAATAGAGTTCCTATCTCTGTTTTTAACCCTTTGAGGATTGATGGTATCTTTAGATACCATGGCGTAGTGTTGTATTTGACCGCTTATTTAGGTCCTATGACAGGTATTTATGCCGGTTTTTCATTGGTCAAATCAAGATGAACCAAAGAACAACCCCAGATGCGTTTTGGAACCGGATGGTCAAATTGGCGACGCCAAGTCAAGCGGTGGGGCGTTCCTTTTATTATTAAGGCAAATTTCAAAAATTTTTCACGCCTTTAGTTTTCAAGATATCAGGTTGAAACTTTGCATACGGATTTGTGCACCTTTAGGTATTTCTCGATTTTTTTTTTAGATCCCTACGTGAACCCGGGGCCGGGCCTGAGGTGCGCAAGTGTTCCGAGAGGGTGATATGTATATGGCCTAAATTCAGACTTTCAACAATTTTTCCGCTCTTTGTTTTCAAGATATAAGATTGAAATTTTGTACACATATTATGTATATAACAACATTTTTTTCACAAAAAAATCAGATCCCTACGTGAACCCAAGGCAGGGCCACAGGGGCAAAGTTTTTCGGAAGATTTTTTAAAAAATCGGGTTTTTCCATAATTTACCTGTTCAGGTATATGATACGGACATATGAGTGGTACCATTGGAAAGGGCTTGTTATACTGAAGAAAATGGCGTTTGAACCATGACGTTAGGTTAAATAGTAAAGACACAGTAAATTTTTGAAGTACATATGTATGAGGGTTACTTTCAGACTTTAAATAATTTCTCCCGACCTTAGTTTTCAAGATACAAGATTTAAATTTTGCACACGTATTATGTACACTTATGTCCAAAATGATTCTCGGATATCTATAACTGTCTTCTTGTAAGAATATAATTTGATAATGATTTTGCAGGGCACTTTTAATACTGATACTATGTTTATAATCGGGAAATGTATATTTGTAGTAAATTTCATAGGAAAAGAATTATAAATACGAAAATTAGAATGAGTAAAACAAAATGTTGCTAAATGGACAAGAAAGTTTTATTTTCGTTTGATTGCTCTTTGACATGAAATTTGCCACATACATGTCTTTACCGATTATACACATACTAATATTGTTAGTTACAACGAGCCATCCATAACGTTCTGATAACATCCATTCCAAGGCTCAGCTCTGAGTTAGTTACAACGAGCGCCTGAATTTCTTAGAATTGGCAGTCGAGTCGCGCGAGCGGAATACCTTGACCGATTTGATCACTTCTTTTTTCTAGATCATTATCGGTTTAAGTAAGATTAGACTAGAGCTATTTCATTTAAATATTGACAAGTAAGATTTAAAAAAATGGAAGAAATGTGATTTTTTCTAACTCCGGTAAAGTTTAGAGCATATGTGCGACCAAAAGATATAAATTGATTGTATTTTTCTATTATTGTTATTAGCTGGACCTGTGCTCTTTACACAGCACGTCATTCACATACGAGCATGAATCTCCTCATTCCTCACAACTGTGCATGTCCCTTTACAGACACAAGTGAAAGACGTGTTGATAAAAGTCGGCAAGGGATACTATAAAGGGGAGCTTGTTCGATTATTTTTTTCAATATCTCGATTTTTTTCAAAGTTCAATATCATTTGCAAGATTGAGTCTACTTCCGGTTGGAGTTTCTAATTCATTTGTGATCAGTGTTTTTTCTGTTCTTTCATACAGTATGTAATAAGCAAATACATTACATACACATTAAATTATAATGTCAGTGTTCATTGGGCAAAACACTCCAAATAAAAAAAAAGATTCAACTTAGCCTGGAGAAATGGTTATCCTTCGTTTTTCATTATCATTTGGTCTGAGAGATATACAGCCCCGATATACAATATGTTGTGTTGGAATGTATAACTCATAGGATATGATGCTTTACTTTTTAAAAATTTCAACACTTCCAGTGTACCCCTAAAAATGTAATAATGAAATAACGCCCAAGTTTTTTTTAAATATTCAATTAAAACTCGACAATCTAAACAAAATTTGGAATCGACCAGCGAAATCGGCACGTTTCTAGCACTTGTGGTTTTTCGAGATCTCATTGCCGAAAGGATTGGGGACAAACATATAAACCTAGCATTTTAATTATAGATTCCTTTTTAGTCTCCCCAAGTCGCAATTTTTCCATGGTATTACGACTTGAAAAATAATTGCATTTTTTCGGCCCACCCTAATAAACATGGAATTCCAATAGATTTTTTTCAGTATTGGATACAAGTTTGTGGAGAGATTAGCAACCAGTGGTGATTTCAGATTTCCTTCTGGAGTGGGACTTTCAAGACAAAGGGGTAAAAGCAGTGCTGCATTTAGGATCTCGGCGCCCCTAGGGATTTCTGCAGTCGGCTACCCCAATAATTACCTGTTTCTCCACCCTTCATCCATAGCTGAAAAATAAAATTTAACTAAATTATGCTTAACTAGTGAATTAACAATTTATTACAGTTAAATACCACTCACTAGATGCTACAGCTACAACTACGTAAAAAAATAACAAATAAGAAACACGTTTTGAATTATTTTTAGATTTCTTACGCTTTTATGTATTTATTACTGCATAGATTCGAAATGCAAGGCGCATCTATCAAACGTTAAAAAAAAAACTATTAGTTTTTTATTTTTTACTTTTTCACATGAAAAAATCTAACAAATATTACTTAATTTTTAAATTTTGCGCCCTCCAAAAGTTATGCGCTCTGGGCAAGGGCCTAGTCAGCCTAATGGGAAATGCGGCACTGAGTAAAAGTAATGGAGATGTGCCCCGAGGGAATTTTCACCCTGAACATTCCGTGAAATAATCTGTTTACAATCATCATCATCATAATATGTATCCTTGCATCAGGGAGTGGTGTTTTGCATAAATTCAGAATCTTCCATACATTCAGTACCGGTTGAAAGATATTACAACAGTAACATGTTAATTATCAGCGCTACAAGGAAGGAAAGAAAGCTTTCATTTAATGCTTATTCAGTAAGCTGTATCCAGTGGCGTATTTAGGGGGGGGGAGCTTCCGGGCTTAAGCCCCCCTCAAATCTTACTTACTATAGTAAAGTATATAAAATATCTTGCTGAATTTTCACATTTTCAGGCAAAGCCTCCCCGAAAGTTAGCAAAGCCCCTCTCGAAACAAAATCTTAAATACGCCACTGGCTGTATCAAAGAATTGAAAACATTAGATAAGCTTTCTTCTCTTAGGTAGTAGCGATAAAATACAACTTTTTTACCATTTGAACTTCCTTCAAGAGCCACCACTGGATGTACCATAGTCTTTATTTATTTATTTATTCATAATTATTTCTGGGAATAACCGGCATCTATGGTCTTAAGCCCGTCACATATGAGGAATAACGTCTCTCGGCGCGCACGTTATTCACGGAAAGAAAGACTGGGGAAGGAAAGAAGGGGCCTCAGTGGCGGATCTACGACGGTGCCGGGGTCTTAGTCCTCTCCCAGTCTTTTAAGTAATAAAAATAATTGAAGCTATTATGTATATATTTTTAAAGTCCATGGTGAACTGATTGAATTGATGATATACCTGTCATAGTCCGGGTTCTTTCTGACCCCTTCCCCTAGTTTTTACCTTCTGGATCCACCACTGCTCACAGTAAAGACTACTTGTAGACTTGTTAAAAAGAAATAAAGTAATTCAAAAAAATACATGTTCATCCCTTGTCTTTGCTTACTTTGCAAGGAAACTTTTTTTTTTGTTACAAAAATAGTTCACTCAAAAAAAGTTTGATATTACCTCCTCAATACGAAATTCTGAAAATGAGCACTTTCATTTTTTCTTAATACAATAATTTAAGCACTGAAATATTCTAAATTTACTTAGGTTTATCATCTTGAGCTAGAATGTAGTATGCAAATCAAAGAGCATGTAAGATTTACACGTATATATACACTACACTTTGAATGTGACTTTTTTTTTGACTGTGCGTTTCGCAAAATTGAAATGATGTAGATATCTTGCTCAAGTATGCAACTACAGTAGGCAGCATCACAAGCCTCCGTGGCGCAATCGGCTAGCGCGTTCGGCTGTTAACCGAAAGGTTGGTGGTTCGAGCCCACCCGGGGGCGAGAATTTTAGATACCCATAGTCGTATTATGATAAACATTAATTTAGTGAAAAATAAGTAATATAGCAGTAACGAGTTATTTTATGATAAACATAAATTTAGTGATACAGCAGTAACGAGTTATTTTATTTTCCACCTTATTTTCCTAAATAAACTAACGATCCTGTTTCGCTGTTGCTTTTTTTCCTTCATTGTACAGCAAGTATAGCACATCTAGTGTATTATAGATTAGATATACAGTTCAGACTCCCTGATAAACAAACCTATAGGTCATGGGTGCCGGTCCGGGGAGGTGAGTCATCCAAAGTTTGCTTGAGCTCACAGAATCTGGATATATTTAATTGAATCTTTGCCTATATGACAATGAACCACGCATGACTCAAGCCACTCCCTCAAAGTTATACAAACATCGGCAGCGCTGCCACAGATCCAGGTTTTTGATAACGTTAGTATTTGAACAAATACATTAAAATGGCACAAAAACAGTCACTTCAATATGTATTCTAACGATATTCAAAGAGACCCATGTTACAATCTTACGAATTATGATAAGAAAAACAGTCAAATCTAAATGGTTCATAAACTAAATTTAAATTTTGGAAGCTATATTTCTAGTTTGTAAATCAACTAGCATTCATTATACATTAGTTTAATTAGATACCAGGGGCCTACACGAGCTTTTAATTTCCATAGAGACCTTGAAAATATATGAACGATTATACTCTTATAGGAATATTTTCAAGATCTCGTTCACAATACTCTCTTCAAAATCCTTAAGGTCACGTAACGTTTCAAATTTATCACTTTGCCTTTGCTACGCGCTCCCATAATCTACAAGAAACAGTGAAATTTAAATTTATTCGCGTGATCGGAAAAACACCCCAAATTATTTGGTTACTGAGTATACCCAGAAGAAGGTAATTTATGTCTTCTAGCAAATTCATTTAGAGTATATTCAACAATCGAAATTCTTAACATTTTTTTCATGCGTATTAGAAGTTCAGACCAATGATAGGAAACTACGGAATTTTTTACTTCGTAATAACTTAAAAGTTCCAATTCATAATTTAAAATAATAATAATAATAATAATAATAATAATAATAATAATAATAATAATAATAATAATAATAATAATAATAATAATAATAATAATAATAATAATAATAACCTCCCTGCTTAAATCTCGTGAAAAAAGTGTGATTTTTCTTTAGGTAATGTATTGTCAGCAAAGATCAGATTGAATCGCCACTTCTGGTTTTCTAGACCACAGTGCGCTACCTCGTAATTCAAAGGAAAAAAATAATTCATTATACATTAAACAAATGTAAAGTGATGCGGCAGTGGTATTAGCAATAGAATACGAATCGTCAGAATAGTAATAAATAAATAAATAAATAAAAATAAGCATAACTATATATACACATACAGGGTGTCCGAAACCAATTAATTTTCTGTACCACTCTCGGTTTCAGTAGAGATATTAGTATGGAGATGGAATATGTTCTTGGGATGCTAGATTGATTGCAGAAAACTTTTGTAGCTACCTATTACAGTTTTTATTGTATAGTGACCAGTGGCACATTTAGGATTTTGTTTCAGGGAGAGAAGGGGCTACGTACAATACTTAAATAAGCATTTATATTTTTCCTTTTAGGTGCCGACATATTTTAATTTTCCTTCCTTTAATATTTGTATAATGACACTTCCAGGTATGAAGAACGAAAACATTGAATAAGAGTGGCGAGGGGGCAGAAATAACTTAAAGATAAGATAATATCTACACCAGTGCTACTCAACCTTTTTTTTCTCGCGTACCCCTAGACAAAGCTCGCCATCCAATTGTGTACCCATGAAGCTGTTTAAAAGAAATTAATTATTAAACTTAATACTCATGTTCTGTTGATTAAAAAAAAGGGGGAGGGCAAATAGAGACCCAACAAAAGGACAATCAGTGTGCCAATCAAAAGATTATTTACAGTATTTATATTTCTTCCCCATGTCAGTATATATATATATATATATATATATATATATATATATATATATGACGTAGGTGCAGATAATACCCCATGCTAAGGGTGTATTTTTTATGGCCTTAATTTTCAAGAAACACAAAGAACAAGATATGTGTGTTGCAGAGTAGCCTTTTCCGCGTGTATAAAAAAATGTGGCGATGATGCGATTCACTTCTATTTTGTACACAAGTTAAAAGAAAAAAGTGTTACAAAGTGGCGTATTTACCAACACGTGCAGGTAATTAAGATAAATCTAGAATACTACTAGAAACATGTAATAAATTTTGCAATTGCTTATATCGTCTGTATTATACGAACTCAAATATTACTACAAAACATGATGAAGCAAAAAAAAAAAAAAAAAAAAAAAAAAAGAATAACCAAAGTGCAAGATGAAGATAAAAAGATAAAATGTAAAAACGATAATCTCCAAAGTTGAAATGAAGTTCCAAACTGCAAAAGTCCATAAGAAATAAAACAAACAGTGTTACTGTACTGTGACTTTGAAAAAAAAAAAAAATTAAGCCGATATTACATGGAACATGTGGGATAAATGAAAACATCTTTGTCTTTTGCAGTCTATCCTGCACAAGCCCTGGCGTATTTTGCTGCACCATGCTTGGTATTGATTTAGTGGCCATGGAATTACAAATACTGAAATTACACTTATAAAACAAAGTGTTCCTAGACGGACACGAAATAAGGCGTTCATTGCTGTAAACAATTGGCAATGTTCTGAGTTAGCACGGTACTAATAACGGATTGAATATCTCTATTGAAATAATAACGTCCTTCCACGGAACCTTCGCGAAGCAAACAATATTGCACGACGTGCCGGTCTCAGCGCTGTCTCCTGGAGTATTCGTCAAATCGGACTTGTTCAAGACCGTGGCACATAATGGAGGAGCATTTTAGCGGATTTCGTCGGAAAGGTCCCAGCTCTGAACACTTGGCTTATTTAGCTGCACTGGCGTATATACCAGTTACCTTATATACATATATACTGTATATGAGTGTAGGTGTGAGTGTTTTTATTTGCAATTGTATAATCATGTTAGAATGGTATGATGCCGTTTAAATCAAATTCAACTCCACGACTTGAGGAAAGGGATTTATATAAAAATGATCGAAAATGACCTACATTAGTATCGAATACATAGATTTCGGGGTCGCTGAGACGAATAGTGGCACTTGTAATCCCGTTTAAATCCAAATTCACAATGTCAACATAATAGTTATATATGGAACTCTTATTCACACAGCAAGAATAGAAATAAACTAAAAATAGATGCTAAATAGTAAGGATAATAATTCGATATAGTAGAAAAAACTTGCTCAATGCTAAATAACGTAATTGCATTGCAAAAGGTTGTGGTAACCTACAAACCCGTACCTTATTTGCACCGCCTAATTTGAATATCCCCTAATATCATCCGTTCAGGTAATGTCAAAAATGCTGCCTCCACTATGACACAATTCTATACATAATTCTAATACATTATTACATGAGTTCTTGTTACGCATTATTAGATCCTAAATCTAATGCACTTATCTGCCAAAGTAATATTACTCTTATTTCTTACAAATACATATTATCAGTACTTGGTCCTTTCGTACTAAAGTACTCCTACTTTTAAAGGATAGAAACCAATCTGGCTCATGCGACAGCCCTATATATTAAGCTTCTACACTTACGCCTAAACCCCTAATATAAGATAACTCTATAGGGTCTATAATATTTTTAGAAATGGCTATTTGAAATCAGCTTCGGTCTTCAAGATGCTGCCTCCTCTGTTATAGAACAAATAATATTCTTCCATGATCATACAATACTCGTTGAAACCATAATTGCAGTACTTGTTGGATATCAATTAACTTCTCTTTCACTCAATATTCATTTTAATCTCAATCTTTTAGAAGGATAAACCCTAGAAACCATTTGAACAATCCTCCCAGTATCAGATCAGTATTCATCCCTCTATTCTCTCTCTCTCTCCAATTTTTATATCTCAGTTTACAACACTACCAGGTACACCAGGGGGCGTCATTTACGGGGGAAGGAGGGGGCAATTGCAAGAGTTAGACGAATATGAATATACTTTAATCGATTGACTAATAAATGTGAAAGTCTCATGTCGGTGGTGTTCTTGCCCCCTCCCCCTTCAAGCGAAGTCTGAAACGACGCTCCTGAGGTACCGTTTTTCTTGTTACTCATGGAATTAAGAAACGATCAAATAATATATTTTAAATTTTAATTGGCATGTCACATGAAACACACTCGCAGATTGCCATTTGGAGATCACTGATTTCACTCTACCATTCTTGGCGTGCCTAGTGCAAGGAGTACTGTTTTTGTGTTCTTTTACGGATTGAATACTTGAGTGGAGGCAAATATCAGGAATTTATTTCGGGGGGGGGGAAGTCCAAATTTTATATGAGCATAAATATATATTAAAATTTGCAAAATCACTCCTGAAATTAGAGTTAATTTAAAGAAAAGTCGGGATTTCGGGGATATTGTCCGTACCCTCAGGACTCACCCCCCGAGTATATTCCCGCCTGGGTGGTGTTTTGACGAAGCTGCAAGGATTTATACATATTTTCAGCTATTTTCGTAGTACAAAATAAAGTATTTCACATGAAGATCGGAAAGTGGAAGCACTCGGTCGAAAAAGTGTAAAAAGGTTTTTCAGTCCCGCCATTCTGAATGAGGTTTTCCTGGGTTTTCCTCGTTCACTAGGCAAATGGCATTGGTTTGTGCCTAACTTATAGGTCCCAGGCCGCTTTCTTCCTTCCCTTTCCCCGGATAGTGTGCTCGCCGAGGGACATCATAACTCATACGTGACGGGTTAAATGGCCTTAGATGCCGAAAGCCCAGAAATCTACATCCTAAAATCCCAAAATGAAGATCGGAATAAATGAAGGAAAACAGACAGTCACAAAATCTCATTATTTGTAGGCTATATTACAAGTTTATTTCACACTGTTCAAGTTAAAACGCAAATGATGTTGAGGGTGTAAAATTTAAGTTGTGACAGACAGGAATATATTAAAGAGAGAGAGAGAGAGAGACACAAAACATGACTATGCACTTTGCATTTTGCTTCTATTTTGTTTACACAGTTGCCAGATCATAACTAACTTTATTTTTTTATTTTTATTTTATTTTATTTTATTTTAGTTATCTTCTCCAGTAACTTATTGTAGGGGGATTTTATTGCACAAATATTAAATGAGAACTTCCCCAGTACTTCACACCCTGTCATTCTCTCTCACAACTTATTTCATGCATTGTTAAAATTAAATAGCAACCTACTCCGTTCATCTGCAAACTTTTATATTACAAATGTTCTGTAATTAGCATAAATTAATGAATAGCTTTTATAACTTTTTCCCCCTGCTGTGGCCAGTTTAGAAGTTCCATTGATAATTTAAACTAATCACCGTCATTTGGTAAATGTTTAGTCTATTATGTGTGTAAGAGAGATGACCATCTCTGACGTCAGCAATGTGTGATGACGTTTATACGCTTTTTGTTCTACGTAGAGACTGCGATAGAGAAGAGATAGCTCGTGAATGGAATGTGAAGCTAACTGGAAAGTCAATAAACTTGTGTACTTTAGGCCAAGGCCAGTAATCTCTGTAGGTAGGTATTTAAGTTTGCAGGACTTTGAATATTCTGTTATTGACATGAACTGAAACTTGTAGTTCTACACCACTTTTATCTAATCTCTATATAAAATAAGACCTGACTGACTGATCAATCCCCAGGCCAAACTGCTTAAACTAGAAACTTAAAATTTTGACAGGGCGTAGAATTTGTGATGTAATGCACCACTAAGGAAGAATCTATAGAAATTCGACGAGGAAGGAGGGGGGATGGGTGTGGTAATTATTATCGTAAAATGCCCATATCTCCGAGTCTCTAAGGATTGAGATATTTGAAATTTGGTATATGGACTTCCTATTTAAAATAATTAGCTATGTGTTTTACATTTTTTTTAAATATTTCTTCTAGAAGTGAAGGAAATATGTGGGAAGAAAAAAGGGTGGGGTTACAATTGGTATAATAGGATGGTTATATCTCGGAATTCGTTAAGGTTAGAGATATAAAATTTGGTATTAAGACTTTCTCATAGAAAATAAACGTGTTTAAGCTGTTTTTGATATTTCCCTAGGAGGGATGGAAAACTACGGGAAGAAAAAGGGATAGAAATTATACTTGTTTTAATAAGATGGTCATATCTTGAAACCCCCTTAAGGTTAGAGGCTTGCAAATTGGTATTTATGCTTTTAATTTAAAATAATTAAAGACGTGTTTCAGCGTTTTTTTAAAATGATGTTTCTTTTAGAAGGAAAGACAAAAAGTGGAAGAAAAAGGAGTTATGTTGCAATTATCTCGAAATTCCTTAAGATTAGGGACATGTTACAGGTGTGAGACTTCGTATATAAAGTCCTTATTCAAAACAAGTGGGTATGTCACAGCATTTTTGGAAATTCCGCTTTTAGCGAGAGAAAGGGCAGTTTCTAGGGCTGTATATCTGAATATCACGGAAAAGCGGGTGAACTATTTTAAATAAATCTTTGAAATCTTTGAATACAGTTAACTCTTGGGCCGACATGGGCATTTATTATAACATTTTGAAATGAGTATTGTTATATCGAAAAACGGTGGTATTTCGCAAAAGAGTAATGCCATAAACGTATTCTTGCCGTTCGAAGAAAGGGAGCAAACGCTGGGGTCTGGGTGCGAAGTATCCAATTAGCCGAAGTGAAAAAGCGGAATATATAAAAGTGAATTTGCTCTTATGGATGATCAAATCACGCAAAAGCGTCCGAATCATTTGAAGATAGTTACCACCTGGTTGGTATCAGTGTGGTAACTTTGGAAGATAGTTACCACCTTGGCTTTTCATCATGTCAATATGATTAAAATGCATATCCTAAAGGGGAGAGCGGCGAGATCATAATTTATGAAAACAATTGAGTATCTCAGAAACCCATTAAGTTAGGAAGTTGAAACTCATTACATAAACTATTCACTAATAATAATAATAATAATAGTACACTGAGAAAAACTTGTAGGTGGCGTAATTAAAAAGGTAGGTTACATGCGTAATTCCTGTAGTTTTTGGACAACGTACAGCGGACGTATAACTGAAAACGCATGTTTTACAATACTTTCCGTATAAGTGTTTCATCTATACGTATTTTCCGTATGAAACAATAGTTAATACTTACCTGAAGCTAGCTTTTTATCATGTTACTTTGATCCTAAGGAGCATATGGGAGTCCAAAATTTCAACCAAAAATAGTGTGTTAGACCTATGAAAAACTCACTAAATAAATTCCTTATTACAAATAAGTAAACACTTATCCCATCGTTTGCAAAATATAAATTTTTAAGGGGGAATGAGGGACAAAAGTGTATTATGTTTTGGTTATTTTGAAATCGATGTGATCTGTTGTTATTTGTGACTGAATAATAAGGGGGTTCAAAATTTCTGCTAAAAATGGAATATTTTGCTGGGTGTATATGATCATACTCTCATTGAAATGAATATTCGAAGGAAGGAAATCGGGCTCAAGTATTTTCCACAAGCTTATTCTCCCCGTTCGAAGAACGGGCATTTCAGCTAGTGCTAGAGTTGCCAATTCTAAGAAATAAAATTACTGGCATCCACTCATAATTCTCAGAATAGATGACGAGTAACTGTATTTTAAACCTTGAAATATATATATATATAGTTCAGCCTAACAAAAACACCGGTCTGCCGGTAAAAAAGCGGTCAGTTGACAACCTTAGCTAGAGCCTGTCTATTTCACCTGTGTCCTCGGAAAATATGCGAACTATACTTCGGCCCAACCCCCGATCCCTCTGACGGGTGAAACCCTCCCTTTCCTAGGAAAAAGAAGTGAATAACCTCAGTTGTGTTGCCAATTTGTCATTCAGTCGTTTGGTCTTGATGAGTGAAGATCGTAGGCAGGGCTGGATTAACCCATCTGGAGGCCCGGGGCTAGAAAAAATATGTGGTCCTTGCTGACTTCACCTACTTCACCTCCTAATACATTTCTATGAAAGTACAGTAGGAAACTTAAGGGAATATGTTTCATATTCTTGGTCATATTTTATTTTATGATGATGATTGTATCTTCTTCGTTCTTTTTAGATAGCCAGTTGAGATTTTGATGAGAGTGGAGGCCCCTGTCCAACTGGAGGCCCGGGGCTAGAGCCCACCCTAAGCCTCTCCCTAACACAACGAAGTCCGTAAAATAATTCATTGTGACAACGTTTTTGCATCCAACAATTGAAAGATCTCGGCTTCAGCAACTTGTCCTTCCTCTTTCGAGGAAGGTACGGGAAATGGCATATCCACAGCAGCGCCAGAAGAGGGCATAGTTGAAATAGAAATACTCTAGTGCTCCATATTCTCAAAGAGACGAACGATAAAAGCAAGAATATGCTAAATGAAGATTAATGAAATGAAGAAAGAGCGATCAAATGAAACAATCCCGAGGAAACTCCCAGACATGACGTTGTCCAACACAAAAACTCTTATAGACTGGTATCAAAGAAGAACAGAGTTGCTATGAACTTGGGAACTGAAAGCAGGGAATTCTGCATACTACATTTTTGTTTGGTCGTTTGAATATGATGCGTTTAAGCACAAACAAATCAAGTTTAATGGAAGTCCCCGTAAGTTTGAGTATCACAAAGAGCAACATATTAAGCAAAAATGAACATTTACTAAGTTAAGATATGTAAACACTAAAGTGATATGAACCTGGGAGCATGAACTCTTTCATGATTAAATTTTGTGTACGTTACTGACAAGAATATGTTATCTGGATATCCGAATCAAACCTAGTCCATTCGATAAGTGGTGGAAGATCACGTTACTATTCCAGCTCCCGCCGCGTATGAAGTGATAAAGTTTTTGAATGCAAGGGCATACCACCAATCGAAATCCATCGTTAGCTGTGCCAGGTCCATGGGCCTAACGGCATGAGCAAGCAGTTCTTGCAGATTTTCCGCTCCTTATTGCACACCACTGTCACGGAATGCCTGTTGATCAAGAAGTTTTGTGTTGAAGCAACTAACCCTAGAGCACAAAGCAAGGCGCACAGGGTCAGCATTGACATTTTTGCAACGATACAGCTGACGATGGATTTCAATCGGTGTTATGCCTTGTGCATTCAAAAACTTAATCACTGTTCGCACTTCACACGCAGCGGTAGCTGGAATAGTAACGTGATCTTCAACCACTGTCACAACGCTACTGAGAGCACTAGGGAAGTTCCGCTAGTGCATGTGCCATGCTAGGACCTTACTATCTCACGTACACGTAGTCGCTTCGCGCAACATACGGTTTCCTAGCTATGGGACGCGTGGGAAACTTACTTTCTGGATGCGCCTCGTAGAATGAAGCAACGTTTTAAACAACAACTGTGCTACAGTTGTGTTGGGATAAACTCACGTTATCCACCAACGCCCCCACCCACGCCCTTTTGTTATCTATTCCGTTATTACTGTATCATATTGTATATTCTCCCTTGTTTTAAGTATATACCTCCTATCAGTATACCTCAAAGTATTTTTCAAATTTCAATTGTGTGCTCCTAGAAGTGTACCAGGGAAGATGAGGGAAAATCCCTTCTGAAGAATTGGATATCACCCATAAGTTTTGAACTTCCCATGTTATATTTCTCGGATGTGTACTTTTTACCGCTTTAAAATGTCCTTTAATTCGCACACTGACTCCTACCACCTCCGGTGTCGCTTTAGAGAACGCAGAACTTCACAATAGAGCTATTTTGGGAGACATTTTTGCGATTTATCCCCAATTTCCCTCTCCACGTGTCACGGAATAATATGCGTGATAACTTTTGAAACGCTTGCTTTATTTTGCAGAGAATGTGGTGTAATTCTTGATATCATGATAAACAGTACTGTGTTTATATTTTTATACTATGTTCTCTTTATATGTCAGGTCATAGATTCGGTTTTGTATGTACAGAGCGTATTCGTTAGGGATGTGCACGAAACAAGATTTGTGGCTGTCTCGTCTCGAAAATGTGTTGTAAAAGTGATGTCTCGACTCGAAAAATGTATATTTCTCTATTAGAAGAGCCGTGTCTCGACTCGAATATTGTCAGGAAAATCCTGTCTCGACTCGTCTCGTGCGCATCCCTAGTATTCGTACCCTAATACCTCTCCGCCTATCGAAAGAAAACTTGGTACATTCATTTGTTATCTCGAATAGTATTTTTGGAGATACATTTGAAGTGCGTGCTTTTACCCGGGCCCCTCCTGAGGAGGCCAAAGTTGATGGGAGGGATTTCTGGAGGGAATTTTCCAGACATTTTCCCCAATTTTCCCTGTTCAAGTACGTTTTGGAACCCAGTATATAGCACCTCTGGAAAGCTTGTTTCATGCTGAAGAGAAAGAACTATAAACCATGACTTTCCAATGAACAGTGTTGATGTAATAACTATTTCATCACTATTTTACTGCGAATTTACGGTTTTCTTTATACTAAGAGGGTTAATGGGTCCCAGGAACTTCCTCTGTTGTCCATGGCACTGTGCATTAACATATCTTTGATATGTTTATCGAATGGACTAGGTTTGATTCGGATGTCCGTATGACACATTCATGTCTGTCCCTTGTGAGAAAAGGTATGAATTATTAGTGCAAATAAAATCAAAGGATATGAGCAGCAAAGTTAAATCCATCGTCAACCATCGTCAAGAATTGTCAAGTAACGAAGATCAACGACGTCAGCAAAACTTCAGATGTTGTGAGCGTTAGGTTGAGTGGGCATGATGTCGAAAGGGTGTTGCTAACGTTAAGTTGAGTGAGCGTGATGTTGAAAGGATATTGTGAGCATGAGGTTTAGTAAATGTGATGTGAATACGGTGTTATGAGCGTGAGGTGAGGTCGAATAGGCGTTAGGTCGAAAGGACGTTGTCAGTGTGAGATCGAGGGAACATGATGTCGACATGATGTGAGCGTGAGGTTGAGGTTGAGTGGTGACTGTGATATCGAAGTGTTGTGACTGTGAGGTTGAGTGAGCGTGATGTCAAAATAATGTTATGAATGTGAAAACAAATGAGCGTCAGATCGAGAGGATGACATGAGCGTGTGACGATAATTTGCATAAATATGTAAATGTTGTTCTGGTCAATGGTCCGGTACCGACTATATAATTTGCTTTTATGACCAGACCTGTACATTTACGTTGTTAAGTTTTGTGACCAGACAGATTTTTCTATGCAGTTAAGATATAATATATATGGACGCCATTATGAATGAATGTAGGCACAATTTATAAAGAAGAAATTTTGTGAAAATATAAGGTAAATGTTGAAAAGTATTTGAAAAGTATACTTTTCGAATATTCGAGTATTCTGTGAGTTATCATTGAACATTCATGGAGTAAATTACATGTTAAGCAGTTCAATTATTTTATAAAGGTAACCAAAAAAGTTCTGTCGCTTTTTCACTCACCACTTTTGAACATCGATATGTCATCTAAGACATACCTGGAAGATCAAAAAAGTCCCCATCAGCATCGACGACCTTCTACCAACGTTCTGGAAGGCCACGCATTCCATCGCGGTAGAACTTGCTGGACAGTGCAGCGAAGAAGGTATCAAGTACATTTTGCACTTCTACAAGGAATTTAAACTAGCGTCCTCTAAGGTGATTGTCCAAAGAATGGAATAGCTGATAACTGGACTGTGCAATGTCCGGAGAGTATGGCGGATGCAACAGTGTTTCCCGGGTCATCCCAGCCACAAGGAGCTTAGTGTTGTCTTATAACAGGAAGACCTCTTTTCAATTCAGAAGTGCTGGCTCCAGAGTTTTGAGTTTTTCTTCAACGCGACTCAACTGCTGACAGTACATAGTTGCATTGATGTTCTGACCAGCTGGTAGCAATTTCCGATGCACGATGCCGCAAGCAATCCACCAAACACACACGAGGACCTTGTTTTGGTGCATTGCTGGTTTTGACTGTTTGGGAAACGGTTCGTAGGATGCTAGCCAATGATGACGGCGCCGTGGAGCTTCGTACAGGACATACTTCTTATCACTTGTCAACACCCTATTCAGAAATGGCTCCTTCCTCACACGAGACAGCAAACAAACACAGATGTCTGTTCGTGTTGCCTTCTACCCGGAGTCAAATCACGTGGGACTCGTCAAAACAACTTGTAAATCTTCCCAAGTTGATGTAGGTGCTGCCGAATGGTTTCTCCACTCATACTGAACTGTAGTTCAAGTTCCTCACATGTCTGGCCACTGTTCTCCTCAATTGCTGCCTGAAGATCATTTTGCACAAGTACTGCTCTTCCGGCACATGGTACGTCTTCGAGCGTTACGTCACCGTAAACTTGTTAAACCACTGCCGAAGTGTCGGCGTGGTCGCGACACCCTGACCAAAGGCTTGGCATATTTTTCGCCCCGCTGCAGCGGCGTCTGACACCAGTTTGAACACGTACAACATACACGCCCTTATGACGCTCTGTAGAGGTCCCATGTTCATCTGTACTTATGCAAGTTCACGGTATAACTGAACTGCCACAACCAGCCAGTACGTTGGATACACCTACACCAACAACTGACCTTTGCTTTATCTTCATTCGTATTAAGCTCAGGGTATGAGGCCAAATGGAACAGAGACTTCCACAAAAAGCGACAGAACTTTCTTGGTTACCTTTATATTTTGATGAATTTAGGGCAGATATTTAACAACTTGTCCAGAATAGTTGAAGTTAGTAATATAAATGTTACAGGCGTGAGGTGTATCGAAAGGATGTCAGCATGAAGTTATATTGATGTTGTAAGTAACTTAGCGTTAGACCTAGTTACGGTCACTTTGGCCTAACAACACTGGGCCTTATGCAGAGTCGTTTTGACGTATGATTAGCGTCATACTAAAGGCCTGACTACTGCAGGAAACACATGTTAATCTAACTCTTTAGTATGAGACTAATCACACATCAGAACGACTCTGCATAAGGCCCAGTGTTGTTAGGCCAAAGTGTTCTCCTTTGAGCTTGATATCATTTTTTTTAATCCATGTGTCATCTATAACATTATATTTAAACAAAGATCAAAGAAAGATGTCATTAATCGCATAGAATACTGTTGTATTGCTGGTCGTAATGGAATGCTTGATGAGGTCAAATTTCGGTATCAGTTTCATCATAATTGTTATCACACATCTCAATTTAAAAAAAAAAGTTTTTCTCGGAAACTACGAATGAAAATTTATACCTTGCCTACTCATCTGATTTCGCTTAGCTCGTTTAATATACAGGGTGTTTCAAAACAACACCGACAACGTTTGGGAGGTGATTCCTGACACCAAGATAAGATGAAAAGTATAGACCAACCTGGATGTACAAATGCTTCCTTTCGGAGTTATAGGCTACCGAAATGAAAAAATAAACTTTAAAGTTCCTAAGCTCCAATACTATGAGACCTACCGTAGTCGGATCAAGATTTCACTTAGGAACTAGTATGTGCTCTATCCAAATATCAAAGCTTCAGAATCTTGCGGTACTTCCGCAACAGTTTTTATAGAGGTAGTTGGTGAGTAGGGGAAAGTGGGGGAATACCACGCACTTAAAATACATTTTCCAATATCTTGCTACAAATCAAAATAATTAACATGAGGAAAATGTATGTTGTAACCTAATCATTCTAGTTTCATATTCGGTCGTTGGTAGTGCTCCTTGATTTTCATAGATTTTGTAAAAATAAAGTTTGTGGAAAACGAGAAACGCGTGGTATTCCCCACCACATCGGGTAATCACACGCGTTACATCGGGTATTGGCACGCACTAATTCCCTAACGTGAAGCATCAGAATCTCTTTCCATAAACTTAGGTCGTTTGTTGACTGTACGTTTAGGTCAACTTCTAGTTTGTTTCCTCAGGTTGTCTTCACGTTTCTCACCAACATTGAATTTTCGAGTTTTCTTCTCAACTTTGCTTTCTTGGTGCTTTCTTCGCTTAGTGCTCTTTCTGAATTCAGCATCTTCCAATATTCGTTTGGTTGGAGTAGAAGTTAAGATTTCTGAACGCTTTTTGTTATTTCGAGGAGTTGACTTGGCAGACCTGGAGATAGGAGAAATCTGTGAGACTTTCACAGCCTCATTTTGTAAAGAAGATGGTTGGACAAGCAATGGTAACTGCTGTGATGATGTTCCGGGTAGTTGATGTTCTTCTCGATTTAGCCCTATTTTCGTCAAAGATGGTTGTTCATTTTGGCATAGGCCTGTAATAGTTTGAGCATCGGAAAGCAATTGGGAATTCACTTCTTCAGAAGTCTCTCTTTCATCTTCAAGTTCTACGGCCTGGAATTGCTGAGCAGCTTCAAAATCTTCTTTTCTAAAAGTGTCCAGCTCCAAAGGACAAATACCCACTTGTTTAAAACCAATAACAGGTTTGTCCATATTTGCTGCTTTCAGATAAGCTCTATTACAGATATCGACTAAGTCATATGGAGAAATTTTTCATTAACGTAGCGCTTCGCAAGCAGTGTGTATTCTTGGTTGTAATATGTTTTGTGGGGGCCAAAAAAAATGAGGTCTAGCGGCTGAAGTTTATGTGACGTATGCAGTGGTATTGTAACCGTAACAATTCCTTTCTTCTTACAAAAATTGTAAATTTCTAATGAAATATGGCTCGTGTGATCCAAAATAAGTAGGACTAGATCATTTGTTATCGGTTTCGCAATAAGAGCAAAATGTTGCAGCCACTAGATTCATTGTTCCACCCAAGAAATATAAATCCAGTAGATTCTCCTTTCTGCGGCTGAGGTGACATCCGTTTTCTTGGGTAGATAAACATAGGGGTATGTAAGACCTGGCAGCTTTGTAACGGTTTTACCCCTTTACCATTATATTAGTGCTCCGAGCTGTTTCACTCCCTTTCACTCACTTCACTCCAAAATACGCCCTGGTGTCTATACTATGAATATATATGTTTCGTCAACCTTAAAGATCTAATCTTCGCATAAATGATATTTTTCCTTAACTTCTGTTTGGTTCTTAAAATACCCTTTCACTTTTTCTTCATTGAATTCGTCGACCCTGTTAATATTAATTGCTTCAGATTTCCTTAACCTTATCGTGGAATTTTTCTTTAAAAGCAATTCCAACCAATCATTCCGAGCAAGTCGACCTTTGTGAGGTGCAGGTAGCCAGAGCCGAGACTAAGGTTACCAAAGAACACCAACACAATTAGAAGTAAATAATTAAATGTGGAATTGCTGGGAATATTTAAATATGAGGTAAAATTACCATAAAATGTAAATTACAGGTAACTGTATAGTTATTTTCCTTTTTGGAGATAAAGATAATTTTTTGTAAGAGCCGCCACTACCATAAGCAAATTTGGTAGAGTATGAATAATTTTAATTAATAAGAATAACAGATTTTAGGGTTATTTGTGTATCAGTCATGGTTTAGACGCTACTATAGTGAGTTTATGAAAATTTTAAAAGGTTAAAAAAAAAACATTTATTTTAAATCAACAGGTAGCAGCCTGTTTAACAACTCACTATACTCATGACTGTTTTTTAATGGTTTTTTGGGCAGTATACTTTCCGGGCCCCATTTAGAGACCTGGTTAGACATACACACAATAAGGGAAAATGCTTTCTTGTTTCACACTTTTGAAACAGAACATTTTTATTAGCAGTAGGTACTTACCTTGCAGCAAATTGACTTTAACACAAATTCTGATTAGAGATGGCGGTTTATTTTTAAGATAATGAAATATTAAGATGAGTATGGATGTTGATGATAATACTTTAATACACTGATACTTTAACTTTTTATGTAGTGCACTACTAACACACTGACACTATGATATTTATTGATATATATATATATATATATATATATATATATATATATATATATATATATATATATACAACACTTGTTTTACTATATAAAAAAAATAAAAAGGGGGAGGACGAAAACTTATTAATTTAAGGTCTGGTTGACCTTAGAAAAAAAAAAGAACATTTTATACAAATTTTTTTACTCCTCAGTTGATGAGTTCATAGTCTCTGTTAGTTTCAGAGAGGAGAAAATATTATTTCACAAAAATATTATTTTAGGCAACACGTGAAATGAAGATAATTAAAAAAAAACAAAATTAAATTGATATATATATCTTATATGTTTGTTGCACTGTTTCTGTAGCTGACTTATTGTTCATGTACACAGTTTTAGTATAAAGTCACCATGTTTTTACACATTTCCATTTCACTGTAGAGGGTGAATGTTTATGTTAATTGTTTGATAGGCTGGACGATGAATTCTTTGGACGTGGACATGTGGTTACAAATGCTTAGAACCTTGTTCAGAAAGTTCAAGGAAGGCACTGTGTTTGTGACGGTACAGGCCTTAAAATATCTCAACTGAGATATATTACTTTTACGTTTTCACTGCCATACTGGACGTGTAAACGTTTCCCCATTCTATAGGTCGGGTAATAATAATTATTAAATGTAACTCTCCATTATAAATTGTAGTTAACTTGTAGGACTAAGCTTCCACTGCTTAGATAAGCGCACTGTTCAACACGTTCTTTAATTCACACTCACTAGTGATTAGTATAGACAAAGTTTATTACTTACACGAAGTTCCGAATACATCACATGATGTATTTCAACAGGACTCTCCACGGGGACTGAAAAATGTCCTCACGTTTTTGGGATATCACTAACCGTTAAGCAAAGAAGTAGAGATGACTTCCTTACTATGATAGTACGTGTTTTCACTTCCAGATCAGAGAACGAACTACCCTTGTTCACTCACGGACAAGTATATTTACTTCACTAAACTTCAGAAAAAGCAGGACTCGCTCTTTTTTGGGTCTTGCAACAAAAGGTTTGTTGCCCCAGGCAATTTTTTTGGGTGGTCTTTTGCAGAAATTATACGAAAACCTGCCTATGTCTGCACTTACTACCCTGCAGTTCTTTGACAGGTGCTGCCATAGCTTCAACTGTGGTTACTTTTGATAGCTTCTGCTACCCCCAGAAGTCTATGAAGTCTTCAAAACACATAATTGTTTTCACATATAAACAGTATTATGAATAATAGAAGTATGGGTTATCATACACAAAATTAAAGTAAAATACACATAGATTATATAGTTATAATTGACATAAACTGTCATCTCTCTCGGAACTGGAAATAAGCCCAATTTTCTGCGGCTGTCTTTTAACCGTCTGCTACTAATTGTCATCCATGTTTTTAAGGAGAGAGAGAAAAAGGAAACATCTTTGGTTATTATTAATTTTACCAATTACAAGATCCAAATGTCTTGTGCGAAAGGGATACACGTTGATAAAATAAAACATAATTTTGTACGGTATTTCCAAGAACGATTTGAGCGTAATACGTTAATATTAATATTTTACATAGAAAAATGAGTTAAAATAATGTAAACTTTTTAAACTGGTGTTGCATCTTGGGAAAAAAATGAAAAGGTCCGCTTGCTGACGGTACCGGCTATGGGTGAAGTGGGGGTGGAAGTGACGCTTGAGCTTGCTGCTATCCAAAATCACACCTATAGAAATCTAAAAACTCACATGTTGACGCTAAAATTTTTACAACTTTTTATATAATAGAAGTTGAGCGTCTGTAACCACTATTTCCAAATCAGTGTTGATTCACTAAGAAAGTGAGTAGGATCCTTCCTGTGTATAATACGTTGTATTTTGTCCCTCATCTAGTGATTTCTTGAAGCAGTGAGATGGAAGGGACCTCCTATTTGGTATGCTCGGCGACAATGAGTCGGGAGAGAACGAGAAAAAAAAATTCTCTGTCAGCGCTAGCTCCGTCTTCCACGATTTTCAATTCAATGCATGATTTCCATAGAATATGCCTATTTCTTGATTAATTAATCCATCGTAGAGTATATTCATATCAATCTTCCTTCATTCCCATGTAATACATATATAATACTGTAACCCCGTAATTAGATGCAAGCGTAAAATACAATATAATTAGCCTATAAAGGAAATAACACAAATAACTAAATATAATATAATACAATATTGTATTAATATTTCCGTACTACGCTCGGTGGTTAAACATCTTTAATCATAACAACAGAATAATATTCACTATGCATACTAATTAATAAGCAATTAATTTGATCACAAATTAAGCTATTTACATATTGATATGTAAATGTGCCCCTCATCTGCATTTTGATATGCAGATGATGGAGAAGGACATTGGCCTTCTACACCTTCTTTATCCAAATTGTGTTTGATATTATTAGCTTCTGCGTATTCATAAGCTATTCTGCGTAGTTCAATTGGAGACATTCCGTAAAACAACTTGGCTAAATGTAAAGCTTGACCAGCAAGTTCCGCTTTTTGTGTAGAGCTCAATACAGTTTTTCTTCCCATTTTCTTAGAACAGACAGTCCCAGCTTTCACTTTTGTTCTTAATGTAGCCTCATGTATCCCAAAATCATTTGCTACCTCTCTAATTTTTCTTCCGCCATTTATTGCTCCTATGGCGTTTGGTAGTTGTTTTAATGTCCATTTGCACTTCTCTGTATGCCTAATATAGTGTCATGGCATCTGCAATATACATAAAAAAAGGAAAAGAAACGCAGCATAAACTTTTTTGATCACTGCTTCGTGAAGGGGCAATACCACGCACAATGGGCGACATGCGTGCAATTACCCCATTCCAAGCCGAGAAAGAAAAATTGAACCTTCAGAAGTTTCACGTCGTTTCGTATAAACAGATTTAGCCTGAACTTACTACTAACACACTACGCTAAAACATTGTATACACATTATAAAAATCAACTAAGTATTTCAATACATACCTCTAAATCTGCAAACGAAGTAAATTAGAAGAAATTACAGCAAAACAACATTTCGCCATGCCATGAACCACCCCTAGCAGCAACTGGCGCCTCGCTCATGCAATATGTCTTTCATAGTCTAAACTAGATAGTAGCACTAATCTGAATCAGTTTCGAAGCATTACAACTGAGAAAATAGGGTGCGTGCTATTCCCCCATTTTCCCCTACTTCTAATTATATGCCAGTAGCCAAACTCCCTCTATAAAAATTGTTACGGAAGTACCGCAGGATTCTGAAAAAAAAAAAGATATTTGGATAGAGAACATATTAGTTCCTAAGTGAAGTATTGAAACGGCTACGATAGGTCCCATAGTATTCGAGTTATGGAGTTTTATAGTTCTTTTTTTCATATTTTCGGCAGCCTATAACTCCGAAATGACGGATTACTGCACCCAGATTGATCTATACTTTTTGTCTTATCTTAGTGTCACGAATCACATTCCAAACATTGTCGATGTTTTAAAACACCCTGTATATCTATTGGTATGGCTTATCTTTGTACATTTGTTTCCATTATATATATATATATATAGTATTATAAAATTTCATATAACAATTATAAAAAGAAAACTTAGCTACAGCATTTTGTATCGCGCTATCTAATTAAAGATAATGTAATTAATTACGCTCTAAGTTCATAGAATTTCCTATCAAAGTGTTTCCTGAGAATAAGTTTGATGTCAACTATAAAGAAAACAGGGACTTTAAACGTAAATGGAAAGAGAAGCGATAAAAGAAAAACAAAAGAAAACAAGGTTTTGTGACCAAATCATTCGATTTTGTACCTTACGTGTTTATCTTCTGCTGTTGTTTATGTGTGTCAATTTTGCTTGAAAAGGGAAATGAAAAAAATCTATTCAGTACTTGTTTACAAGCAGATGACACTTTTGTTATCAGTGCTCAAACCAATTGTAACTGGAATTGGAATACCAAAGAAGCACAAAATCTTATATATAATGTTATACTTAAAAAAAAACAAAACTTTCTTTCTAAATGGCTAAGGGTGTAAGAATACAGGGTGATTCAAAAGTGAGAGAATATTTATTTCGAATGTGGTTACAAAATTAGTTTAACATGCTCTCCCTGTTTAGTTGTATGCCCTGTTTAATGTGCTCTTCCCACTCATCGTGTACTAAATGGTGCATCTGGGCAGTAATCTGAAAACAAAAAGAATAGGGCATTGCGAATGCCTAATGTATGCAACTAACTATATTGCCTATGGAATCTAGAGGTTCAATACTGTTCTCATAAAAGCTCTCCATTGATTTCTGTCCTTAAAGCCAACAGGATCCAGTTTCTACTTTGTATTCTTATTTCTGCGAGATCCTTATCTACACCTAGGTCTTTCTAATGATCTTTTACCGATTGGGTTTCAGGATGAAATTCTAAAAGTTTCAGCTTTGTTTCAGTTTGGGTACATGACCTGGGGCTTCATTCCGAATCAGCATTCCGAATCCGCAAAAAATTGTAAAGCGTAACCCAACACAAAACATGTAAAAAATCAATCATAACTGCTATGCTAATTATCGTAAATTAGAAAGTAAATTTTGCGTCGTGTTGACGCAAATCGTTACGGAGTAAAGGCTACTCCAGGCCATCTCCTGAGCCTTCTAAACTTAATGATCCTAACAATGCCAGGTAAATTGTATAAATTAGTAGCCTCAATTACCCGCTTCGCTGGGTTAAATAACAAAAAATAATAAAATGTTCCGTTAGTCAGTCACTTTTTACTATTACTAAAGCGATCTTTGATATCGGTCATTTTCGATGATTTTTATATATCCTCCTCCCCTCCTCATGTTGGGGGGCACGGCATCGGAAGTGTCATTGTTCATCTCAGCGACACCAAAAACTATGAATTCGACACTGATATTGATCATTTCGATCATTTTTATATATATCTCCCCTCCCTCTCTCTAACTTGCGGAGCTGAATTTAGATTTAAATGCATCAGAAGCGCCACTGTTCATCTCAAAGACTCCGAAAACTATGGATTTGACACTATTATCGTTCATTTTTGATCATTTTTAAATTTCTTCCCCTCTCCCACCTTTAAATTACACCGTCAAAATGATATGACAAAATCCATCACAGGCTCGAGCTTTATCTAGGTTCTAAATTTGATCGAGATCGGTCTGGTAGTTCAAGAGTTATTAAGTTTTATTTATTTTTATATATCTTCCTCTATACTCCTCCCCTAAGTTCTACCGTCAAAGTGAAATGATAAAAACATCTCAGGCCCGAACCTCATCAATGCTAAAATTTTATAGGGATTGATCGTTTAGTTCAAGAGTTACTAAGTTTTATTTATTTTTTAACTTTCTCTCCCCCTCCCCTAAGTTCTATCGTCAAAGTGAATAGATAAATACCATCCAAGGCCCGAATCTCATCTATGTTTAAAATTTGATCGAGTTCGGTTGGGTGATTCAAGAGTTAAGTTTTATTTTTTTTATATATAAATCTCCCCTCTTCTCCCCCACCCCTAAAGTTCTACCGTCAAAGTAAAAGTATTTAAAAAATCCAGGCCCGAACCTTATCTATGTTAAAAGTTTGATCGAGATCGGTCGGGTGGTTCAAGAGTATTTAAGTTTTATTCATTTTCATATATATCTCCCCTCCCCCTCCCCTAAGATCTACCGTCAAAGTGATACGATAAAAAAAAACGTCCTACACTGTAAAAAATGAAGTGTTGAAACAACACAAAATGACTACCACTTTAGCGTGTTACTTGTGTATTAATTCAGTACCAAGCACGTCGCCTTCTGAGCATATCAGCAATAACTCGTTACTATCTGAGAGAATTTGCATTGGTATTTATCGTTTAATATGAGCAAAGCTTTGTGAAATATATTTGGCACTTATGCCAAGTAATGAATAATGTTCTATGTTTTCTGTAATCGGTCACAATAATATTGTTGTAAACCTGTGGATCGTCTGACAACACTTACTTAGGCAACAGTCCTGCCTTCTTCTGTTCATACGTATTAAGACACAAGAATAACATATAAATAAAATAGATGGCAGCACCGCAACCTGTGTAACTGTTGTCAGATGATTCACAGGTTTACAACAATATTATTGTGACTGATTACAGAAAACATAGAATGTTATTAGTTATTTGCCACAAAGGCGAAATATATTTCTCAAAGCTTTGCTCATACCAAACAATAAAAAACGATGCAAATACTCACACGAGGTATTTCTGATATACTCTGAAGGTGAGGTGCTTAATGTTGAAGAGCATTTCGTACAATACATATCTAATACTTACAAGACGTACATTATCATGGCTGATTTCAATATGCATAGCTGCACCGATGGCGAGAGGACAAATTTTGTTAATTTCATTACGACCAATACCATTGGAATCGTACTTGATCTTCCACAAGCAATCCGTCCCATTTCCAACTCAAAGCCTGACATAGTCATAACCTCCGCAAACCTCGTTTCAGATTGTACGCTAGATATTCTTGATCTGCTGGGAAGTGACCATGACCCAATTAAACTCACCTATCAGCCAAATACCACCACCAGGCATAGCTCATCTCCACCACTCCGCTTAACCCTTTTGGGATGCTGGCTTTTTGGGCTATTTTTTAGACTTTCAGTCAAGCAGCTACTGCATCGTCACTATTTATCCTAGGATCATGGTTCATACCTAATTCTCTTCAGAATAGAGCTGGCTTTCAAATGGTACCACTTGCATGCTCATACCATATACCAGAAGCGGGAAAATGTCAAAGTGAAAATTTCGGAGGGAAAATTTTTTTCCTCGAACTTTGGCCCCCCTGAACCCCCCCTGTGTGAACGTAGCCATCTAAAAAATCTGATATATAGTACTTGGTATACTGAATGTGTGTGCCAAATTTCAAGTTTCTATCTTGAATAATAAGGGCGGGAGAAATTTTATCAAAAATTCCCACAATGCCCCAGATTACCACAAAACACTATGATCTCAGGGAAAAAATCTCCTGAGACATCCCTAATTACCTTAGGGACATTTGTCGCCCATATTCTCTTCTGAATAAAACTGCCTTTCAGGCGGTACCATTCGCATGTCTCCATCATGTATGTAAGGCGAAAAATTCCAGAAAAAAGGGATTTTTTGTCTAAATTTCCCTTTTTTCAACTTTTATCCCCTCTGGTCCCTCCCTGTTTTAACGCAGAAATCTGAAAAGAATCTGTTAAATGCTACTCGGTGGACTGAATGTGTACAATTTCAATCTTCTAGTTGCAAAAATAAGCCCGCCAAAAAAAATTCAGAAAATTCCCCATGTTACCCTATACAGAAGTATATTTTGAAAAAAATTCACTGAGACGTCCCTAATTACCCTAGAATAATAATTCGACCGTCATTCTCTTCAGAATGGAACTGCCTTTCAGACGGTATGACTCACGTGTCTCCATCATGTATGTGAGGCGGGAAAATCATGAAAAATGGGATTTTTTGTCTAAAAATCCCTTTTTTCAATTTTTACCCCTTCTGGACCCCCCTGTTTTAATGCAGAGATCTGAAAAAAATCTGAGAAATACTACTAGGTGGGCTAAATGTTTGTACGCAATTTCAATCTTCTAGGTACAAAAGTAAGCCCGCCAAAAAATATGCCCACCATATCCCATTTTTCCCTATATAGAAGTATATTTTTTCAAAAAAATCCCTGAGACGTCCCTAATTACCCTAGGATAATGATTCGATCGTCATTCTCTTCAAAATGGAACTGCCTTTCAGACGGTATGATTCACGTGTCCCCATCATGTATGTGAGGCGGGAAAATTACGAGAAACCGGATTTTGGGGGTAAAAATATCCCTTTTTTCACCCCTTTGCTCCTCTGGTTCCCCCCCTGTTTTAGCACTGACATCGGAACAAAACATCTGGTAAATACTACTCGGTGGACTGAATGTTTGTGCAAAATTTCAATCTTCTACGTGAAAAAATAAGCCCGCCAAAAAATAATGAACATGGGCTTCATAAGGGAAAATTTCTATTTCAAAATTATGACGTCATCACCTCCTATGTCTTGACGCAGGACGGTCTGAAACCATACGTAATGTCTTCTACAATGTATCTGGACTTAAAAAACAAAACAAAACAAAACAAAACGGACGAAAAAGCTCAAATAGAAGAGAAATAACGCAATGTACCATGAAAAATGCGTATCGTACAAAATGTACGATAAGGTCCCCAAAGGGTTAAGCGTCCGTTACGATAAGGCCAACTGGGATAACTATCGCACACATATATATATCTCACCTCACAGATCATCTTACTGAACCACATACGGGTGAAGATTTAACTGCTGTCGTTGATACTATTACCTCAGCTATTCAAGAGGCCAGTCATTTATATATTCCAACCACCAAATCTCGTCCATATCAGCCTAAACATCCGCCGCAATATCTCACACTGATCCGACGCTCACGCCAGTTTTATCGAGATTATCTTCGCACTCGCAACCCTGAAGCACTCCGTCATCATCACCAACTACAACGCACAGTTCACAATTACATTAAAGCGTATAAAGTTCGCCGTTTCAATGCATTATGTGGAAAATTTACTAGCACACCCTATCCGATTCTCCAAGGCGACACATTGATACATTCGGTAAAGATGCTCAACTTTGCAGTCTTAATGCATCTAAACAAAAACAAATGCCTCCTCTAAGACGTACACCACTGCTTTCTGTGGTTATTCGGGATGTCGATCCTTCCTACACCGATGAGGAGATTCAAGAAGAACTAACCTACGAAGAACACACTCTTCAGAAAGTTCTGAGAATCCGTAACCCTACAGGCTTCACATTCATGGTTCGAGTTTTAACATCATCGCAAAGCACCATAGATAGTCTGCTGACTAATGGCGCATATATATATAACAGGAGGTATCGTGTCGAACCATCTCGCTCCTCTGCATCTTTGCCTATTCGTTGCGAAAAATGTCAGGCTTATAATCAACACACAACCGCCACTTGTACTAATACCAACGTCTGCGGTTACTGCACTGGCGAGCACTTACGCGTACCTGTCCAAATCTAGAACGGCCACCATCCGACGTATAGCTATAAATGCAAAGGAAAACCTGCTCCTGAAGTAAACCGTCCTGAGCATGTAGCACCAACGCGCACACACAATTATTCCGCTGATGTTCCTCCTTCTATGGACTCACCTATAACAGTGCGAAATCTTGCTTTTCTCACACTTACCTTCCAAAATATCCAACCATTTCATCGCTCTCACGTCTTACAGCAAATTATTCACGCAGCGAAAGAGATTTTTCATGTTAACTTCTATGCGACTTATTCAGGACAAAATGTATATTTCCATACTTCTCGCTTGGAAACCACTGTTTAGCATTGTCTGTTTCATCATGGCATTAACATTTATATTTCTTAACATTCGTTCACTTCTCAAAAACAAACCTTTATTTGAAGCGTTACTACTAGAGGAAAGAGCCACAGTCTTTATTCTTAATTAAACTTTCCTTACTCCATCCATTTCTTGCCAGTTTGCTGGCTACACACTGATCAGACAGGATAGCTTCCTTCCGTCCAAAAGAACTAATGGGAGAACAGCTGTGGGTTTTCCTAATCGTGTTCCATCTCGCAGACATCATTGTAATTTTGCTGGTCTTCCTGAGTACCTCTTATTTATATTATACCTCCGTAACGTAGCCATCACTGTTGCCACCATTTACATCAGACCCGGCCATCCACTACCTACCTCATTTGTTCAGTATATTTCCGATAATTATAAACGATTTATAATCATGGCCGATTTCAACATGCATAGTAGATCAGAGCAAGACAGAACCACATTCCGAAATTTCATTACAATTCATCATTACAAATCAACTTATCATTTACAATCTGTCTAAACATACAAGACCCATCTCACAAACTACTCCGGACATTGTCATTACTTCAGCTAATCTAGTCTCCCAAGTACATATTGATATTTTTGATCCAGTCGGCAGTGACCATGCTCCAATTAAACTTCAGCTCCGTACAACTACTATCAATTCTTCTAATCATTTCCAGCGCACGAGTCTCCGCTTTGACAAAGCAAACTAGGATCAGTATCGAGCTCATCTAATAACAGCTATAGAGTCATTAGAGCCATCCACTACAGAAGACGAACTCTATGCTATCATCGACACTATCACAACCACAATTCAGGAGGCAAGTTCTCTCTTCATACCAGTTTCTACCTCCACACCATACCGGCCAGCATTACTTCCGCAATACCTCACATTCGTTACCCGCTCTCGACAGTTTTATCGAGATTTTCAAAGGACTGGCAATCCTGAATCACTTCGTCATTATCAGCAACTACAGCGGATGTTCAAAAACTACATATGTGCTTACAAACTACGCTGTTGGGTTAAAACATGTAATTCTCTCTCTGATGTTAATCATCGAACGAAGTATTGGAAACGTTTTAACACTCTTCGTGGAAAATACACCAAAACGCCTTACCCATTATTACAAGGGGAGTCTCGAATTCAAACAGATACAGACAAAGCCAACGCTTTCGCTGAATTTCTTCAAAATATATTCACATCAAACAGGTCTACGTCACTTATCGCTATCCAACAGACACAGTCAATACTTTATCTCCTTCTTTACAGCCTTATAAGTGTCATACTCTTCCACATAATGAATCTTTAACAGAACCGTTCAGGACATCACTACTGTTCGAAATAAACGTAATAGTGCACCAGGATTCGATAATATCACTTACCGACATATCAAAGAAAGTCCGCTTCTATTGCTTAGTCTCCTTGTCAGCATCTTTACCTTTATTCTTCGAACAGGTTATTTTCCTATCCAGTAGAAGACTTCAAAGACGTTAATGTTTCCGAAACCTCATAAACCACCTGAAAGCGTATCCTCGTATCGTCTGATACAATTAACATTTACCTTCAGTAAAATCTTAGAACGTATACTTGTCCAACGTCTACATACATACATCGAAAGACTCCACCTTCTTCCCATCCATCAAGCAGATTTTCGACCAGGCTATTCTATCAACAATCAACTGCTTCGCTTATCCACAATTGTTACACATAATTATAATTCCGTCAAACCATCATGTCTTGTACTGTTTGATCTAGAGAAAGCGTTTGACAAAGTTTGGCACTTAGCACTTATTTATAAACTAATACGGTTCCGTTTTCCAGCCACATATATTCGTCTGATTTTCAGCTTCTTAGTGGGCCGTCTTTTCTATGTTTCCATAAATAACTGTCTATCACATCCTATTTTTTTCTCTCCGGAGTACCTCAAGGATCGGCTTTGTCACCACTTCTCTACATTCTCTATGTTGCTGATATACCTCCACTTCCAGATAAAGTCCATCTTTTTCAATACGCCGATGATACTGCCTTCCTCGCCTTGGGATCGACTATCCAATTGATAAACACATCTCTGCAGACAGCAATTGACAATTTCCTCCGCTGGTGTAATAAATGGCAACTCACAATTAATGCCACGAAAACTCAAGCTATTGTGTTCATTCCACCTAAGAAAACCTCACGAGTTCTTTGAAATCCCAACCACCTCACACTTCATGTCAGCCATGCACCTATACAGGCACGCTTAACAGTGACTTACCTGGGCATTACCTTCGATAGACATCTAACATGGAAACCTCATCTTCAAACAGTCACCACCAAGACCTACAATAGACTAAATCTCCTAAAGAGGTTAACCGGAACAACATGGGGCTTGAAACCTACTACAGTATTTAATACCTACAAAGCTTTCCTACGACCGACTCTAACATACGGTCACACTGCCTGGATAGCTACTACATGTTCCTTGTACGAAAAGCTCTTAATCTTAGAAAGGCATGCACTGCGTATTGCATTTCGAATTAAGTTACCTAGCCCAACAGCAGAGTTGTACAACCGCATTGAGTTTCCATCTCTACAGTTTCATCTCGAAAAGTTACGTCTCCCCTACATACGAAATCGTTATCAAGCACACCATCCTCTACTTCTGACTACTATGTATCCATCACCATTTCGATATTCCCATCCACCGTTATCACTCCTATATACTCTGTACTGCTACACACTACCTTCTGATGCCCTAGATCTAGAATTACTTGCAGACTATCAAGTTCATGACCATCTTCCGCTCATCTTTCCATCCTATGTTGCACAATAAAATCCATCCACAACTAACATGGGCTCCCATTGTCTTCATCAATGCCTGGAGTAGCCCCTAGGCGAGAAGATATCTTCATTTGTTAATTGACTTTTTCTTCTGTTGTGTTGTGATCATGCACCTCGCCTCATCTATCATTCTCATCTCCAAAGCATAAAAACCTATATAATGACAATTAAGTTGCATCTTACTTACTCATTCTCTATGTTCAGATTTAACGTTCATGTACATCATGTAATTGCTTTGTCAGTTACCCTGCCTGATATTAAAGGCCCGCAAAGGTCCTTAAGTCTTTGATGATTGTAACAAGATTTAATAAAGAACTCTTAGACCCTCTCAGAGTCACCTACATCTACTATTCCTATACTTCAGTTCCCTAAGAGAGGGCGTAACCCTCTAACAGGATTCTAGCCCTAACGGCTAGTCACTTACAAAAAAAAAAAAAAAAAAAGAAAACTTGGTGATGAATTGACACACAAGTAACACGCCAAAGTGGTAGTCATTTCGTGTTGTTTCAACACCTCATTTTTTGCTGTGTAGGTTTGAACTTCATCCATGTTGAAAATTCATTCATGTGAACTTCATCCATGTGAAGTGTTGCATGATGAAGCCCGTTTAGATGCAATTTGCGTGAAATTGAATCACCTCTTCGGTTGCCATTAATCAGTATTGCAAATCAGCTGCAAAAAGTGTAGCAAACTCGCTTTCTGAAAAAGTCGAAACAGTGGTACCAGTGCGCTAAACAAAATTTACTGTTGCAATTCAGTGAAAAGGTTCGACCAGTGTAAATACTTTAAAATGCAGTCAGATAAATACCATTGCCCTGTGTGTGGGAATCAGGTGGGGAAAAGTGAAGGTGAATTAAATTGTAAAGGTAAATGTAACGATTGGTTTCATAAAAACTGTGTCAAAATATCGAAGGGAGAATATGACAAATTGCTCAAAGACTCTCGTTCTCGCTGGAGTTGTGGCCGGGAAGACTGCGATATGAGAGGTAGCTTGAAAAACCAGTCTCTGCAAATCAAAGAACAGTTGGATGCATTAAGGAAAGAGTTCTCAGATAATTTCAATAAACTATCTAAAAACTACAGCAAACTGGAAACAAAATTGGACTCAGTGGTTAAGGAAAATGAAGACATACGGAAAGCAATGCAATTTAAAGACGCTGTCTTCGAAGAACTCAGGAAAGATATAAAAGAACTGAAGAATGGAATTAATGAGTGTTCAAATAACAGTACAAGTAAGAACGAATTAGAAGAGTTGAACCAATACCAAAGAAGGAACAACCTTGAGATTCATGGCGTCCCAGAAGATGGTGAAAATCTTTATAAGACCATAATCAATCTTGGCAAAGCATTGGGGGTAACGATAACAGAACAGGACTTAGATATAGTGCATCGTATTCCAACTCGAAAAGAAGAGTGCGAAAAGCCTATCATTGTACGTTTTGTTAACAGATGGAAGAAAGAGGCGGTGCTAGCAGCGAGGAAATCCAAACCAAACTTAACAAGTGCAGATATTGGCATTAAGAGGGCCCCAAAGAAGATATATATTAATGAACATCTTACAGCGTACAACAAAACTCTGCATAAGAAGGCAAGGGACCTCCGACCTGAGGTCAAATACGTGTGGGTGAAGGACTGTAAAGTGTACGTAAGACAACATGAAAATTCCCCAGCGGTGTGGATAAGGGATGGTGATGATATTAAAAAGTTCCGCAATTGAAAACCATGTTAAGTAACCACGTTATAGTTTAAGGCAGTTTATGGATTACGATTTAGATAACGATACTTCCACATTTAGAATAAACATAAGTGAAGACACTTTTGACAGTATAGTTGATTATGTGAATATCCAGTTAAGCTTACATTCGAAAACAAAGAATTTTTCTATATTGTATATCAACGCGAGAAGTATAAGGAACAAATGGGATGAAATTGAATTGTTGTTGTTAAAAAAAAAAAAAAAAAAAAAGAATACCCAAAATTGATGTTATCGTTATTGTCGAAACATGGTTATATTCTGGAGAAAGTGATTATTATAATATTCAGAATTATACAGGCTTTCATGTGAATCGAAATTGTAAAAGAGGGGGTGGAGTTGCTATTTATCTCCACAACAATTGGACTGGTAGTATTGTAAAAACAATTAATAACATTCATAATATTCTTGCTATTCAACTCTGTATATGTTCCAAATTAATTACATTGGTAGGCGTTTATAATCCACACAGAAGTAATATTGAAAACCTTTTAGGAGACCTTGAAGAAATAGCTCATTGTTTTAGTAACAGCGTAATGTAAATATTAGGTGATTTCAATGTTGATACATTAAAACCAAAAGAGAACGAAACTATATATTATAATTTGTTTATTAATTCAAATGGTTTATGTCAGGCTAATGTAAAATACCCAACAAGGGTTACTGATACAAGTGAATCTTTACTTGACCATGTCATTATTAACAAACTGGAAAAGGAGGTGCAAATTAATAATATAGCAATAGATCTTAGCAATCATAATATCTTAATTATGAACACTAACTTAACTCTCAGGTCCAGTCTTCAGCGACTAAGCTAGAGGTTCAAAACAGTTGTGCTAAAATTGATTTTAAGAAAGCAAATGATTATTTTTTAAGAAATGAGTTAACTTTTGATGGGAATAACATCGATGAATGCTATAATCAATTAATTTCGTATATAAATGTTGGAATTCAAAAAGCTACAATTAATCGCACAAATATAGTTAAAACTCGTATGTATTACAAAAATAGTTGGATGACTGAACATTTATTATCACTAATACGTAGAAGAGATAAATATTTTGTTCTTACAAAAAAAAAAATATCCTGGAAATAATTTCATACGTGAAGAGTACAAGATCGTGAAAAATTTAGTTACGAAAGAGAAACGAAATCTAAAAAATGCGTTCTACCACGAACGAATTATGAATAATATAAATGACCCTCGAAAATTTTGGTTAGTAGTTAATGAGATTTTAACAAACACAACCCAGCATAAAAAATCAGAAGTTGCTAAATTACGTGTTGGTGAAATAGAAATAGTTGACCAAGAAGTACCTAACGCACTTAATAAATATTTCACAAATGTAGGACTAGACTTGGTATCTCAAATCTCTAAAGTACTTGGCCAAGAGTACGGTAATCAAAGCAGAGTTAATTCGTTTTACTTTGAGCCTGTGACTGCTGATGAAGTTTTAGCTGTTATTAACTCACTAAAGATGAAAAGAAATACGGTAAAAGATAATCTTACCAACGAAATTTTTAAAAAATGTAAAAGTACATTAAAGTACTGTTTAGCTGATTTCATTAATCTGTCTTTTGAGCTTGGTTCATTTCCGGCTTTATGTAAAGTAGCAAAAGTTGTACCAGTTTTTAAAGGGGGTGATAAATTACAACCAGGTAACTACAGACCTATTTCCATTCTAAACTGTATGTCAAAAATAATAGAAAAGTGTGTATACAATAAGGTAATTAGGTATCTGGGGTCATTTAACTTATTTTGCAAACACCAATATGGATTCAGGAAAAAGTGCAGTACATTAAACGCAACTGTTGATTTAGCAATTGAAGTAGAAGAGGCTTTAGACAACAATAAACTAGCAGCAGGGTTATTTATTGACTTAAAAAAGGCATTCGATACAGTGGACCATGCAATCTTGCTTAAAAAATTGGAAAAAACTGGAATAAGAGGAGTGACTCTGAAATGGTTTAAAAGTTACCTGAACAATAGAACACAATATGTGTATGTTAATGATCAAGAGAGCATTGCATTACCAGTTCTTCATGGTGTGCCACAAGGGTCAGTTTTAGGTCCACTATTATTTTTGATTTATATAAATGACATAAAAGAGTTAAACCTCAAAGGTAAAGTTGCTTTATTTGCAGATGACAAAACAATACTTTATCTTGAAAACTCTGTCCAAGAACTATTATGTAATATAAAACACGATTTAAACATTTTAAGTCGGTGGCTTTGTGAAAACAAATTGGTGATGAATTCCTCCAAAACAGTGTTCCTAGTGTTTCATAAGCCTTCATTTAAAACACGGATCCCTGACAAACTACAGGTAGATGAATTGACTATACTCAGAGCAAATACTGTAAAATACTTAGGTCTGGTACTGGATGAAAATATGAAATGGGATAAACATATATTAATGTTAACACAGAAGATATCACCAGTTGTGGGAGTTCTCAGTCGTTTACGTAATATCGTACCAAATTCAAGTGTTAGAGCAGTATACTATTCACTCATACAATCCCACCTATCTTACTTATCGGTAATCTGACAGAATGGTAGGCAATCAGATATAAAGAGATTAGCAATTCTCCAAAAGAAAGCAATAAAGTCAATGTATGGATTACCTCCCAGATATTCCAGCAATAGTTTGCACATGACCTCAGGAATATTACCACTAAATTTAATTACAAAAGTTCAAACAAGTATTTTAATCTACAAAATCATAAATTCCCAGACACATATTAATCTAAAGCTTCAAAAAAATAACGATATTCATGAACACAATACTAGACGTAGGAATGCGCTACATATAAGAAGAATGAACTCAACTAACTATGGCACAAAGAGTGTCAAATACAGTCTACTAAAAAACGTATAATGACCTTCCAGCTAAACTTAAAAATTGTTGTAATGAGTATATATTTAAGAAACAGGTGACACAGCATTACTGGGAGCAGTTTATAGCTTAATTTAAATAACTGTAATAAATGATATTTCCCTAAATTTGTTGTTAATGTAAATTACATAAATAATCCATAACTATAAAAAGTTTCTGTTCATGTATTTCATATATTGTTATTCAAGTTAACATCTTATGCAATATTTTGAATTTCTATTATTGTTCCGTGTATTTAGTAGTTACCATGTATTTCCTTTTCTTATATATATATAATTGTACTTTATTTCCATTATTGTTTCTTTATTTTTTCTTTCTTTTATTTGTCTCTTTTAGTCTATGACAAACATATATTATCATGTTATATTATTATTGAAGTATGTACGTAGTGGATTGTACTGCTCCTTAATGTGAGCATTAGCTCGTTGGGGCCAAAGGAAAGTGAATAAAAAAAAAAATGATTGAGATCGATCGGGTAGTTCAAGAGTTGTTAATTCACGAACGTAGTAACTTTTATTTTTATATATATTGATTTTAATATATCTCCCCCTTCTAGCGATTGACTTCACCTTTGACGTCAAAGTTCGTGTTGTCCCTGAACAACGTGTTACAGGTAAAGTTGAGAGCCGTCACGGAGCTATAACTGTACTTGTTAAAAAAAAAAAAAAAATCCGTTCGTCTATCGGTTTCAGCCGTGACTTTCTGGTGCACAGTCATGTCCGTAAGTTTTTTTAGAGGTTTTCAGTGTCCTCCCATATTCTCATTCCGCTATTTGTCAGATTCATTCATTTTCCTCATTCCTTAGTCTCCTTTAACCTAAAGGGCATAAACGTGGGTGTTAAATTAAAAATTTCGTTTTATTTTTATATATTAACTAGAAGATTGCCCATTCTTCGCACGGGAAGAATACGTTTCATTTTGGACATAGTGGGCAATTTGGATTTAACCGGTGTCGGAAGTGCCATTGTTAGTCTCAGCGATCCCGAAAGCTATGGATTTGACACTGATATCGGTCATTTTCGATCATTTTTATGTATCTACCCCTCCCCCTTCTCCCAAGTTGCGGACCTGAGTTTGGATTTAAATGGCACCAGAAGTGCCACTGTTCACCTCAGCGACCCCGAGAACTATAGATTCGACACTAATATCGGTCATTTTCGAACTTTTAAAAATTTCTCCCGCTCCCCTCCCTAAGTTGCACCGTCAAAGTGAAATGATAAAAACCATCCTAGGCCCGAACCTCATCTGTGTTAAAAATTTGATCGAGATCGATCGAGTGGTTGAAGCAGGGACGTAACTAAAGGCTTGGGGGACCTCCCGCAGACAGCGTGGTGTGGTGCTCCTTTCAACGTCCTACTTCACGATTTGGGGTCCCCTGATGGCTGGGACCCCCACAATGCGGAGTCTGCGGGGTCCTTATTTACGCCCCTGGGTTGAAGAGTTATTTAGTTTTATATATAACCCTCCCCTCCCCTAAGTTCTACTGTCAAAATGAAATGTTGAAAACCATCCCAGACCCGAACCTCATCTATGTTGAATATTTGATGGAGGTTATTAAGTTTTATTTATTTTTATATATCTCTCCCGCCCCAAAGTTCTACTGTAAAAATGAAAGGATGAAAACCATCTCAGGCCAGAACCATATCTGTCTTGCAAATTTGATCAAGATCAGTCGGGTGGTTCAAAAGTTAAAAACATAGTCAGAAACAGAGTCACAGACATAGCCACTTTCAATTTTATATAGTAGATTAAAACTTGGAGGAAAATTCTACAGCTAGAAAATCAAAGCTCTCGAATTATAAGAGGCAGAAGAGGAGAGAAGGAGGTGACCATGAAGCCATCAACTTCCTCTTGAAGGTGATCAAACGTTCTTAGAAACATCTTAGAAGTTCTTTATGATGACTATTCTTTAGAGATAGTGTCTACTTTTTTCTGCTTTTTAATTGTCTGCTACGCAACTGGCTTGAATGCAATTAACTAATTCATAAAAATCCTACAGCAAGCAAGAGTGAAAAAGAATATCCAAGAAAAATATAAAGGGGGAAAAAATCAAAGAATTTTTAACAGTGTTATGTAATACAAGGTTTATTATAACTGATAACTAGTGATAATAAAGCACCGCTTTTAATCTGTACGAATTTCTCAGAAATTGACCCTGCTCTGTATTCTCGGTAATACCAAAAGTTCTCGGCAATACTTATCAAACTGATTCAGAAGTACATTTTCTGATTACTGAGTTGAATTATTTTATATTGGTATTTCATTTACACATGATAATCTTCTCTATTCCACTTCCGAACTTCTGATAAGAACTAGAAAAAAAAGTTGTCGTTCATGATAACCTTAAATGATTTTCTGTAGCCAATACGTTTGATACACAATAGAGCGAGATGTGTGAAGTCTGTGCGCTCTATGGAATTTAGATAAATCAAACGTTCATTGTGCATCTCCAAAACAATGACGTAATTAATCGACCAAATAAATGAATGTGAATTCTGCTGAGTTGTCATAGCTAAGGTTCAGTTTGCTACCCACCCTTCTGATGAAGTGACTAGCGCGTACCATTGGTACACTAGGACTCGGCTACGACTCTTGGCGGGAGATACTAGTGTCGGTCAACGTCTTTTATAGCCTCAGTGCTGAAAAGGGACGCTATACTTTCCAACCATCAGTCCATCAAAGTTTCGGTTCCTAAATGTAATGATAAAACCAAAACCAAACCATTTAGGGTAACAACCCATTTGGGAACCTAAGCCTCCTCCAGAGCCATTCGCTAGCGACCAGCTGAACTATGTCGAGCCTAGCGGACGCCTAGCTAACAGGCGCATCAGGAACTTTGTAAATTTCTTGTTTTCACGTCACTCTCCAATTTGCCTCACAACGCTGGATGGACGCCGAAGATTGGGAAGCACCCGCCGGGAATCAAACCCGTGACCACGTGGACATAAGTCCAACACTCTAACCACTAAACTCCCACAAGCTTATTATTCAGTACTTCATATAGGGTTTGTGTGCAGGATAAGCTAAAATTGCGGAGGGGTGGGGGATTTCTTCTGTTCAGAGGGATTCAATGTTCAACTCTTGAGTTCCGAACGCTCTTTATTTTTTTAAAAAATTTTTAATAAGTTATTTTATGGACCACGTTTCACTTTAAATGCACCATTTTGATTGCAATTTAGAATATCCATCTTGACTCAAATTATTTTTCATTCTTTAAAAAATTTTTGTATGAGATCACTGAAGTCAAATTGTGCTGGTTCTGATAGGTAACCGTTGAAATAATCCAGATTGTGTTGCCAGTATTACATACAATTACCATCGTGAAGACAATTGAGGAATCACCGGTAAAGAACGTGTAGTAGATTCTAGTTAATAATATCAGCAACGAGTACACATTTAAAACTGTCAATTCACCTATTTTCTCCTACTGCACATTCCTATAGATATATTTACAGAGGTAGGGGTAGCCATGGCGTTCAAATGGGGGCCCGAGCCCCCCAAATGGAATTCGTTTATTTATGTTTATTAAACTTGTTTAAGAACGTACTCACATCACCAGTCACGTCATCCACAGGAAATGAGGAATGTGAAAGATAATGTATTAAAATTAAATCAATAAATCCAGGCCAACATGTTAAAATAATTAAACCAACTCAAATTAATAATCCACTCTGATCCTGTAAAGTTTGATCTTATCTAGTGTTTTTATTAACCTTTTATATCCACTTGAACGCAATCAAGCAAATGGACTTCCATAAAAGGTTTTTGTTTCCTTATGAACATCTTATTCGTATATTTCATACCGGTACAACCATTGACTAACTTCACGGACTATTAAGATCCATGCTTCCGAAAAGTAACATATTCATAAAATATTCATATTATATAGTATATTATATTCATATAATAATAATAATAATAATAATAATAATAATAATAATAATAATAATAATAATAATAATAATAATAATAATAATAATAATAATAATAATAATAATACGTATGTATGTGCTTTCATATTCTGAAAGTACACCATTTGTTTGCTTTCAATATGTAGTAAGCCGCCTCCCAAGGAAAGACCATACTCCCCCTATATATCATATCATATATACGACCAAACCTTACCATATCAATAAATAGAGACCTAATCACTTCGAAATTAAAATACCGCTAATTTTACAGTAAGTATGTAATATTTTCAAATGGATAAAAGATCATCAAAATGAGGAATAAGAGCGCGCTAGACAATATTATTTTACATGAAGTACCGCTATCACGAGTCACTTAGTAGCTTTCCGTTTATAGCCTTTATAAATGCGAAAATAAAGGCTGATTTTCTAAATGGCTGCAAATCGAAAGCAGGTAAGTGAGTCGTGATAACGGTACCTCATGTAAAATAATATTGTCTAAGGAGCTCTTGTTCTACTTTTCGATTATCTTTTATCTATTTGAATATATCACATAATTACTGTAAAATAAGCGGTATTTTAATTTCACCGTGATGGGGCCTCTTAAGGTCCTCAACTGTGAAATAAGAAATAGTAAAGAAAGCACATCCTATGATTATTTCGATGCCTCACTAGTACATACGAAATTACACACAACTTTCATCAATTCTGTTATAGTATCATACATATTCCACACATTAATAATCATTCGCACAGGCTAAGGGAAAAAACACACATCATGTAGGACTTTTTACATGCAATATTATTTTGCATTTCTCACAACTATTACCACGAATCAGATCTGGAAGTAAACAAAATGTGATCCATCCATATTTCTAATGTATAAATAAAAATAAACTATATCCATCAAAGCAAATAACGAACGATGCATTATGATTAAAAAATTAAACATGTTATTTCATTATCCCAAAGTAATAATTCGAATAGCTCATGAAATGAAATATTTACCGTACATATTAACTATATTGCGGCCGAGAACATATTTTGTTCAAACAATTTAAAACTATTTTTTTATTTTAATTATTTGGCTTATTTGTCTTCTATGAAATTATTTTAAACAAACATTTCTAAAACATTGAAAAAATGAAATGGAATATTTGAGTTTTACGTCCCACGATTAGGCCGGTTAGGCTAAAGCAGACGGTGATGATGAGTAATGAATGAAATGGTGGAACGAAGAAAGTGGAAGGAAACGGGAGAAAGCCGAGGAAACCCACGCACACGGTGTTTGTCCACCACGAAGTTCACTTGGCGGGGATTGGGATTGAAGCCGAGACCGCAAGCACCAGAGGAGAACGCTCTACCACTGAGCCACCGTGGCCCCTTCTAAAACATTGAATTTTAATAAATTGTAGTGGTTCGATTAGGATATAACTAGTAAAAAATTGTAAAGTATGTATTAATTCATTCTAAAGTCAGGGTAAAAGTGGATCTGAAAAGGTATGGGGACGCATGACATCACTCCCGTGCCTATCTTTACCCATTGTATTTTTAGGAAGTGGAGGGACGTCATAGATATTTTGTGCAAGTGGGTGAACGGCGTCTAACCGCGTTCCCCTTCACTTTTAACCCTGTCTGTAGTAGATCTGAATAAAAGCCATCTCCCTCCGCGGGAGGCGAGCTGTGACAATATAACCTCTGATCATTTTTAAAAATATGCTACTTATATATATTAGTCCTTCCACTCAATACGTTAATAGAAAATAACTTGCTTGAGCTTATAAAATCTGGATATTGAACTTCATCGTGGTTAAGCGGTTTACGTGCGCCCCTTTGGCTTGAGAGACTCGAGTCTGATTCCCGGTGGGAACTCATGTAATTCGAATTTCACCTTACGCTGTAGGTCCACGTTTCATATAGCCTCGGGCTTAAGTTTAGCAGAAGGGGTAGAGTAATTGTTTCTAAAAATGTTAGAATTTTGGTAATTTCTATTCACATTAGGTTAGTTTAGGTGAGTTTAGGTTAGGTTAAGTTAGTCTATGTTACATTATGTCATTGAAAGAGTCCAGCATAATTTTCAGAAAAATGACAGAATTTCGCTTATTTCTACTTAATCTAGGTTAGGTTAGGTTGGGTTACGTTATGTTAGTAATGTTACGTTGGGTTACTTGCATAATCTATTTCTCCTGTAAATTTTATGTTTTTTACGTGCTTCTTGAGCCCTTCTGCTAAATATTATAACCCTAGCCTCTCTGCTGAAAGGGACACTGAACTCAAATCAAAATAAAATTTAAAGATCTGAATATTCTATATTTATATTGTTTCTTCTTTTAAAAATCTTCAAATACAGAAAAATAAAGCTTACGGCTCCAAAGTTCTTCATTTAATACCTTGGATCAGCTGTTAAATAGTCTGAAACTAAATTTCACGATTGATTTTGAAAACTCCCGTTTGCAGCCCAATAAATATTTAAGTTCTTATTCATTCCACTTGGTATGCAAAAACAGAATAGTTCAAGCCCAATTTAGAGCACTTGTTCTAACTTTTAAGATAATTTGTACGCTTATAGCAGCTGCAGCTTAGAATCAAAAAAAAAAAAAAAAAAAAAAAAAGTATACTTTCTGTGTACCAAACTATGTACACTTATGTCCAAAATTACTGTCGCATATCTATAACTGTCTTCTTCTAAGGATATAATTTGATAATGATTTTGCAGCGTACTTTAAATACTGATACTATGTGAATAATCGGGAAATGTATATTTGTGGTAAATTTCATAGGAAAAGAATTATAAATACGAAAATTAGAATGAGTAAAATAAAATGTTGCTAAATGGACAAGAAAATTTTATTTTCGTTTTATTGTTCGTATTTACTGCTCTTTTGACATGAAATTTGCCACATACATGTCTTTGCTGATTATACACATACTAACATTATAAGAAATACCAGGCGAATTCGTTATCAAATTATATTCCTAGAACAACATATTTATAGACATGCGACAATAATTTTGGACATGAGTGTAAGCGCCAATGTCATAAAGTCTTCAACTTAGTACGTAGCCTACAATCCAAACTATTTCCAATTACTTCTATGTATATCGGGGTTCACAGACACTGGTAACCATGGAAACATGTAATTTAAAACATACAATTTTCTAATTACGGATGAGTCTGTGTAGTTAGTTCGTCGAATTTATGTAATCATTGGCTTCTGTGAATTATAAAATATAAAAAATACTTAATCTAATCAATAAATATGAAAATTAAAGAACAAGATAATTCAGCAGTAGATCGAATATTCACACGACCACGTATGCACTATTTTAGTAACGTAAACTTCACTTACGTGACATAACTGCAGCATATTAAAGAAAAATGATATATACAGTGTATATATCATTTTTCTTTAATATGCTTATACACTGTAAAAAAAATCGTTGTGTTATTTCAACGACATGTCTATGTGTTAACACGATTGTGTTAAAATATAACACAAACAAGTGGTTAGAACAACTCACTCTCCATTAACCTGTATGTCAAATTAACACAAGTGTAGAATTTTCGGTGTTGTTTTCTGCGTGATTGCCAAATATGCTGGGCATCTAATTATAAAGGCTTATGAATTGAAGCTACAGACAAACACAGTAGAAAGAAATACTTAAACAAATCCAGGTATACGCAAAATTTCATCTCCCATTTGATGCATTGCTTCCTTTTCTAAGCGATTGTGTACTAGAAGCAACAAACGCATCAACTTTATTAGATGGCAACTGTCGATTGTTAAAGGTTTGGATATCCATTTCAACAATAAAGAAAATTCTAAATAAAATATCGCCACGGATTATTGCCTTCGATAGATTATGAACTTCCTTTTCTAAAAATTTGAAGTCTTTAGGTTGAAATTTGTAAAAGAAATTGTAAATTTTCATGAAAGGTAAAAAATGCATGGGAGAGATACGAAGACTGTAGTGATATCTATCGGCAAAGCTTGTCTCTTTACACTAACCTTAAAGGAACACTCTGATTAGCCAAAATTAAAAGACCTCAACAATTTATCCTTCTACAAGCGACGTTTTCTTCATCGCCTCCGTGGCCAAGTCGGAAGAACACGCGATTAGTAATCGAAATATTGATGGTTCGTGCCCTCCCCCCCCACTGGAGTATTTTTTTTACTTGTTTAAAGTGGTTTTTTTTTTTAGACTCACAAGGAGGGTGTCCGAAGTGTAAATCTCAGATTTCAAAAAGGTTTGTGAAGATCGTTAGGGGAGCTCATAGAATAAAGATCGGCACAACAAATTTCGGCGGAACCCTATATTTGGGTGAGACAATGCCCCATTTGCGATTTTCAGCTTTCGTAGTAAAAATCGGCCTTTTCATTTGAAAATTGACTCGTTGTCTACAATCGTTGTCATTCGTTTTCATTTGCCAAAAGATACTTCAATTGTGGGTCGAGATCTGTGTGTGTGTGGGGGGGGGGCGGTTCCCCTCACAAGTGGGAGCACCAACTTTTGGAAACCTTAAAGTTTCCAAGATTAATTTCTTTCGCTTTTCCAATTGCTCATTTCCGGAGATTCATGTCATGTACAGCCGTGAAATATCTTTTGGCTTCAATGAACTTTGCATACACAAAATTGGAAATAGATGAACATTTGTCATTCCGTGTTCCTTGATTATCAATTTGAGCTTCCCACCGGTAAAGTTGCGACGCATGTTTCACTTTTAAAATTTAGTTTGTACACTTGACTTTTTTTTTTTTTTTTTTTTTTTTTAACCTCCAGGACTTGATTTAGATTTCCAAAACTTGACGACTTTTTTCTTGTACTCTGTTCGTACTGCATCGCCTTTATGGATGTCATCTTTTACAACTTCGCATTCCGGATCGTCTACGGCTATGGTCACTGTTAAGCATTTATCGATGTCGAGTTCTGCCGTCTTTTCGACAACAAAAATGGGATCTTTCATACCACATTCTAAAATATCAATGAAATATTATGCCAATTCTTTTTCCTTATCTGTAATAATCTTTGCTACACATTTTTCAGCAGGAAATGCAGTTTGTAAAAGTGAAATGATATTCACAGGATTCATTATGAGGCTTCACCAGTTCAAAACGTATCCAATTTACTAGTACGTATGTAAATACCCAAATACAGTGAACCTAAACGAAATTCATAACGCGACTTAAGACACTGGCTTCCTAATAACATATGCAATCTCTATATAAGACGATAACTCGAAACAGCGTCTGTCCAAGGACGCGTGCACTTCGCGAATGGAGTAAATAGGTTTGTCGCGCATGGTTTAAAAAGCGCCAAATTAACTGTGAGTGTATTAAACATTATACACGCAATCTTTTCGTCGTTTACCCCGCCTGGGGTTCCTTTTAATTTTGTTTGTACAATATAGAATTGATTGTGCTCTATTTTTGAATACTAATTTTATAATTTTAAAATACTCATAAGTACCAAATAAATGCATGTACAAAGTTTGTCCATGTCTAAATTAGTTTATTTGTTTTAGGTCAGACAGGCTTCGCTGAAGCAGCAGTTGGGTAAGCAAGTGGGGAGAGGTCCTCGCTCCCGCGCTCTGAGTAATCCAAAGTCACTTTTGTTTGTTCGTTATGTTCCCTATACTATTTCTATTAGCCACAAAGTAACTAACGGGCTTTCTAGTACACGTATCAAAAGATTCTGCAGTACATACTTGCTAATCGTTAATTACAAAATATCAAATATTAACACAATTTAAAGTAAATATGACATCACCTACATTGTAATATTATTGTTGCTACTAATACCGGATGAGCGTTCCATTTCTGTAAAACATACAATCCATACAGTAACCACTGATTCTGCCAAACTCCTATTTCAAGCCCTTCAGTTCTCTTTCAACTTATAATTTAGCATCCCAGAATCTAGGTAGAGTCCTGTGCCGCACATGTACTCCACAAAGTACTTTTAATTACATATTTGAATTCAGCTCGTCAAAATGAACAGAGAACATGTATCAAACTTGTGAGGGCGACCCCTACACGCATAGGTATCCCAAACCCTCAATTAAAGTATCTTTAGGCAAATGAAAACGAATGACAACGATTGTAGACAATAAGTCAATTTTCAAATCGAAAGGACGATTTTTACTACGAAAGCCGAAAATCGCAAATGGGGCACTGCCCCATCCAAATATGGGGTTCCGCCGAAATTTGTTATGCCGATTTTTATGCCATGAGCCCCCCTAACAATTTGCACAAACCTTTTTGAAATCTGAGATTTACACTTCGGACACCCTCCTTGTCAGCATAATGTAAACCAGTGGTGCCCACCTCTCCTTATGTCCATGACGCACCCCCCCAAATTGTCTATCCGTAGGTGTTCTTCCATGAAAAAAATCTTCTTTTCGATTAATTTTTACACCTCCTCAAACATATTTATATAGATTTTAACCCCCCAAGTATTTCAACGACGCAGTTTGCGTCATAGCCCCCCTCTGTGGGCACCCCTGATGTAAACATATTACGCATATAAGCGATTTAACATATTTTCAGGGAGTAATTTTGTGGTTCATTAACGCTTACGGTATGGCTCAACACCGGTTGTGTGTTACAGACGTAACACCCCCCCTGTGTTAAACGCTAACACCGCGGGATATGTGTCGAACTAACACGGTAGTCACGCTGGAACCACTGCCTTGTGTTAACATTGAGTTGAATTAACACAACCATTTTTTACTGTGTAGCAATTGATAAAAAAGTAATCAACAATTTTTTTTATTATGATACTAGCAACAATACAGTACACAGTTATCAACCTTCTTAATTATGACACTAGCAAGACTACAGAACACAGTAATCAACCTTCTTATTATGACACTAGAAAGACTACAGTACATAGTAATCAACATTTTTATATGACACTAGCAAGACTAAAATACACAGTAATCGATCTTTCTTGTTATGATACTAGCAAGACAACAATACACAGTAATTAAACCTTTTTATTATGACACTTGCAACACTAAGTACACAGTAATCAACCCTTTTTATTATGACACCAGCAATACTAAGTACACAGTAATCAACATTTTTATGATACTAGCAAGACTACAGTACACAGTAATCAACAATTTCTGTTGTGACTAATATGTGCCCTATCCAAAAATACATGTTTCAGAATCCTAAGGTACTCACGCAACAATTTTTATAGAGGAAGTTTGGCTAAGAGCATACAATTTGAAGTACTCACCAACTACCTCTGTAAAAACTGTTGCAGAAGTACCGCAGGATTCTGAAACATGGATATATGGATAGGACACATACTACTTCTTCAGTGAAGTCTTGATCCGACTAGGGTAGGTCCCATAGTTTTGGAGCTATTTTGAAGGCTATTTTGAAACAGCAATGGAACTATTGTAAAACACCTACATAACTTACAGGGTTGAAGATTCTAAAGAATACTGTGGGTTATAGTAAAATGCTTTGGGTGTAATGTTTCATATGACAAAATTTGGTGTAATGGTCTCTGATAGTTACTCAGTTATTCCCTATAAAAAAAAAAAAAAAAAAAAACTGAATAATAACCCGTTTTCTCGACACCCACTTTATCAGTAATGACTTTGCAAGTGATGATGTAGAGCAAGTTTGAAGTTAAGAAAAAATACTTTCATGTTCTGTATTCACATATAGAATCTAGAATGTACAATCTAATGCGATATATATTAGAAATATAATATTGCATTTTATCCTTGTCTAAGCACAGATATTATGCACCTTGGTAGAAATTCATTCTTACATAGAAATCCTAGTAGCATTCTTCCTCTTCGCGCCACAGCATTATTCCGCATCCCACCCGATAAGCTTTAGCGTTTATCCAAACATCCTTTAAAATCTGTGAAGCAGATTAGAGCTAACAAGGTGTTTGTTTATATGTCTTTATTGTGAAAACACCAAACGTGAGGATTCACTTATACTATACCTAGGTAGATATAAAATTCGGTATTTAAACTCTTAATTAAAAATAAAAGAGTACATGTTTCTACGATTTCGATAATCCGGCTTCTAATAAGGAAAAGGGAGTAGTTTTGTATAGAATAGTATTTCCCGATTCTTTACAAGACAGAAAAAACTCACTTTCATTATTCGTTTACGTTGGAGGTACGAAATCTAGTATATGAACCCCAAATAGAATATAATTGAAAATATATTTCAGTTTTTTCAAAAATTAGGTTCCTACAGGAAACAATTTCAACTTTTCAATTCTTTATTCAGAAATTACCTAATTTAACAGCCTGCCTTACTAAAAATAATACAAAATTTACCATTTTTCTTTTGCTTGTTTATTCATAAGTGAAAGGAGATAACAAAATGCATCTTAACACAATCATAGTTAATGGTATTCTACAACAGAAAATATGAACCTGAAGAATTTTCAGTATTGATATCCATATAAATTACAGTGTTGACAGAATAACAATTTCCCTAAAACCTAAGTTAAGGCAGCGACTATAGGAACGAACTCAACTGCATCTGATTACGTCATGTTGTTTTGGTTTGCTGTGAACTACTTTTTAAATAATAGTTGTATTTGGTTTGTAATAAACAAAATAGTTTTACCATACAGTTATTAAAATTAAATAATAATGCTATTTAAATGCTAATGTCTGACATCTAACAGTTTTCCGTATATCACATATATACTTATATTACCTTCGTCAGCTATATGTTATACACGTCCATTTGTATGTGAGATCTTGACCGCTTACATTGTTTCATACGGAACGTATGTATCGATGGAACACTTATACAGAAAGTATTATAAAACATGCGTTTTCAGATATACGTCGGCTGTACGTTAAGTTCAAAAACTACAGGAATTAGGCATGTAACCTATCTTTTTAAGTACGCCACCTACATTTTTTTTCTCAGTGTACATTAACAGTGTAAAATAAATTTTACAGTGAATCCAAACCGCGTTTAAGCCTTGAATCCAAAGTTTTACGTGTTCCCGGTTCCAAAATCCTAGGACAGGCTTTGCTCTAAACTTTAGTATTTTATTTTTTCATATTATTTTCCATTTATTTTTTAATTTAAAAGGATAATTGTACAAATATTAGTTTCATTGACTTTTGAGAAACAGATCATTGAAGTTTCATGTATGGTCTCTAGAGGGCAGTGATGACGCCAAGAAATAAATTTTAGGGTAGTAACAAAGAAGAAGGGAATATCCTTCTAAGACGATCAAAAATGAGAATTAATTTAATGTTCATAAATAATTTCTTCCCTATTATGGCAAAACAAAATTCTAGAAGGAAAAGAATGGCCGGATATACCTTCTGGCACTGACGTTTACAAGGATGATTTTATTTCCTTTAGGAATACTAAAAATATATTCAAATGTATTCAAAAAAAAAAAGTAGTTCTACTTTGTTTTGTTCCTGTTTTCAAACTTCTGGCTTTATTTTTCTGTGGTTCCCAACTTCTTTTTTTCATCTTTGGTATCTCTCGTTAAATATTTTTCGCAGACTGTTCCCTCATCTGGAACATTTTTATTTAACAATTAATTTTGTAGACTTAATTATACTTACCCTCAAACAATATAAATTAACGTTTCTGATAAACTTAATGAAGAATCAAAGTATGCACTAACCAAATCTAATTATACATTGTTATCTTGATTTAATTGAAATCCCAACTATCTTTATTCTTAGACTTTCTTTCCTCTTAAATTATATTTCCACGTATCTACATATACATCGTTAGACGTAACAGCGTATTAAACCAATAAATATACAGCTTCTTCGAGATTGTCAACTTTAAATCAAACCCTAGTAGCAGAGACAAGTTGCAAACCGCTTGTTGTAAGCTTGAATTGCAAGTCGGCCAAGCTTGCATCCAGCTTGATTGGAAAACGTGCAAGCATGACTAGTGTTGTAAATAGAAAAAAAACCGTTCGTTTTTTTTCAGAAATGTACGTTTTTTTTAGAAAAAAAACATTGCCTCTCGTTTTTTTTCTAAATTTCGTTTTTTTTCAAATAGGCATTTGTAATGTATCGTACGTCATTTAAGTCTGAAGTATTTTTATGTAGGTGTAATTACCATAAAATGCAACATAATTTAAACACTAGAAACTGATACGGTACAAATATTTTACAATTTATATGAGTAGTGTACCTACTAAGAATCCGGGTTTCTGTACTGTTTCACCAATATCAACGAAGAAATAAAAGTAGAAATGAACATTTTTTTTTTCGCGAAAGTAGGCCTTTAATAAGTACGAAAATAATATAACGAACAGTATAAAACGCAAATAACTTGTCTAAAGGTAAAAACTAAAACTAATTTGCCTACTAATATTTTTCTGAATATCATATATAAATAATTTGTCGACTTGATATATGATATGCATTGCTGGCTCTATCATATGTGCATTTCCACGGGGCTGCAATATCTGTCATAAGTATTTTATTTAAAATAAATATTTCTTGATGGAGACAGACTTCATGATCATGGTAGCTAAATTTACTAAGCTGACCTTCTATTTGAATACTACATTCATAAATTATGTTTAGGTCTCATTAGTTTAAGTCTCATGATCCGTGCTAAAGCAAATGGTAAAATAAATCCCAGAATAAACTGCTTGATTGTTGTCAAATACAGGAACTCAATTCTCGAATGCCTGTCCTCTTTGGTTAGTTAGCAGAGCTTCTCTTGTCTTTGTCGCAAATAGGATCGTTATCATTGAAGGTGGAAACACTTAAAAAAAAAAAAAAAAACAAGAGATGTAGAAGGAAAATCAAGAAGTAAAGGTAAAAGAGCTAGTTGCACTATAATTGCAAACTGATATGTTGAAATTGAAACTCGATATTGAATTCTATATAATGGATTACCATCTTTCAGATGTATTTGCTTTATCTTTCACTAACATAATAGATTAATATTTAAATTTAAAAAAAAAAACAGACACAACAATATTGTATTTGTAGTAAGTATATAAGCCTTTCTGAGTGCGGGTGTAGTTTCCCTCCCTTTCGTTGTTCATGCTGGAGTAGCATACTTAAAATCGTGACTTTTAAGATTTGTTCTTTCTGGAGAAAGAGGGAGGCGGCAAATTACATCATTGCGCGGGCGACAAATTGCCTAGGGCAGGTCCGATGATATGTACACTCATGTCCAAAATGATTGTCGCATATCTATAACTGTCTTCTTGTAAGAATATAATTTGATAATGATTTTGCAGGGTACTTTTAATACTGATGCTGTGTGTATAATCTGAAAATGTATATTTATGATAAATTTCAAAGGAAAAGAATTATAAATACGAAAATGAGAAAGAGTAAAAGAAAATGTTGCTAAATGGACAAGAAAGTTTTATTTTCGTTTTATTGTTCTTATTTACTGCTGTTTTGACATGAAATTTTCCACATACATGTCTTTTCCGATTATACACATACTAACATTATAAGAAATACCAGGCGGATTCGTTATCAAATTATATTCCTAGAACAACATATTTATAGACATGGAACAATAATTTTGGACATGAGTGTACATACAAGACATGAATATAGGATAACATAATTTGAAGTAATGCAGGGTGTTTTAAAATGAATATTAGGGTTTTGAAACTTTATAGTATCTATTACAATTAACTTACAATTATAAGTATTATCAAATAAAAGAGCAACTCAAACAGTTTTGTACACACGCATACCATGCATTGTTTCCTCTGTCTGCCGTTAGAAAGAGCAAGTAGCAAAGATGGAGACTAGAGACCAGACAGCTTTGTGTGTTTTAACCTTGCAAAGACTGAATCTGTAGTTACAGTGCAACCGTCTTTATGAATTGAATGTTTTGTGCCATATGGCAGAAAGTTTATGGGCCTTTCTCACCTATTGACTCAATGTGTGCCATGTGACGAATGAAGCTCACATCGAACACTTGAAGCAAAAACTGTTTGAGGTGTTCTTTTATTTGATGTATTTATAATTGTGCGTAAAATGTAATAAGTACTACGAAGACTTATTTCCCCGATATTCATTTTGAAACACCCTGAATTTCTCAGCATCAGTATTGGAAGTAAGATGTAAAAAGGAGAGATTATGATTGTTTACAACAACGATATTATTATTAGTCAAGACTATAATTACTACAACAACACAAGTTAGTAGTCAAAAAAATGTAATTAAATGTACACTCGTAACGCTTTCGGACCCACATGGCCAAAGTGGCACATACGCGTGTGTCACTTTTTTAATCCGCTCCTGTATGGTCACTAATTAAGATATCGGTATATATTGTTTTGCCAAATATGGTTGGTCCATAGTTTATCATTTTAGTTTCTTCTTCTTCTGTGTGTCGAATTTCCTTCTCAAATTTCACCCGTCAAAAATTCAAGAATTTTCGAATTTTCTATATTACTTTTCCCCTGTAGCTTCATTCGTTGTAGAGAGACCTCCTTAAGACTTGTCAGGTAGATACGTCGGATGGATACCTAATTGTTGACATCAATTGGATGGGCATGCGTGCAGTGTTGCCAACTAAGGAAATTAAAATCTCCTTAAATTTGGGCAAAATCGAAATTTTTGTTATAAACCTACCTATACGTCCCAGTGCAAGTCAACTTACGCCAGTCGAACATTGAACAAACTCGGGTACATATCGTTACAGTGGAGTAATTAGGGGACGCACGAAAAATTCGGATTTAGGTTCTAACTTTTGATTTTCCCTACTTTTCTGTTTATCGAAATATATTTTTGGTAATTAAAAGCATTGTTTCTTAAATATCGCCATGATACTTGTAGGATATATTAGTAATGTACCAGTGTTTATTTTAAGATAGTTTTAGTCTTGTAGCAGTGTTGCCAGCTACGGAAAATTTTAATTCCAGATTTTAGGGGAAAATTACATGTTTTGTCTATTATATTCCTCTTGTTGGCTACATCGGAACAAACGTACCAGTATCTGAAAGTCTTGTCTTTGCCCTTCACAACACACTATAGAAAGTTTCAATACGATAGTTAGGGGAAGTACAGTTGAGGTTTACAGTAGACCTTGTTCTCTAAGTGGAAAGATAATTGATTATTTTACGTAGACTGAAATATTTTTTAATGATCTGCTTACTTTATTGGATATCGTCACAATACTTGTAGGGTATATAATAGGGATACCAAAGCTTCTTTTAAGATAGTTTGTGTGTGTGTCTGTTAGCACTGTTGCCAGCTACAGAAAATTTTAATTTCCGATTTTAGGAGGAAATTTTGGAAAAATTCCCTTTTTGTCTCTATTATTTCCCTCTTGTTGGCTACATTCGAACAAACGTACCACTGTCTGAAAGCCTCGTCCTTAGCCGACACAGCGCACCATAAAAAGTTTCGGTAGAATAATTAGGGGGAGTACAGTTGTGGCTTATAATAAACCATGTTCTGTAAATGGAAGAAAATTGTGCATTTCTTAGTTAGAATGAGTTTTTTTTTTTTTTAAATTTCATGTTTACTTTGTTAGATATCGCAATGATACTTGTAGGATACATTCTTAGGGTACCAAGGTTTACAATCAGATAGTTTACGTATGTTTTATGGCAATGTTTCCAGCCAAAACAATTAATTCCCGATTTTAAGTGAAAAATTCGGCAAATTTCCCTTTCCCCTCTATTATTTCCCTCTTGCTCGCTACGTTGGAACAAATGTACCACTATCTGAAAGCCTTCTCTTTAGCCTACAGAACACACCATAAAAAGTTTCAAATAGGATAATTAGAGAAGCTGTAGCTTCGGCATATCTGTTGATTTTTGCTTTTGAGGCGTAAAAAGTGTCAAAATTTCATGTGTATGGAAACAGATTTTTTCTTTCTCTCTTTGAATGGAAGCTAGCGACTTCAGGTTTTCACTGTACCTTGTCAACGCACCAAAGAATCTTTTTAGGTGAGTTAGACCCATATGGCAACAGTGGTGCTAGATACAAAAAATCTTGAATTTCGGTTAGTGACTTTTTGTAAATTTTCACCCCTACATTTCCCTCAGTAATTTCCCACCCGCTCGCAACACTGCAATGTAACGTACACCAAAAAATAGCCACATTCCTTTTCTAAAAAACAAGGTCTTAACCATATCAATAGGGTAAATGGTTTTTGAGGAATACGTCACTAACTGACAAAGTATGAAAACGCCAAAAATGATCTGGGTCCGAAAGGAATAATCACACGATTTTGCTCGTATATGTACAAGGAAACAAACGAATTGTAAGTTACGAGGGCTTCGACCCAAGTTCTATTGATTATTTCAATAATCTTCAACATACATCAATAAATAATAGCTGCCAGAAAAAAAACAGACATTTGAAAAAAAACATGAAAAAGAACGATGTTTTTTATTGAAAAAAAACTTCCCAGAAAAAAAACCGTTTTTTTACAACACTAAGCATGACGCAAGATGGATTCCAGTAACGAAGTTACATGTGGGTAACCTTGCATTCAGTGTTCCGTTCAAGCTTGACGCAAGCATGTGTTGCTGGTGGCAAGTCAATAGCCAATTAACGGCAAGTGATGCTATGACGCTCTGCGAAGGGTCTAAAGCATTGTTTGCAAGTACAACAAAAGGCAGATTGTATGAAAACATGCGTTGAAAGTGCAAACGTCGAAAGCCAAAAGCCGAGAACGAACCAACTTGCCGAAAGCTTTCTCGTTACTAGGGAACTCTTTTCCATTAGTGGTTCTTCAACATAGCCACAAAACTCCCACTAAAAGAGTTGACATATCAAAGAACGAAGACAAGCAGTGTATTATTTGTATTTTCATAGATTTAAAAAAATGGTAATAATAGTGGTAATCGACTAACGGTCTTCTGCAATAGATTCAGGTTGTCAAGAAAATTAGGGATGCGCACGAGTCGAGACATGTCTCGCATCTCGACTCGAATTCGAGTCGAGACAAACTTTCTAAAATTCGAGACGAGTCGAAACAAACGTATTACTCGACTCGAATTTTCGAGTTGAGACTGCTCGTAAAAATCTCGACTCGACTCGAATATCTCGAAAATCGTTCTATAATTTTTAATATTATTTTGAAGAGTATTTACTCAGAAACAACCTTGAAAAAAATCCAGCATTTATTACTTTAGAAAGGTACAGAACGCATAAACTTAATAGTTAATCTTTCAAAATTAAGATTTAATTTTCAGCTCAATTCAGTTAATTAAAACTAATAATTAATGTCGTGTACGTTTGATTGTACTTCATATATAATAATAATAATAATATTTGATTATCTAATTTGTATAAAACTATTATATATAGCTTATATCTAGTTTGTATAAAACTATTGCGATAAAGTGAACTTCATAAATTCTCTGAATGAGCAATTGCCAGTCTATAGTAATTTAGCATAGTTATAATTATTGTGTTTTCGTTCCCATGAACGCAATAGAGCTACATAACTTCTGGATTATTCGCTTCTCCAATTATTTTGAGGCTTTAATGTGTTGCAGCATATCACGAGTTACGGATAATATATAATGTAACATTTGTTGTACATCACATACTAAGATACGAGACTATTTTACATAGTATATTACAATATATGAACTGTTTGGATGCCAAGAACTAGTACAGATATATACCTGCCAGGTTGTAATGGCCCAGAGACTCGATACGAAAATTTCGGAAACTGCAGAATTTGTCGGGTGTTCGAAGAGTGCTGTGATGAGTATCTTCAACAAGTGGCGAAACCAAGCGGAAACGACGTCCAAACGTTGAGGGGTTGGGCGCCTCCCACCTAATTCAGGAGTCGGACGTCGTAGGCTGGGCAGACTGGTAAAATAGGACAGGCAGCGAACTGTGGTGGAACTAACATCAGACTTTAATGCTGGACAAAGCACAAGTGTGTCTGAACACACAGTGCACCGAACACTCCTAACGATGGGCCTCCGCAGCCAACGACCGATGCACGTGCGAATATTAACACCACGACATCGGCAACTACGACTGAAATGAACACGTGACCATCGCCACTGGACCTTGACGCAGTAGCAGAGTGTTGCATTGTCTGATGAATCCCGATAGTTTCTTCAACATGACAATGGGAGGGTGCAAATGCGTCGTGTTCCAAGGGAACAGCTCCTTGACACCTGTACTGCGGGACGGAGACAAGCTGGCGGCGGCTTAATTATGTTCTGGGAAATATTCACGTGAGCATCCATGTGTCTAGTGGAGCTCGAGCAAGGCACCATGACGGCCGAGGCGTATTGCACACTGCTTGCAGACTACCTACAACCCTTCACGACCACCATGTTTCCCAACGGTAGTGGAATTTTTCGACGAAATAATGCACCAAGTTACAAGGCCAGGAGTGTGATGTAGTTCGAGGAACACGGGGGCGTGTTCCAAGTGATGTGCTGTTCCCCCAAATCGCCGGATCTAAACCCAATCGAACACCATATATTGACAATTAGGTAAGTAGTCATAATGTTCTGGCTGATGTGTACGTATATTTTAACTCGTATATTTTGTCTCGACTCGAATTTCGAGACAGAGGTATATTTTCGAGTCGAAACAACACTTTCTCGAGACGAGTCGAGACAGGCTTAAATCTCGACTCGACTCGACTCGTGCGCATCTCTAAAGAAAATGTATCATCACTATCCACAAGGCTCTTCCAACACCGGAAAAAGTTGAAATATATTACTACTTTTGGTTTCTATACTGATTTCAGTAGAGCAAAAACAGTACGAGGAGTATAGAAGGCTCAATTTGACTTTTAGCTAGCTCTAATTTGAATGCAAGTCACTGGTAGAAGTGTGTGTTCCACACCACACAAAACACAAATATTCACTCACTCAACTTTCACATGTTAACGACATGACACAAGTACTTACATTTTTGCGGAACCGTATACGACGTAAACAAAGTTGTTGAATTGCTCTCCTGCTTCCTACACGATAGCGCACTTCATTTCTCTGCGATATATATATATATATATATATATATATATATATATATATATATATTTGGTCTAGGAATTAATTCGTGCGGTTGGTACGCACACATTGAAGCTGTAGTACAAACACAAAATACATAAATACCTTAAGAAAAATATTGTCCATCGCTAGCCACCACTTTCGCCCATCTGTCAGGCAATGTACGGATTCCGTGGCGAAAGAAGTCCTCATCCTTGGAAGCGATCCAGTCAGAGACCCATGTTTCGATATCTTCTGAAGAAGTAAACCGCTGTCCAATCAAATCGTTGTTCATGCAATCGAACAAGTAGTAGTCCGAAGGAGCAACGTCTGGTGAATACGGCGGGTGGGGTAAAACTTCCCATCCGACATTTTCTAAATAGGTTTTGACCGGTTTTGCGACATGTGGGCGAGCGTTATCATGTTGAACAATAAGTTTATCCTGTCTGTTCTCCCATTCTGGTCGTTTTCTGGCCAGAGCTTGCTTCAAACGCATTAATTGTCGTCGATAACGTTCTCCATTCATAGTTTCACCTGGTTGCAGCAGCTCATAGTACACCACACCTTTCATATCCCACCATATGCACAGCATAACCTTTGCACAGTGAATATCTCGTTTTGGTTGTGATGGACCTGGTTCACCTGGTTTCACCCAGGCCTTTTTTCGTTTAGGGTTCTCGTAATGGATCCACTTCTCATCACCTGTAATAATTCGATGTAGAAACCCCTTTCTGCTCTGTCGTTGAAGTAGCAATTCGCAAATGGTTTTTCGTCTTTCAACGTCTCTGTCTTTCAATTCATGTGGAACCCAATGTGACATCTTTGGAATCATTCCCATGGCTTTCAAGCGTTTGGAGACTGTTGTTTGATCAACGCCTAATGCTGCTGCAAGTTGTTCCTGCGTTTGACACGAATCCTGCTCGAGCAATGCTGTCAATTCTTCGTCTTGAAATTTTTTTGGCTGTCCAGCTCGCTCTTGGTCTGCCAAGCCGAAATTACCACTTCTAAACCGTGCAAACCACTTCTGACACGTTCGCTCAGTTAGAGCATGGTCACCATACACTTCCACCAAAATACGATGACTTTCAGTCGCACTCTTCTGTATGTTAAAGTAATGCAGCAGGACACCCCGCAAAAACACTTTATCAGGCACAAATTGCGCCATGTTCACTTAACTACAAACTGGTGTTGTTGACGCTTTAATCCACTGCCCTATACTACGAACGATACGCGATGACAGGGGTTTGCAACACATGTGTGGATACACGGAACTGTGGGACGCTCCGTTCGTTGCGCCATCTCTTGTCCACCCGCATGAATTAATTCCTAGACCAAATATATATATATATATTTAACACGATGGTTGACAGCACAATATCCAGACCTTCCACTAGATCGAAACCAAAATAAGGATTTCAAGTCCTTTCCCAAACTAAATCGCATAATGCTCTCTGTTCACCATGTTTTTCAGTAGATGTATTTCCGTTCCGTCTTGGTGTGTCTGTGTTTAACTTTTTTTTTTTTTAGCTGCTTGTAAACCTTTTCTTTTAATGGTGATTTTTATTTAGCTTATTTGATTCTCGGTTTAATAAATGAGGAAAAGTTTTTAAAAAAAGAGAGCGAAAGAAGGGGATAGAGAGAAAGAGAATATGTATGACTTCTCTTTTTCGCTCGCAAACACAAGGAAAATATACGAGATGATAGATACTTTATTTGCCTAACATGACAGTTGTAAATGAAACGCAAGGTGAGATGGTGGCAAAAAAAAAAAAAAAAAAAAAAAAAATCAGTAACAGTCAGTGTTTCTGACATCGGTGCACCGACATTGCGCAAATTTTCCCACGCTTATCTGTTGACACAGATAAAGCCTTAATGAGCAGGCAACAAAATTGGAAATTGCGAAAAAAATCTTGTGCAACGTTGCCATCATTACCATAAGTATATCGACTAATAAAAACAGTCACCAAAATGCAAGTCGTTTTAACAAAAAAAAAAAAATACAAAGTAATGGATAACAATAGCATTTTCAGTCATCTATATTATATGTGTGCAATGGCGTCGTTAGAGAGGGTGACTGGGGAATGTGTCCCAGTCATTCATTTTCCGTATCATATCTAACTGTAAGATTAAAACTGTAAGAATATAGTTATTGAAAGCAAATAGTTTTGAAATACTGTAAGGAAAACAAACATATATAAAATAAACAATATATATAAATATTTCTAGAAGTTCTCTTGAAATATCGTGAACAGACGTTCGACCAATCAGAAATAAAGATTTGTCTATATCTTCCAGTTTTGGCCAATCAGAAACAAGCACTTGTATACATATTTCAGGTGTGTCTACCACATATCTTAATAACTATCCTTTCACCTTTCTATAAATGATACTTAGATTTGCATTTGCGTCTTAGTTGTTCTTAGGTGCTGTGAGAAACATTTGTTATATATTACCTAGGTATTATCGTATAAATTGTTACAAGAATGAGTGGTCAGTGTATTAGAGATAAATAGGGCCCCTTGGCAAGAAAGCTCGCCCCCTTGAGTGATGCAGCAACTTATATCTACGTGTACCTCCTACATGCAGTTAGAATTCTAAAGCAGCATGTCGAATGTTGTGTCTCGCCGCGGTTTTCAACGAACTTAAAGAGTTCTGGTTTGGCCAATGGCCACCAATTAATATTGCTACCAAAGTGTTTACCAACTGTTTTATCCTGAAGATATTTACCGGACAGTGTACATTAGAAAGGTTTTGGACCTGAAATTGGTTTGTGGGCCTGAAAAGGGCCTCAGTTCTTTAATTACTGTGTATTTGCTTCACTCCCAGAGAGATAACAAAGCGTTTCCGTTAGCCGACTGTCGGCAAAGCGTGTTCAACGTATATGGCCAGAGCAAATGTTGAAAACATTCTCAAGATGGGTGCTGGTCCCTCCTTTGTTTGGACACGAATGAGGTTCGTGAACTGTACGTTTTGCTGTTTTAATGCATCTCTGATGTTATCTATGTTGGTTGTGGTTGGAACACCTTCTTCAGGAAAGCAATGCATCTCAGCAATTCTTCTCTGCAAAGCTTATTCTTCTCCGTTGTGCACTCTCCCAAATGTCACCAGCAACTGTATGTCAGACCTCCTCAGGTTCTGTTAAAACCCCGAACGAATTGCGGATATAATAAACCAATAATAGAACAAGCCAATGAGGAACGAGAATCACAACGAGCCAATCAGGATCGAGAATTAATCGCAAGTTTTAGTGAGGAGGGTAATATAAACAGGAAGCAATAAACTGGAGAAACATAAGTGAAACTTTCAGAATGGAGTTTACATTGACGAAAACAGAAAAAGGTGTACCTTGTGTATTAATGGGAGGCTTTAAGTATCGTTTCTTTCGCCAAGGAAAAAAAGGCTCAAATTGGAGGTAAGTTAATGTAGTACATAATTTTTGCATGTATATAAGCCTATAGCTTGCTAAGTTATGCAAAGCCTACATTAGTATTTTCAGTAGTCAGCTTGACCTATATTTTAGTAAGTTCTGTAAGCCTATATTAGTATTTATGCTAGTCAATAGGATCCATATATACTTTGTTAAAAGATGTAACACACTATTAGTATTAATGTCGGGAAGTTGGACCTATATTTTGTTAAGTGATGTAACCTATATTAATATTTATGCCATTCAGTTGCTTCTATACTTTGTTAAGTAATGGAAAGTTACATTAATATCCATGTCAGTCAGTTGGGTCTATATTTTGTTAAAATATGTGTCTAGTCCCTATTTTAATATTTATGCCAGGCAATTTGTCCTATACTTTCGTAAGTGAATAAGTAAGCCTGCATTAGTATTTATGTCAGTCAATTGGACCTATACTTTGTTAAAAGGTGATGGAAGATATAACATTTTTGCCAGTGAAATAGTGAATACATTTTTCTTTAAATAGTAAGTTTAGAACACGTGATACGATTTAATTATTATTTCCTTTCTTTCAGATGTACTAAGAAAAGCTGTAATGCTAGTATAACAATGGATGAAAATACAAGTGAAGTTTTAGAAAGGAAAGATATTCATAATCATTGTGAAGATGAAGATGGTGTTCAACGGCATTTTCTTAGAGAGAATTGTAAGCGACGAGCCACTGAACAATTGAACGAGAAGCCAAATAAAATTATAAGGCAGGAAGTTTCAAAATTGGAACATCATGACACACTTGATCATAAAGAAATTAAAAGATGCCGAGACGTTATTTATAAAAATCGAAGAAAGGTGACTCCTCGTCTACCCAGAAACACCGTAGAGGCTATACAGCAAATGGTTCAGAAGCAGGATGATATAGCAATTGACGGAGAAAGATTCATCTTTGTTGATGATGAAGCTAATATAATTCTTTTCACGTGTAAGAAAAATATCGAGTAAGTATAATTTCATTTATAACCATTAACTTTGAAATGAGTTTCATTTACAGCATCAAGAAGTAGAATAGGAAGTAGTTGCTTGAACAGAAAAGTTCCTTTTTCCGTCTTATTTCCAAATTATAGTAAAATAGTTTTTTTTTTTTTTTTTGATTCTCACAAAATATATCGTAACATAGCATTTCACCTAACGATATGACACTACAGTCTTGTTTACTATTTTCTTTTCTGACACTAATCTTATTTTCTTTTCAGTTTTCTGTGTGAGTTCAGCGGGTTAGAAGTATTTGCAGATGGAACTTTCACTTATGCTCCTAAGCATTTCACACAGTTATATACAATACATGCATATAAAAATGGATATTATCTACCTCTATGTTTTGCATTTTTGCCGAAGAAAGACAAGAATACGTATGTGGCCATGTGGAAGATGATAAGAAACTTAGACAGTAGATTCGACTTGAAAATCATTTACGTTGATTTTGAAACAGCTGCTCACGAAGCCATCAAGAATGTGTTTCCAAATTGTGACATTCGTGGCTGCAGATTCCATTTGGGACAAACATGGTGGCGGAGGATTCAAGCCGACAATGATCTGCGACAAGCATATATGGATCCAAAATCTGAACTAGGTATTATTGATATTATTATGGTCTATTATTCTTTATTATTAATTTAATAATACCATGTGGACTTTGTTTTGTTATATATTAATACAGAATACAGTTGAAAATAGAATCTTATTCTGTTTGACTGAAGAATCTTAATTCAGTCACCATTCTTAAAAGCAAATAAACTGCTGTTCTAATAATGTACGAAATGAAGAAATTATAAAGCCAACAGTAAGATCCATCAATTTCACTACTTTCCCAATGCTTGCTTATTCTAACAAATTATTATTATTATTATTATTATTATTATTATTATTATTATTATTATTATTATTATTATTATTATTATTGCTTTTCTTACAGGTTCATGGATAAAGGCATTTTTTGGGTTGCCATATTTACATCCAACAGAAGTATCAGATGCCTTTACTCAACTAATATCAATGACGCCGGATGATACAGGGCATAAATTTTCCGATTACGTCCTAGAAAACTACATAGAAGACGGTTGCAAGTAAGTAGCTTCCTTTTGAATTTCATCTATAGTAGCACATGCTTCAATAACTCTTAATACTGCAAAAACTGTTGTCCTAGTTTGAACACAACATTAATGGTTGTGCTGATATGGTATTTTCTCTCAATGCAACTTAATTATAGTGAAATTTTCTTCTGTCTTCATGTAAGACGTAGATTAAAATGCAGGTTTTGATAGTTGTAAACAAATTACGGACCAAGACTATAAATATTTCTTGAATCTAGTGTTATAAATGTTTTAGTGTTTTATATAAATTGTCAATAATTGTGTGCATGAACTAAGGATCTTTTTATTTTATTAATTTTAGGTATCCACCTGTCATGTGGGCGTCTATACCATCCACGATGCGTCGGACGACAAATGGACCAGAAGCTTTTCACAGACATTATAATAGTCAATTTTACTTCCCTGCTCCTGATATTCATACGGTGATTTCTGCTTTGTTAGAGATCCAAACGGAAACTGCCATGAAAATAACGTCCATATTAAAAGGAATTTCAAAGGCCCAAAGACCAGCAGAAGTCAAAAGGAGCGAGTTTGTCATGAGGAAGTATGCTGAGTTCAGGAATTCGCAGAGAAACTATGAGAAGGCACGTATGACATTTTTAAAAGCTGTAGGATTTAAATTTCAAGCATTCAAACTGTAAAATGAAATTTTCTGTAAATAAGTATGTTGCTTTGTAAATATTAGAATGCAATAAAATATATCTCATAAAGGAATAGCTTTATACATTTCATTTCGATGCAAAATTTCACACAATTCCTTAAATCCTGTTGTTGGCAACGTCGCGGCGGAAATTTGCGCAATTTCAGCACTTTCTGCTCCTCGTTAATAAGACATAAATTACTTAGATTATCAACGATCTAATCTTTAGAAAAATTTGCGCAATGTCATTGCACCCTTCTGACATTTTATTCTCATATCTCTCCCCTCCTCCTTTCCTTGACCGCACTTAACAGCATTTATATTTACATCATATATATATCTAGAATATCCAATGTCTGTGGATTTGTATAAAAGTGAAAGAAAAAAATAGAAGGCAGAATCACAACTGAATTGTTGGCACGAGAAACGAATAATTGTAGCATGAAAATAAATCGCATTATACTTCAGCACTTTCCAAACTTTTTTTTTATTTTTTTATTTTTTATTTTTAGACTGGCGATAGAATTTAATAAACTGCCATGACATTATGACATACTATGGTCAGGTTGTATTAGAAATCAGCATTCCTGCTACCCTTAACTGGTAAAGTCTGTCTCAAAAATTGATTTTAACGTTATTAAGGGCTTCATGCTAAATACATAAATAAATAAATTAATTAAAATAACGTGTCGTATAAAGTCGGGATAAGTATATATATATACCTTCCGAATAGCATAAAATCATTTTTAAATTCTAAAATTTCACGACATGTCTATCGGAAAAAGTCTACTATACAATATCACAAATGCATCTTTGGTGTGAGCGGTTCCGGGTTCGATTCCCGGTGGCGACTCGGTCGAAAATATGTAAAGACTTTTTTCAGGCCAGCCATCTTGAGTGAGTATTCTCTGGGTTTCCCTCAGTCACACCAGGTAAATGCCGGGATATTACAGGTTCCACGTCGATTCCTTTCTTCCTTTCCCTTCCTCAAATAGTGTCATCGCCGAGGGACGTCATCCCTCATATGCCACGGACTAACATGGTCATCAGATGCTGATAGCCCAGAAATCTAATTCCGAATCCTAACAATATCGCAAATAGAAATCAGCTTAATAAACTATCATAAGTGATTATGAATTTTCCCTTACCGTTAGGTTTTAAAATCCAAATGAGTTCTCATAAGACCACTCTTTATACGGTTTCACGATAAGAAATAGGATTGTCTGATTGATTAGATTTTTAACGTAAAATTCAAACCAGTCAGGTTTATATTCGACGCAGACACGTCACTAGAAATTAAAAGCAAGAGCCGTTAGACATTAGTCCACAAAGGGGCAAAGGTACCCAAGATGTTAGGGCGAGTGTTATACCCATAAGATTGGACCCTTAAAGGATCATAATTTTTCATTAAAAATAATATATTCAAATTTTAAAATAGTAAATTTGGGTCTATATATAAACATACATAGATAGATATAGCGGAAGAACGGTAATTTGATGGTCACAATGGTAAATTTACAGGTAAGAGTGATAAATTTGGGGGAAGAATAGTAAATTTGGGGGACATTGGTAAATTTGGGTAAAAAAATATAAAGGAGTGAATGTTAAATTGAGAAAAGAATGGTAAATTTGGGAGAAGAATTGTAAAATTGGGGAAGAATGGTAAATCTGGGGTAAAAATTCAAATTTGGGGGAAGAATTGTAAATTTCGAGGAGAATGGTAAATTTGGGGATAAGAATGGTAAATTTGAAGGTAAGAATGGCAAATTTGAAGGAAGAATGGAAAATTTGTGGGACATTGGTAAATTTGGGGTAAGAATGCAAATTTGGGGGAAGAATTGGAAATTTCGGAAAGAGTGGTGAATTTGGGAATAAGAATGGTAAATTTGGAGGTAAGAATGATAAATTTGAAGGAAGAATGCTAAATTTACTGGACATTGGTAAATTTGCGGTAAGAATGCAAATTTGGGAAAAGAATTGCAAATTTGGGGAAGAATGGAAAATTTGGGAGTAAGAATGTTAAATTTCGGAGAAGGATTGAAAATTTGTGGAAAAATGGTAAATTTCCGGGGGAGAATCGAAAATTTGAGGAGATTGGTATAGTTTAATTAAGAATAGTCATTTGGTATGAAGAATAATCTATTTGGAAGGAGAGAATTTAAAATTTGGGGAAAGAATTGTAAATTTAGTGGCAATGCGTCTAAGCGTTGACGGGATAGACATCTCTGCCAAGGAGTATTATAAGAAATACAGAAAACCGTAGGACAGGTTATTACTGTTGCGTAAAATACTATGTTGAAATTAAATGTATTTATTTGACAGTGATGCATAGGGTGAAATCAGTTTTTTTAATAGAACAATTTCGAAATATTAATGTGAAAACGGTCAATGAACTTTTTCTTTTAATCGAATACGTAAGAATGTTGCATGGCTTAACAGGAATTTTCACAATGAATAAGTATCAAAAAAAAACTTTGACCTTGGTATCAGAGTACAATGATCCCTCTGCGCTGGCGTAGTGGTCAGCTTACGCCTGTGATACACGAGTCATGGGTTCGATTTCCGGTGGAAGACCATTTCAACTCATTACGCTAGTTCGGTTTTCACTTAGAGATCCCTCGTGACTAAGCAGTTAGTGTATGCGCCTTTGGCGTGGTAAACACGGGTTCTATTTCCCGCCGGAGCTTATTTCGTTCGGATCACCCGTTAAACTGTAGGTCCACGTCTCATATAGCCTCACACCATGTGAAGTAGTTTGGTTAAAATATTGAAAAGTAATTGTTTGGTATGTAACCTGCATAACGTCTACGTACAGTAGGGTTGCATAGCCTCAAGTGGCCATTTATCTACATATAATAACCTCCTATCGGTATAATGGATTGCCATACCTTCGGATAAATTGGATTAATCGCCTCCATCAACAAACTCGATTTCTAAATTTTGATCTCCAACAACCTGTCCAAAATTAATGGTGATCCATCGAGTGGTTCTTAAGATTTTTTTCCCGGGCTAACGGATACACGAATAGACATGGTAAACAAAACATTTGTATATATAGTGGAGTATTAATCTGGAAATCACTCCTGCTATCTCTATGAAAATCGTATTTGAACAAGCAATAGTTTTGCGTGAGTAAATACATAATGAAACGATATAATGGAGAACTGCATATATAAATTATAGACAGATTACTAACTTCATTTTTCAAATTATAGACATCGTAATCCCCAGTTATCACTCCAGAAGATTTTCTTCTAAGGGTGAGGGAGGTGAAACCAGTAAAAAAAATACTGCTAACATAGGTTCAATGCGATCGCAGAATTATTTCAGCGGGATTTTCGTACCTCCAAGCAAAATCTCCCCCTGGGCCAGGGGCGAATCCAGGGGGGTGATCGGGGCGATTGTCCCCCCAGAAGAGGAAACTTTTTTAATTTTATATATAAATGAAACCCATCCCCGAGTTTGACGCTCTTAAAAATAGCTCTAAGTACCAGTATTACAACCCACCGTCCCCCAGAAGTCCGTCCTGGATCCGCCCTGCCCTGGGCTCCCTCTAAAAGAATGGTTCTCAATCTTTTTTGACTGACGACACACTTTACACTGAATGTCCAAGACAACGTGACACAATTGTTTGATATTTTTATTGATAATAATAATTATTATTATTATTATAGCGTGACCCTACGTTTTAATAATGTAATGACCAGAGCCCGGATGTTGTTGACCTAAAATTTTCTAAAGAGTGACCTATAAAATGACACTAAAATTCCTGTAAAATGACCCTAAAAATCACAAAAATTGACCTTAAAAGTTGCGTTTTCTTAAACGTTTATTTCGTTAAACATTGACATTTTTTAAATATCCATTGGAGTTTTAGTTAACATTTCTCACTCATATTCCAAAAGTATTGTTTCACTTAGTTCCAGTCCATTGATCATTTATTTCTATTGATCAGTCCATTGTACGGCATTGTATGTATTGAAAGCGTCAATTCACTCCCGAGTTAAAGCTAGGAAGAACTCTTAAACAATAAAAATTCGCAAGTGTAAACTACATGAGAATAATAGATAAAAACCCTGTTTCAAATATTTGTACTGCTTCTAATCCATTTTTAGTTATTCACGTGATCACATCCTTTGTGGTCAACAATCCAAAACTATCTGTTTGGCCACCTACCAACCCCCACCTTTCGTCAACCAACTACAGCTTAGCTTTTATTAGCTTGTTAAGAATACAGTTTTCCACCCCAACAGTCAGGAAGCAAGAAAAGAGATTATTCAACTTCGTCTTTTCCACATTCGTAAACCGTGTTCATTTAAAGATTTCCTTATGTAGAAGAAAAAGAATAAAAAGACCATAAGTAACTTGAAAGTTACCTTAAAATATTAAAAAATGACCTGAAATTTCAAAACAGCAAAAAGTGACCAAAAGTTGACCCTAAAAACTATATTTTTAGAACCTGGAGTTGATGGATAACGTTTTCATTTGAACTTGCCTTGTCCTATGCGTAACAGAAAAAAGTTGACTTGTCAACAAGATCCGGGCCCTGGTAATGACTGTATGTAATACTGACCATTATTGCTGCCGCTGGAGACGTTAACTGGTACACTCTGCCTCAAAGTTGATTTTAACTAATTATTGTTAAATTCTTCGGGCCTTATACAGAGTCGTTCTGACGCGTGATTAGTACCATACTAAAGGGTTCTACTAACATGCTTCCTGTAGTAGTCAGGCTCTTAGTATGACTCTAATCATACGTCAAAACGACTCTGAATAAGGCGGTTTATGTCCAAAATTTCGCGACACACCTTAGGGAACTGCGTGACACACCAATGTATCGCGCCACACTACGGTTGAGAACTGCTGCCCTAAAATCATGATTGACAATCAGAGTCGTTATAAAAAACATTGCCATTAATTGCTAGAAATTGAAAAAAAAAACTTCTATCCAGTATGGTTATCCGATAATGTCTTGGTCCTGATGTTAAAATTGCTCTCTTCAATATTGACTGTGTGGTCCAGAGATCGATTCCCGGTAGAAGAGAACATTGAATGCAGTATAGTTGTTCATACTCCACCTTAAAACTGTAGTTTCACGTCTCAAATAGCCTACGTGTTAAAAGGAAGTTAAACTTGAAGAATTAAACAAACCACTATCTTCAATCTTTCCCTTTCGTTCCGTCTGCCATACCTTCTTTTAGAACAATACAACATCTTTTCAAATAATGTCCTGAACAGTTTTTTTTTGTCTCTTTTTATATTTTGCTTCAGTACCATTTCGTTTCCATTGTACCTAGTTGATTTACTCGGTTCTTCTTTACATCTACATTTCAAAAATTTATTTCATGTACATCTACATTTCAAAAATTTATTTCATGAATTTTATCAGTTTTCATCACATTTTGCTGTGTCCACATGTTTGCTCAATAGCCGTACAATGCCCTACATGAAAGGTTTTAGAAATCTTTTTTTTTTTTTTCAGGCTATTACTTAATGTGTTTCTAGTCTTATTTTGGTACTTCCATCATTGCTTTTATTTAAGGTACAGAAATTCAAAATCACAAAATTTGTCTTGTAAACCTTGTTAACGAGAATAAAGAGACAAATATTTGAAATGTTTGCGGCTGATAATAAAGTACTGTATAAACAAAAGATCTCCGGCAAGATTCATTTTCTGTTGTCTCTAGGTTGCGCTAAATTTAATAAGAAGTAACGTATCTTAATTTTTTACTCAATAATCTTGGCTCTTGAACAGGAATCTATAGTATTACTACGAATTTTATCAGTTTTCGTCAAATTTTGATTTGTTAGAACAGGCTTTCTCAACCCATACTACGATCGCTTGCCAGCAACACACGTACGTAGTTTCCAATTTCTAAAAAGTTTTTTTTTTTTTTTTTTTTTTTGACACGCTAGTGAAGCGTAGTGAAACCACACCAAGTTCAAATTTCACACCAGTCTTCAACGCTATTGTAGTTAAGTTTTTGACTCTTGCTACTTATCGCTAGTAAAACCTAGAGAAATCACACCAGGCTGAAGTTTCACACTAACACCTCCATTTTAAATTTATTTCAATGTCAATTTTTCTTTTTCCTTCTTTTCTTTTTTGTATTTGTATTTTTCTTGTAATTTAATATGCACTTTCCCACCAACTTTGTTTCTTTTATACCAATTATTTTTTTAAAAAAAATAATTTATCTCTTTGTTTAATATTCTACGATGTATTTGTTAATACATATGGGAATAAAAATAAATCTATCAAAATAAGAAATTCAGAAATTTAATTAGTAATTTGTGTCAACATACATTTGTAAATAAACCATGTTTACTCCATAATATGGGTTTTTGGAAGGTCGTGCAGCTTGGTGTTCGTAGCAAGCAATGAAATTGCCACTAGTGATTAGTCCTTTCTGAACATGGTGATGAGATTGGGTATTAATCTGTTGAAGAAAAGATACTTACCGAGATGTGGAATTGTTTTTGGATAAATTTGAATATTAATAACTAGAGTCCGGATTTTTATGTAATATCAACCGCCTAAATAGATACATAAATACTTAACAAAAATCGTTTAAAAATGTAAGAAATATGTAATCTTATACAAGAATTTTCACAAACTTATTTCTTGCAACTACTGGTCAAAAAATGATAAAAATTAAATGTTAACAATTACAATTACAAGAATAAATAACATGTACATAAACAGAAGAATCCTAAAGCAAATCACATAGTAGAGATAACTTTATATACAAATCAAATTTCTTCTTCTTCTAGCATAGAAATTCAGAATAACCTTTAGAATATATTTTTCTGCTACTAGATTCTAATTGCACTTATCTTTTCATCTCCCTTGCGACCCTCATATATTTCTTTCCAGATCCCCCGTTAAGGGTCTCGTCCCTCAGGTTGAGAAACCACGAGTTAGAAAATGTGTGGATTATGGATTTATCTTCATTATATATATATATATATATATATATATATATATATATATATATATATATATATATATATATATATATATATATATATATATATACATGTATATATAATCGTGATACTTGCTAATAAATGTTAAATAACTTGACTTTTGAGGATTTAAAATATCGTCAAACATTAGCTTGGGAGGGACTACGGAAATTCCACTAGTATTTTTTGATCTCTGAATTTATGTTAAACTTCTGAAGATGACTTCAACTTTCGCCTATTTAAGATTCGCCTAATAATTTCAAGCAATGGAATTTACAGATGTTAACTTAAGAGAAAGTGTAGACAAATCTTGAAAATGTTTAAATGCATGAAAATACATAAGGAAACATGTATGATGTTATACTGTTTTTACATGAAGTTTCAGGAAGTAGCGTGTCTTTGTCTCTGTTCCAGAAAGGAAGGAAACTTGTTAGAAACTACTCAATAGATAGACAGTTGATTGCAATAGGATGTGAGTATATTCATGAAATCTACTACGAATCCTGAAGAACTAGTTAAAGTGGGATAACTTTTCCAGTTATACTTTTATGCATGGCATGTTTGTGACGAATTTTGATTTTCGAGTTTTGCGGCTTAGTCGTTTAAAACTTTCCTCAACCTAACCTATCCAACCTTACTTCTTTTTTTCAAGGCAAATCTATTTCTAAACATTTCTTCAAACCTTACTTCCCGGCATTTTCAGCTCTAGCACCGAAAGTTCACGACGAAGACGCCTATGGATACAATTTTAATAGTCCGAACTTACTTAAAAAAAAAAAAAAAATCACTTAACCTAACATAAAATTGAATATCTCCGTTATTAATTGAGATACATCAAATGATTCTGGTTGCGTTTGAAAGCTATTAGAATGCTCTATAACGTTTGTTTCAGGCTGTTTTTCCTTAAACATAGCCGTTTTAAAGTTACTTGGCATAAAAGTTTAAAAAGTAATGTGAAAATTATCATATCTGTAGTTTGAGCGGCTATATTTAGAAATGGCGCCAATGGTAGACAAATTTTTATAATTACAATAAAAGACCAATATGTTTTCTGGTAAATAAAAGAAGAACAAAGCTTTTATTTTGAATAGTAAGGAAGTTATTTAATTTTAAATTTGGTAAGTTGAAATTCGTTGGCGGCCATATTGATGACGCCATAGAAAAAATCTACCCGGAATTCAGAATGTCTACCCAAGTTTTTTTTTTACTCGTTTTCGATGATAGATACCGGATCCGGAGAGAACAGTTATCAGACATGCTGTTCCTACGGGACCTATGGCCAAGGCCTGGACTATATCCTTAAAACTCGTTTCAACATTTTTCACCTGAAGCAGCAGTAGGCCTGATCAACCGATCCGTATCGTTTATGTCCCAACAATGTACCGAGCCAGGCATGAGTTAATTTTTGTCTGTTATGTACTATAAATTATTTCTATCGTTTATAAAAAACTGAATTTATGCTTAAATAATATTTTCTTTATAGATTATTTTGCTAAATAAGTTTAGAAAAACTTCCATATAATGCCTCACTGTTCTTAAATGTACCATATTTTTCATGTATCAATTGTAATTATGGCATGTTGATCTATTTTCTTTTACTTATATAGATATTATGTGTATTATAAATGTATAATCAGAAAAATACGCTTGAAACAACACAGGTACAAGACTACTCTATAATTTGTAACTTTATGTCTATTTGACCTACAAGGACGAATTATATATCAAAGGAAATTTTATTTATAAAATATTTTAAGTTCCAAGGCCGTAGAATTGAACCTAAGGTAAGAAATCAAGGAAAACATAATTGTTCCATAGATACTGCCGGTCAAATTAGATATGGCAACCATATTGGATGAAACTCAAGAGGGGTGTTCGGTGACTTTTAGAATATTACTATATTTGATGAAAGGAAACTATTCTGAAAGTTTCATTAAGCTACTAATTTTTGCTGGGTTTGTCAAAATTTTCCCTTACATACTGGACTATTTAATAAGAGCGCGAAAATAGTTTCAAGAGGAGATGTTAACTATTAATGAGATGCAGGATTACCAACTTACGCGAGCTAAATCATTATATCATATATATATATATATATATATATATATATATATATATATATATATATATCATTCAACTTTCGCCTAATAAGAAAATTAACGGTGTCATCGCTTTGATTGACGTTTGCATAGCTAAGAGGTTTGTATTCCAAGAAAACACCCATTTAAATAGCATGGGAATTTTTTCATCCCATTTTAGACCACTAAAAAATTAAAAATATTCACTTTTGGCAGTTTTCCTGTGGGTTACTCCCGGAAGGCTACAATCATGCCTACAAATGTCATCTTCTAATCCTGCCTTAAGTACCTAAACATTTTGGTGTGTAGAAGACATCTCATATAAATAACATGGGAAAGATTTTTCAGTTCCTCATAAAACCACTCTAGGATTGGAAATTTTTATTTCTAATGATTCACTTAGGTAACGGTAACAAAAACGTACAAGCATACCGAATTTAAATTTTTTATTCCAATTCTAAGTACCTAAAACATGAGATTATAGGTCGAAAAAAAGGCCCATTTAAATAACATGGCGAAATTCTTCATCCCCTCTTTAGACCCCCTAAAATTTAAATATATTGACTTTTGGGAATTTTCCTGCGGGTTAGTCCCGAAAAGCTCCAATCATGTCAAATTTAATCATTATAGTCCTACAGAAAGTGCTCAATAATTTATGTCAGCTCATGTAGTTTTATATGTAGTTAAGATAAGATTAAGACTATATGCTATACAAAATATGTTATAGACATATAGGTATGGGGCAGAATCTAATGGTGAGATTTTGTTTATGCGTCGATGCACCTGCTAGTTCAATAAAATTCACTGAAATCATTTTAAGGCTAGTTGAGAATTACACGCGCGACTTATGCACGAAAACATATAGTATATAGGTAAAACTAAAAGATAACTCACGACACTGATAAATAGATCAAGCTAATACATATTGAAGCGAATGTGTATTTAGAAACGCTTACAAGCACGTCAGCACACAGTAGCCATTTAATCACATTCCAACTGCATAAAACAAATATTAAACTAGGAAATGAATAATGCATTTAAGTGAGATACGTTATCTACAGATTAAACAATGTTTTTTTTTTTTAAGTCTTTACATAATACATACAAATGACGTCATGTATTTACTGAACGAAAAAAAAAAAAAAGAAATGAGGTTATTAAACTTTAAATACTCATCGTTGCGAGAGATTCCGTTAACTGCCCAGCATGTCATTAACTTTAATTGGATGGCTGCGGTATGTAATATGAATAACGGACGCATTCTGAGCATTACCTGAAGTAATCAATGATGATGGCTGATAATTATGAACTGGTCGTTACGTGTAGATTCATTCCCATTCTCACAAATGTTATATTCTCCGTCGCTAAGGAAGTTGTCAATTGATATCGTGTGTCAATTACATTGTTTGTGAAGGATAAATTGTAAACAATCAGAAGCAGAAGAAACTTTTAAGTGTTTTTGTTTGTCTATTTGCTAGGTACCCTTTTAAGTTCTAGTGCCTATTTTTAGGCACTAAAGTAGTGTCTTTATTATTTGATTAACAAAGTACCAATAAAGCTTTTTACTTCGGTTTCCTTTGTTTTTTTCAAGTCTAGAGGCATTGTATAGAACACGTTATGTACGGTGTCACGCCTTTCTGCGTCGAAATATGGGGAGTGATGACGTAATAACTTAAAAAAATATTTTTGTTTATGCCTATTTTTATTATTTTTTTGGCGGGCTTACTTAGTGCACCCCTTAGTATTTTTCAGATTTTTTCAGATCTCTGTGTTAAATCATGGGGATCCAGAGGGGTAAAAAGGTAAAAAAAGGGATATTTTTAACAAAAATCCCTTTTCCGCAATTTTTCCGCCTCAGATACATGATGGAGACCAGTGAATGGTACCGTTCGAAAGACTGTTCTCTTGTGAAGAGAATGATGTACGAACCATGATCCTAGGATAAATAGAAATGTCTTAGGAAATTTATACCTGAGATCCTGTTTTATACGGGAATTTTGGGGTATTGTGGGTATTATTTTCGGCGGGTTTACTTTTGCACCTAGAAGATTAAAATTTTGCATACACATTCAGTGCACCTTTTAGTATTTTTCAGATGTTTTTAGATCTCTGCATTAAAACACGTTGGGTCCAGAAGTACAAAAATAAAAAAGAGGATATTTTTAACAAAAAACGTTTTTCGGAATATTTCCGCTTTAGATACATGATGGAGATATGTGAATTGTACCGTTTGAAAATATGTTTTATTCTGAAGAGAATGAGGTACGAATCATAATCCTAGGGTAAATAGGGATGATGCTGTAGCTGCCTGACTGAAAGTCTATAATTTACCTTTAAAAAAGCCACAATTTAAAAGGGTCAAGCTTTGAAACCTTAAGAGGTATTTTTTCTATTAACTTCAGTAAACTTCAATCTCACATGAAATTAATATTTTAATCTCAAACTCAAACTCCAATTAGTCTCTCAACCTTGCTCAACTTAAACTTGACGCTACAAAACCTCTCAATGTCACGCGCTACAGTCGATGATTCAGCCTCATGCTACAATTGATATCTGAACCTCAAATTCAAACTATCCCTATCAAACAAGTGAATCCTCAATCTCGTACAATCTAAACTTGATTATACAATGTTCCTCAATCTTACATGTTACAATTTGTCCCTCAACCTTATTCAACCAAAATTTGACGCTTCAGTATCACTCTATCGCAGGTGTTTGAACTAATCCCTCAACCTCAAATACAAACTAGATTTGATCCTTTCAACCTCATTCAATCTTAACTTGACACTACAATACCTCATCTCGCACGCTACAGGGTGTTTCATCTCAAAAGCTGTGCTTTCTAGCGGCCACAAAATTTATTTGAATAATAGTATAGTAATAGATGCAAATACACATGAAACAAAGTATACATTTTGTTTTACAATTTTTTTCAGATGGCAGAGTCGAGTATAATAATGGCGGACCGTAGACTTACGTTTTAGCAGAAGATCTCATTGGTGACTTTGTTGATTGAATCACGCTCCCTTGTTGGTATCCAACGACGATTCCGACTGGAGAATCATTGTGCATGGGCACTATGGGCACCATCCACCAAGGCCATATGGCGTTATGTTGATCAGTTCAATAAGACTGGTAATGTTACAGGACTTTGAAGAGGATAATCCAGACCAGCTGTGCATGCAGAACAGCATATTGAAGTAGTGCGAGCTTCTGCTGTGAATAGCCCGACTAAAAAATCGCTGCGACGTTTGTCAGCAGAAAACGCAATATCTGTAACATCATGTTGGCGTATTCAGGGAAAAGACTTGCAAATGTTCCCCTACAAAATGCAGATGCTTGAAAGATTAACAGACATTGCAAAAAGAAGGTGTCTGCATTTTGTAAATCAGTTCAGTACGTTGATTGATGATGGCCCAGACATTATTGAAAACTTGTGGTGTACAGACGAAGCTTATTTCTATCTGCCAGGTGAAGTAAACAAGCAAAATGTACAATTTTGGGCAATAGAAAACTCACATGAAGTGATAGACTCACCTCTGCATCCGGAAAAGGTTTTGGTTTGATGTGCTGTATCAAAACGTGGCATAACTGTACCTTCCTTCTTTGATGGTCATGTCACATGAGAAAATTATTTGGAAATGCCTGAGCAATATTTCTATCCTGGCCTTCGTCACAAAAAGTGTCCACTTCGTCGGCAATGGTTCCAGCAGGATGGAACTAAAGCGCATACAACAGAACCTGTCCGTAATTTCCTTCACTCAAAATCCTGCAATCGTGTGATCTCTAATCGCTGTCCATTATTTTTTGGAACAGTCTTAGAGTGGCCTCCATGCAGTCCAGACATTAACCCTTGCGATTTTTTATGAGGTTACAATTAGCAGGAGATATTCAAGCTCAAACCTCGATCTTTAAATGAATTAGGAGCAAACATTGAGCAGTGTACGGCAGCAGTTAGTCACGTCACCCTTGGTAAGGTTTTTGATATGATATGCATCAGGGTCAGGGAAGTGTCCAACCGTCAGGGTGGACTCTTCGAACATGTGTTACATTAAACTTTAGTCTTTCACTTATCATATTTCATACCATGTAAATTTCTCTTATTATGGTCATCAATAAAATACGTTGTTGCGCTTCAAAATCACGTCTTTTTCACTGAAACATCATGTACAATCGATCCTTCAACCAATGTGGACCACGAGACGAGAACAAGGCTATTTAAAATCCGATACGAGACGAGAACAAGGCTATTTAAAATCCGATACGAGACGAGAACAAGGCTATTTAAAATCCGATACGAGACGAGAACAAGGCTATTTAAAATCCGATACGAGACGAGAACAAGGCTATTTAAAATCCGATACGAGACGAGAACAAGGCTATTTAAAATCCGATACGAGACGAGAACAAGGCTATTTAAAATCCGATACGAGACGAGATGAATTTCAATTTCTCGGCTCGTTTCGAGATAAAAATAGAGACGAGACGATAAATTTCTCGAATCTCGTGGGCAACACTAGCTTATCCAAATCTTAGATCTCGAACCCATTTTATTCTTTACATGATTCACAGTGGAAAACTGTAAATTGATATAGTAATTGTTTGAACACAATGAATAGTATCTACCAAAGTTATAAGATACACAGTCGTTACACAATATACTTCAATACATGGGCGGCGTTAGGGGGGGCAAAGGGGGCAGTTGCCCCCCCACTTTTCTGAAATGTCCTATTAATGTATGTAGTTTCAACCAGTGAAATTTGTATATTAACATTGATATACAAATATTCAGATCATGTCTTGCCCCCCCACTTTTAACGTCCAATCACCGCCACTGCTTCAATAATAAATACGATTTAAATATTGTTATATTACACCCTTCGTGGGCCTCTCGTGACATGGAAGTATTAATGTACAAAACAAGACAAGATTGTAAAACCTTGTCTCATGCTACAACTAATATCTCAATTTCGTATTCAAGCTACAGTTGATCCTTAAACCTCCCTCAATTTAAATTTAATTTTACAATATCCATCAATTTTACGTGCTACAACTGATCATTCAATCTCAAGCTATAATTGACAACTTAACCTTACTCAATCAAAACTTGACGCTACCAATATCTCCCAATCTCGCACGCTACAATTGTTCCCTCAAACTCAAATTGAAGTTGAAATTGTTTCCTCAAATTTGCTCAGTCTGAACGTGGCGCTACAATATTCTTCAATCTCACGCACTACAATGGATTTTTCAACCTCATGCAGGGCCGTATCGTGGAAAATCAGCGCCCGGGGTGAGAGTATACGACGGCGCCCCCATACATATATTCCAAGTAATTTTTCCTCTTTTCTCCCGAATTTTTCGCCCCCTTACTTCGGCGCCCGGGGCCGTCGCCCCGCTCGCCTTTTCCCCCACAGCACGGCCCTGACCTCATGTTACAATTTTTTGATTCCTCAAACTCAAATTCAAGCTACACTTGATCCCTCTACCTCGCTTAATCTTAACTTCGATCTTTTTAACACAGCCACTCATTACCAGTGATGAAGCTGGTCATTAAAGTCGTGACCTCTTTGTTGAAAGCATTGGTGCGTAGCTCACGAATCTTCTTCATAAACACGGGAACTCTTGAGCCTGCTTACGTAATTCTAACATTCATAACTCACTCTCCTCTGTTTTTTCTCACTCAATCTATAATTTCCTTTCTGGTTGTATGCGTGTGTCCGTGTGAAAGTATTACACTAAAAAATCAGCATGTAAGCGAGTGAAAATCACAGAATTTAAAAGCCACGTGTTTTCGCATATCAAGAACGTCAAAGTCTAGGAGACCGAGCCTGTAAAATCGCACACACGCTAAAAGAAACTTGTCGCGTAGAATACGAGCAACGTCACTAAGAACAAACAATATTTGTTAAATTTTCATGTATAGTCTGCTTTCAAAACCACTGTATTACGCATTTTTTCAGGAAGTATTCACGACATACAGGCCGGTAGTCAGCCCAAAATGTAGGGGGGCCCGGCTGAAGTTGGGGGGGAGAACCGATCCAACCATATTATAGTTCATCACCATATTATAGTTCATTTGCAAGCCAACCGTGAAAATTTTAGGGGGGGCAGCAAAAATTTAGGGGGGCTCGGTCCCCAAGACCCCCCTGGATACGGGCCTGACGACATAGTATTGTGATTAACAAAAATAATGTCATATTGGAAATCGAATACGCAAATGTTTGAGCTCGAGTAGAGAACCGGGTCAAATCAGATTTGGGAAGCGAAGCTCAGATCCGGGCGACCCGGACAAAACTATAAATATACCATTTTGACTTGATCCCTAGTCTTCCGTTGCTATCGGCTGAAGGAATTCCACTCGCTTTCTCTCGCTTAGAATTAGTCCCAGAAACGACAGTCCTATTAGCGACAGGAACTTTATCTGTCCTATGTGCGACCGATTCATTTACATTGAGATGGTGGAAGATGATATGATTCCCTCTCGTGAAATATGTTTGCCTCTGGCGTTATTAGCGCCCGAACAACCTTGCTACGAAAAATGTACGTGCCAGTAACACAGTTCATCAAATATATTTTCCCTCTACAGTGAGTGCAAATAAAACGTATTTTAATTTTGAGTTAGATTTGACATAAAACATATCAAATAACTTAGCGAGACAACAGGGACATTTCCATGAAAGCATATTCTTATGTAATTATTGAAAAGCCAGTTGTAATATCTCCTTTCTTCAAAATCTCTGTTTTCCGTACTTAATTTGATTCAAATTTAATTACTCACTAAGCACAGTAATATATTTTATTTTGAAAAACTTAAATGTTTAACAGTTTCGATAACTATCTACTTTTTAGACTTCCAAAGACACTGAATAAAATGAAAAAAAAAAAGTCAATGATAAAAGACAGCTTTTGAGATCCTTGGCTATTCTCAACCAATCTCACCAATTACAATGCAGTTCACTCTAAACAATCCAAAAGGTAAACAAACTCTTTAAACTACATTCCTCCCTATTGTAAGTTACTAAAACGTAAACTAATTGCTTAATTTGCCTTCCTTCCTTGTTTTGACTTATACATAAAAGCTTGTCGTATAGCAATCTGAAATACGAGTAATCCCTTATAAACTAGACGAACTGTTAAGTCCTGCGAGAGATTTGTAACTTAGGTAATAATTTCTTCGAATACATTCTTTTTAAGATTTCTTTGATATCCTCAAGTGGTGAACACCCTCTTTCCATGGGCGCCCGATGGGAAGGCAGGGATCACCTCCCTGGCTCACGAAAATGTATACGTAATATAGCAAACAACGTATATTAAATACCAGATATACCAGACATGGTACAGCAACCATGAAGATGCCCCTCCCTAGAAAATTTTCTCCTCTTTCTGATTTCTTTCTTATGCCATAAACATATTCAATCTAAACTTATGCTCCACATCATTTTAACATGAAATTTTTAATTATATTACAATCATAGACAAAGGCGGAGCTACTCTAAATATTTAGTTAGTTTTCCCCTTGATATAGTCAGTGTATTCATAGAAAGTAATTCAAAAATATTTAGGAAAAACGTAGAAAATATTGTTAGTGTCATGAGAGTAGTCTCACTTATTAAATGCAGGTAGAGCGAAATTTTTCATAGTACATTTTGTTAGGTTCTAAATCGCATTAGCATGAAACAAATTAAAGAAGAGAGAACCTTGTCTTCTTCCATTATCTTAGTATGAACGAATCGGTGACTCATAGAGCAGTTAACAGATCGAATCGGTCGCTCATAGGACAGTTAACAGTTCCTGTCGCTAATAGGAATGTCGCAAGTGGGACGACACCCTCGCTTAGCAACAGCTGAACCGTTATTGGCTCAACGCGTGGGTGTGTGAGGGTGTGAGCTTTAGTTCGCATTTTTGCCACGGCTCAAGACATTTTGGCAGCACAATAGTGAGCCTTTTGAGCCTATTATTTTCTTTTTATTTTTCTTTCTTTCTTTTATTTTAATTGAAATACACAGAGGCATTAACTGCATTACTTAGTTATCGATTTACTGCTGTTTTTTCCTCATTACACTATTTTACTATTTGCTTTAAGTATTTGTTTTATGATTTTTTTTGATTGAAGCTGGGAAAACAAGTATAATTGTTGATTTTAAGCCATAGTAAACAATATTAAAGGTAACTTCAACAAAGGATATTTCAAAGGAAAGAGATAGAGTATTACTATACAGGGTGGCCCAAAAGTAGGTATACATCCCTGCATTGATCAAGTATAATATTCTAACTTATGGGTTTATTTGCTTCGGTTGTTCCGGGTTTAAGGTATAAGTAAAAAAGACATTAAAAACTAGTAATAAAGAAGCTAGGTCTACCTGTTTCATAACAATAAGAAATTATATGAAATACAGTGAGCAGATCAGTACAGGATTGTATACCTACGTTTGGGCCACCCGAGGGCGCCGATTTCTCTGTATATTTGGGGGGGGTATTCAGATGCAGAAGGTATATATATATATATATATATATATATATATATATATATATATATATATATATATATATATATATATATATATATATATATATATATATATATATATATATATCAAGATTTTAACACAAATTGCACTCAAATTATGCCAAATATTGTATATTCATAAATACAATAGAGGGGCCCACATGAGTTTTGGGGGGCCCGGGCCCTCTCGGCCCCCCAGGATCGACGCCCCTGGGGCCACCCTGCATTTGTCAACAAGGAAATTGATTCGTCTTTTCCGTACGGAAAATATTTCTCAGTTTGCATGGTTTTATATTCGTAAAATGATTTACTATCTTATTGTTGGAAAGTATCATAAAACTTATTTGATTAATAAATATCATCTTCTTTGTCCCCAGAAACATTAAAGCAATTGGGAAAACAAGATTGGTTTAATGTGAGAGTCATTCATACATCATTTGGTGACGTAATACCAGGATCCTCCAGAAGGCGCTATTACAGTACTAGCAGAAAGTTTGGATGAGCGGCTCATTCTATGCCCAGCAAATATGGAGGTTGCAACAATTAATGCTCAACGATGTTGTCAAGCATTGACAAGTTTAAGGTGCTTTTATTTTTTTATTTTTTTAGAAAACGGCCTGGACTTTTTAAATCTGGCATTCTCCTTTTGGACGACAATGTGAGGCTGTACTCAGCTGTGGCAGCGAAAAACCTCTTGCCTCTTTCGGATGGGAGGACCTTGATCATCCGTCATACAGTCCCGATCTCGAGCCCACCAACTTTCATCTCTCCAACATTAAAGAAGACTCTTACATATATGAAGACAGTTATGAAAGAGTTTGTCCGTTAAAGGAGAAGTTACGTTTTTTCTTTAACAGATGTTTATAAACCTTGTAAAGCGGTATAACAAATGCATCAACATATTTTGTTCGTATGTGAGAAAAACATATCCTTGTTCTTTATTTTCGTAGTATGTTACTTACTTGTCTTGCATAAACACTTCTGTCATGTCTATAACCGCCAGGGAAACTTCCATTCCGATTTAATCTTGTACCATAGGCGCCGATTTTTAATTTTTTCAGTATGTCTCATGCTACGGTATTTATAAGATAAATCACAATTTTAACCCATTAATTTTTAATAACGCTCGTATTCTAATTTGTTTAACAGGTCCAACAGATAAGTTGTTCCCACACTTGAAATATTTATCAAATTAGGTTTAAATCAACTGTTTTGTCGAATTGTTCACTTTAACCATGTAATGTTGATAACCAATGAAAAACAATGGTAACAAAAAATGTTCTTACCTCATAACATTTGAATTGGAGTTAATTATATGAAATCGAATACAAATATTTTCCCAAAGCATACTCCGTGAGATCACTCACATATGTACCAGTACCTATATTGAATTACTAATTAAAAAGATAAAATTGTCACATCAAGCAAATTGATGAGATGAACTACACAAATTCTCATTTCAAAACATGGTTCGCATTGCCAGTTGTTTACCCACAATCTCACTTGAGATAATGCATTGACAATGTGAACCTTATGGAAAATGTAAACATTGCGAACGCATGTACGTGTTACATTCCATATATTCGCATCACATTCACATATACATGCAAAAATATACTAACATTTGAAATGAAATATAGGTATAAAGAGAATTATCAGTGAATCGTGAACTCTGTGGAAATAATTCCAAATCGAGTGTACGCAGCTAAAAAAGATGCTGCCACTACATGAACTGGGGTACATAGGCAGATGTTACAGGCATATGAAATCACATACATACACAATATATATATATATATATATATATATATATATATATATATATATATATATATATATATATATATATATATATATATATATATATATATATATATATGCACCGCCACACAAAATATCGATCTTAAAACATTACATTTGCATCCGAATGTGAAAAATATATACACTCTGTAAAGAAAAAATAGCGACACTTGCTCTAATATGGTTTTCTCAACATACTTTAATCAATATGAATTTTTACATGAATTCCTGACAATATTACAATGCAGATTCCTAATGAGCAGTTCATTCTTAATACTTGCGCCAGAATTTCAGGCTTTTGACATGAATTTAGTGAATTTATATGCATATATAAGTATCTATGTGTGTTTTGAGCAAAATCGTTTGTAGGAAGAGTAATTCATAGAACTGAAAAAGATCAACAACAATAGCAGAAAACAAGAAATGGAATTTCTTTAGGGTAAGACATATTGTGTGCAAACATCGAGAAGTACGATACACCAAACTAGTATTTTGTATGTGCACCATGGGCTTCCCGCATTGGTAACAAAGCTATTGCAAAATGCAACCTCGATATCACGGAATAACACCCGCATTATCTGTTCCTTGAATTCCATTCTATTTGAGATAGTTGTCTATTGAAATTTCTACTCATATTGATCCACAAATTTTCAACTGGATTCATGTCGGGTGAGTTTGTAGGCCACACGAGTCTCTAAATAGTCATATTCTTGAACCACGTATTAACAATTTTGGCTCGGTGACATGAAGCATTATCGTCCTGGGAAAGGAAGTAGTCCATATTTTCTTCAGAAAAGTCATCTTTAGCTGTTGTAAGAACTTTACGTACCAGAATTTGAAGATATTTTCGTGCATCAAACGATCCTTCACATATATCCGTCGTTCTGACGTCTTTAACGGTGAACCATGCCCATATCATCACTCAGTAACTGAATATTTGAATCTCTTAAACAAAATCCTTGTCAAGTTCCTTGCTTGTTCGTATCCACAACTTCACACCACTATCGTTTCCCACTATTCTAAACTTCTTTTCAATGAAGAAAACGACATGCTTTCGGTTGTCATAAGTCCAAGTTGCATATCGACTCACAAAAGTACATGTTGAAGTCCTCTGTGTTTTGTCAGTTTCGACTTTCTACGCGGTTTTTCTTTATAATATCCTCTTCATACAGTCAAGACAATACAATTGTACAAGTAACTGCAGTTCCAAGATCATGTCAAACTACAAAAGCGATTTTTGGGGAAATCACTCATTAAATCTGCGGTGCAATTGATTTTATTTAGCAGTCTGCTCTGGGTGATGCTTTGTTTTTTCTTTCACACTGTTGACGAAGGGACGATTTGTTATGCTGTTTCCACTTCTGAATTACTCTTCCTGCCGTAGAATGAAGGATTTTCAGAATTCCATCTATTCCTTTAGAGATTTGCCACAACTCACATTTCTTACCCATCTTATTTGTTTACAGTCCACATGTAGCAACAATATCACATACAAACAACACTGCACAAACAACACTGCACCACTTGACACACTGTCCAAACAATGAGAAAGCAAAGAACAATCATAAAATGCTATTTACCTCAGCCTACACATCACAAATGCAATGCAGAATTCTTACTACAATAATTTACGAGACGCACTCAGTTCCATCTATCGAAAATACTACTGATACACAAACAATTGACAAGCGATGTCCTACACCACAGGTGTCACAGATAACGCAAATTAATTATCCCACTCTTCATTTCCTTCTATTCTTCTTCTAATGGGCTGCAACTATGGTTTTCTGTGTAAGTTAGTTTGAGAATTGAGGTGTCGCTATTTTTTCTTTACAGAGTGTACAAACACTCAAATATCGCACACAGGACATTGAAAAGTATTTATACCGGTAAAAGGTAAGACTGCCTTAAACTTCGCTTTTTTTGTGGAATTTGGTAAACTAATCACGTCCATTAAACGATGATTTCAGGAATTTTGAATACGGAGTTGAAAAATGGTAATTTTTATTAATGTGAGCTCAGAATCAATTTAGGAAAGTTCGTATGCAAAGTCATCATGATGAAAACTTCAAACTAAGAGAAAGAAACGTTTAATATTCAAACTTTAGAACACGGAAAAATAAGACGAAACTAGAGGCAAACATTGTGTGTCATTAAAATGATATTAGTGTCAATTTCAATATAGAACTTTATGTGTGTGTGGGAAAATCAATAGAAAAAAAAAAAAGAACTACATTATGGTTACATTTGGATTAGTATCACGTTATGAAGTCTCATACGAGGAGCTAGCCAGTGGCTAATTAGAACTTCAACCTTTTTTTCTTTTAACATGGTAGCATTAAAATCATAACAAGAGAAAAGAAAAGAAAACATAATAGGCATTACTGTCGCTTGAAAACGTGAACAAATTGGTAAATATTACATTATACCTGAACAGCAGCAGTACCGAAGTACAGTTCTGATATGTGTCATCTTCAACAGCTAGGTTAATAACCTCAAAAACAGTTACTGTCACAGTAATCACTACACGACAAAAAGTGTAGATTTCCAATGGATGACTCTTCGACTAACAGTTACAGAGTATCTTAATCGATTGAAGATCTACGGCAAATCTTTCTAAACCTTCTTTTGGTCTTCTGACTATGGTTCAGCTTCAAAATCATCAAGAGACAATGGCCAAAATATCTACATGGAACATCTTCAATATCTAGGTCAAGAAAGACGGAAACAATATATAGACATCATCTTCTTAAAAGATAAAAATCTCAAAATATCAGTACTCAATTCCCCCCACCCCCTAACTAGTTCTTAACTGGTTCCCAATGCATTTTTAGGTTTTCGAACTGACACACAATCATAGTCAACGTCTTGCGAATAAAATCAGAAAAATAAACACACTGCTGAACAAGACTGCACTTATTTAATATAAAAACACATTTACAGGTGACGTTTCGATCTTCTAGCCAAGATCCTAATCAGACGTACACTGCAGTTCTTTAAAAAGGATTATCATCTTTCCTCTGCGGGTGTGTTTGCTTTATCTTTTACTAACATAATAGATTATTATTAAAAAAACAGACACATTGAGATTGTATTTGTAGTGTTTAGGCTTTTCTAAGTGCGAGTGCTCTTTCCCCTCTTCATTGTTTATGATGGGATGCCATACTTAAAATCGTGGCTTTTAAGATTTGTTCTTTTTGGAGAAAGGGTGAGGTGGTAAATGGTTACATTACACGGGGCGGCAAATTGCCTAGAGCCGGCCCTGTCTATATCTGACTTAACTTGATGGAAAGAGACGTTAAACTCCGACAAACAACAAACAACACAACAAAAGGTGTTATTTCGCATTATTTGATTGTTTTGTCACTAGCGAGGCTATTTAGAACAAAATTTACACTTTAAGATGGGAACAAAACCATTCCAATGTGTCCAATGTTTTTCCACCGGGAATCAAACCAGGTACTCGTGCATGTAAGGTATGCAATGTGCAAGTTACATGCTGGTACCATAAAGCTTCACTTAGAAGAACATACGTAAATTTAAGATCCTTAAGGACTTATTTTCTGTAATCCTCTTGAATACTAATCACTTGCAAGAGAGTCAGAAATATTACATATCTTTTAAATGTGTTGATCTTTGAGAGCACTTTACTTCAAAAATACTTAGATACATCCTATTTAATTGATAATATATTTCAATGGAAGTACATTTTATGACGTGATTTTCTTTATGTAACGTTTCTTGCTTGTTGTTATCAAAATTACAAATACGGAAAACGTGTAATTGTGACATTCAGTTTAATATATCAGATACTCTAAAAAAAAAAAAAATCTATTTAGTCTTTTGCCCATGAGATGGTGCTAGTGTTCTAAATCTCAGAAAATATGAATCGCAGCGGGTCAAGCCTACAAGTGAATGATGGAAGAATTGGTGAATTGATATTGTGGGGTAAAACAGGTGTGCCCCGAGAAAACCCACGGACATGATATTGTCCATCTCAAACTTTTTTGACCGGGAATCGAACCAGGGGTCCCATAAACCAGAGGTAAGTGCTCTACCATCTTTTTTTTTTTAAAAAAAAAAAAGTTAATTGATTTATCGAACTTTTCCCAGTAACTTATGTACCTAATTATTACAATGTTTTTACTACATCGTTTTCATCGGCACAAATCTATCTTCAACATGGGGAAGGGGGGAGTAAGATTGTTCCCATAATTTTTTTTTCTTTTGAGCGTTGTTCTAAATATTTACGACATTCAGAAACAGTGGTGTGGAGGATCAGGAAAGCAGAGTTGTCTTCACCAAGGGAGGCCGGCAGATTTGAGACTTATTCTGGGAGGAAGAGGATATGAATCTCATTTCTAAGGTGAATCCGTTGTATATTATACGAGTATATCAGGCGATGAAGATGAAGTAGTGGTACATATCACTAAAACATGTTTCAAATCAGATTATTGGGGGGTACACTCCCCCTAGTTCCAAGATTGGAGGATATGTCTTCTTCATTCCTCTGGAATTTGCGCCAGTGGTCGTTTTACTAGGTTTTACTCGTTTTTTCCAGTAACCGATAACGACAGGGACACGAACACACAAACATCAAGGACAGTTAAAATTCCAAATGCCACCAGGAATCAAACCCCGGACCCCGCATAACAAAAGCGCACGTGCTAGCCACTAGATCAGCGAAGAGGACAACCACTGATACACCGTGACCCTCTGTGTTTTGTCTTCATTTAAACTGGAACTTTATTAATCCTGTTTATAGTATTTTCTCGTATGTTTTACTTAAGATGTTTGGAAGACAGATAGCTCTGTATGATTCGCTATATATGTAGTGTTATTTTGTGTATTTTATTCTATCGACTTATCATAGTGTCCCTTTAATAAGTGTGGCGCTAATTAAGTATTATGTTGATAATATTGAAAGATTAGCTAAAATGGACGTTCTTTACACAGAAAGAATAACTTTATGAAAATTATTTGAACAGGTGGTCATAACATAATTATATTCACATTAGCCGACTCGAACACAAATGTAAACACAAGTGAACCAACATAGTGAAATGTCTTAATTATAACATCAATAAAATAAATTGAGGAAAGTTTACCAAAAAATACAATCTTCCTAACATCAATAGCACAGATGACCTAAACGATATAGCAAAAGAGTTGAAAATAGTACAATTAAGGAGGCTCTTCCAAAATGCTTATACAAAAAGAAGATAAATACTCCTTTTAGAACCTCACTTTAGTTGTCAACCCCATCTAATCAATTAACTAACCAAAGAAGACTGGAAAAATACAGAAGAGACATGGAAAAACATCATAATGGACTTATTAAGGAAAACAAGACTGATGGGTAAAATGTGTGAAAGAAGACCACCATTAAAATAATGTTATCACAACAAAGTTTAGGGGGGATTTTCTTACAAGCTTCCGTTGCGTTCGTTGCTTGCGATTTCTATGTGTAGCCAACAGAAAGTTGTGTTACACGTAGAACCGTCCTTAAGGTTGGTTTAAAGGGACAAGTTTTACCGATAGATGTCATTACTGTCTTCGTATCTCTCTCATGTATTTTTTACCTTTCACAAAAATTCACGATTTTTCTTACAAATTTCAACCTACAGACTCCAAATTTTTCGAGAAGGAACTTTATAACCTATTGAAAGCAACAACCCGTGCCGATTTTTTATTTAGAATTTTCTTCATTGTTGAGATGGATATCCAAACCTTTAACAATGGAACTGTTTCAACAATTAAGAACACTCTAAATGAAAAATCGGTACGTACTGTTGGCTTCGATAGGTTATGAAGTTCCTTCTCTAAAAATTTCAAGCCTCCAGATTGAAATTTGTAAGAGAAATTGTAAATTTTCGTAAAAGGTAAAAAATACAAGAGAGAGATACAAAGGCCGTAATGACATCTATCGGCAAAACTTGCCCCTTTACACCAACCTTAAGTACGGTTCTACGTGTAACACAACTTTCTGTTGGCTACACATAGAAATCGCAAGCAACGAGCGCAACGGAAGCTTGCAAGAAAATCTGTCCTAAACTTTGTTGTGATAAAATTATTTTAATGGTGGTCTTCTTTCACACATTTTACCCATCAGTCTTGTTTTCCTTAATAAGTCCATTATGATGTTTTTCCATGTCTCTTCTGTATTTTTCCAGTCTTCTTTGGTTAGTTAATTGATTAGATGGGGTTGACAACTAAAGTGAGGTTCTAAAAGGAGTATTTATCTTCTTTTTGTATAAGCATTTTGGAAGAGCCTCCTTAATTGTACTATTTTCAACTCTTTTGCTATATCGTTTAGGTCATCTGTGCTATTGATGTTAGGAAGATTGCATTTTTTGGTAAACTTTCCTCAATTTATTTTATTGATGTTATAATTAAGACATTTCACTATGTTGGTTCACTTGTGTTTACATTGTGTTCGAGTCGGCTAATATGAATATAATTATGTTATGACCACCTGTTCAAATAATTTTCATAAAGTTATTCTCTCTGTGTGAAGAAAGTGCATTTCAGCTATTTTTTTAATATTATCAACATAATGCTTAATTAGCGCCACACTTATAAAAGGGACACTATGATAAGTCGATAGAATAAAATACACAAAATAACACTACATATATAGCGAATCATACAAACCTATCTGTCTTCCAAACATCATAAGTAAAACTCATAACTGAACTCTGGACATATTATCTCAAAAAGGAAAAAAGAAAAAAGATAAAGAAAATTTGAAAGAAAGAAGCAGATATACACAGTTCATATTATTATTGTTTTAAAAAAATAATAAATTGAGAAAACACGAACGTAGTATACATCACTTCATTATCATGCATTTAAGTTTAGTAACTGTAACTTGATAACGTTTCTTATACCAATTACATTTATTTTTTCAGGAGTCCATAGTTCATTAAGATAACCTACGGCACGTGAATAATTGTCACTATACACAGTACCGCTCAAAAGTTCTCGAACACCACGGATTTGAAAATGAAGTTAAACCTTTCAGTTTAACATCAAACGGTTGTGTCCTTTAGGCTAAGGGAGACGATGGTCAAGGCAAGTGAATGATAATGGAAGAATTGATGGAATGAGAATATAGTAGAAAACAGGAGTACCCTGAGTAAACCCACAGACACGATGTTGTCCAGCACAAACTTACTTGACCGAGGATCGAAGCCTAGACCCGACGCACCAGAGATAAGGGTTCTACCACTGAGCCACTGTGCCCCAACCCCGGATTTGAGTGAGCATTTACCGTGCACCTATTATTTCGCACTAGAGCTTTACCATTGAATGTCAGAGGTACTCGTGTCTAAAGCATTAAATTGGTGACAGATCGGGATCTCAAAGATATTGCAGATGATGTATCTAATTATAATTCTTAAAATGGATACACAGGAAAAAGCACATTTTGTAGTGGATATTGCACAGTATAAACAAACCTGTGGGAGATCAGGTAGCATTTTGTTTTGTTCTGAAGATATACGGGATGAAGAAGAGATACAGTGACAGAAATTAGAGAGAAAACATGTTTCTTTATAGCATCTTGGTATGTTAACGTTTCAAAAGCCAAAAGAATCTTGCTTTGAAACATGTTTACAATAGTTTAGTATGCCCAATTATTGCTTGTTGGAATAACATCGACGAGCACTACATAAGTATACATACACTCCTATATTGAGCGACAATTGATCACAGAAGGCCGTATATAGGTAATCGTAAACAGTTTCAATGGCTTTTGAAAAGTTGATATCAACGAGGCATAAATAACTACAAAACATGTAAAACTTGTTTTCCTTCTGAATTTACGTCACTGCATTGACCCTGTATGCCTATATCTTTCAAATAAAACTAACTTTTCAACACGTTTGTTCTTACAGTGGAATATCTATTACAAATTCTCTATTTGTGTGTTGATTTAAGAATTATGATCATATATAGCATCTGCAATATTTCTCAGATCCCATTACAGCTGTTGCCAAATAATTTTGTGGTGTAGAAAGGAGTACTCCTGACACACACTAGCAAAGCTCTAGTCAAAAAGAAAAGGTCCACAGTAGATGCTCATCCAAATCCGGGGTATTCAGAAACTTTTGAAAATAGTGTACTCGTAGAGTGGAGACTTGTTAATGCAAAAACATTTTTAATAACCCAGGATTTCTACTGAACCGGTTGGGATAATTTTTCCTCCAGGGAATCTAGGACAATTACCGTTTTTCCAGATATCTTGCTAGGGATGCGCATGAGACAAGATTTGTGACTCTCTCGTCTCGAAAATGTGCTGTAAAAGTGATGTCTCGACTCGAAAAAAGTATATTTCTCTATTGAAAGAGCCATGTCTCGACTCGAATTTTGCCAGGAAAATCCTGTCTCGACTCGTCTCGTGCACATCAATCAATTCTCTGCTGTACAATTACCGGTATAGTTTTATTAAAATGGCATACAAATGTATTTTGAGATATGAAGTGTTTTTTTTTTGGAGGTCTAGAACTGGTGAACCCCAACATGAAGTATGGCCCTGGTTCCAAACCAGCGGAGTAAATCTATCTTCAACATTGGGAGGGGGGGGGACGGGTAAGACCGTTCCCATGATTTTTTTTAAAGCGTTGTTCAAAATATTTATGAAGTTAAAAAACAATGCTGTGGAGGATCAGGGGAGCAGTGTTGTCTTCAACATTGGGAAGCGGGCAGAGTTAAGGCTTATTTCGGAGGAACATAATTTTCATCTCACTTCCCTTTGTAGCAATCGGATACAAATCATCACATTTCTGCCCTCCTACCCCCCCAAAAAATACATATCAAACCGGATTATTGGGGGGAACAGTCCCACCCAGTTCCAAGATTGGAGGGGACATGTCCCCCTCATCCCCCCGGGATTTGCGCCAGTGTCCCAAACAATGCTACCGTAGGGTATCGCATGTGGAAATAACACGCTGCTAGCATAAAGCTTCAGTTAGAAGAACATTATGGAATTTTAAGTTCTTTAAGAACTTACCTACCGTAATGTACTTGAATAAAAACCATTTGCAAGAGAATCACAAATATATATCTTTCAAATGTGTAGATCTTTGAGAGCACTTTACTTCAAAAACACTTAGATAATGCTATTTAATTGATAATGTTTTTCAATGGGAGTACTTGTGACCTGAATTTAATATGTCAGATCGTCTAAAAGTATTGAGTCTTTTGTCCATAAGATGGTGCTAGTGTTCTAAATCTCAGAGAATATGAATCGCAGCGAGTCAAGTCTAACGTAATTTGACAACAGACAGATGAAGCTAATAGATGAACGGAAAGTTTTTCAATTCTTTTAATCACACGTAAGGTATTGTGCCGTGAGGATGAGTGATGAGAAAACTGCACTACATTTTAAATTTTCTTTCGATTAAGGCGCATATATAGCGCAGAGCCGTGAATAAGTTTGTGCTGTTTATGAGGAAGATCGTTATCAAAAGTGTCACCCAAAAGGTGGTTCAGTGGCTTTTGTTCTGGAAATTTCGAAATAGATTATGCTTCTCGCAATAGGTGACCAACCACAGAAACAGTGGATTATATTCTGGCAAAAGTCAAGCAAAACCGGAACTTAAACAGTTGTGATATTTGTCAATTTCATTCATTTGATTTTGAGTTTAGTGTCCCGTTCAGCCGCGAAGCTTAACGTATGATCTGAACTATATAAGATCTCACCGGGAACCTGGATTTCCCACGCTAAAGACGCATACGTTAACCGCTTATTCACGAGGAAGCTCGTTGATATCTGCTTCCGCAACAGTTTGAGAGAGGTAGTTGGTGAGTATTTCAAATTATATGCCCGCAATCAAACTTCCTCTATAAAAATTATTGCATGAATACCTTAGAATTCTGAAACATGTATTTTTGTATAGAGCACAAAATGTAGTTCCTAAGTGAAGTCTTGAACCAACTACGGTAGGTCCCATAGTTTTGGAGCTATGAACCTTTAAAATTCTTTTTTTTTTTTTTTTCATGTTTTCGGCAGTTTATAACTCCGAAAGGAAGCATTTGTGCACCCAGGTTGGTCTTTACTTTTTGCCTTATCTTCGTGTCAGGAATCATCTCCCAAATGTTGTCGGTGTTGTTTTGAAACACCCTGTATATAATTTTCAAATGACACTACATCATGTTATTAGGTATACGAGTGTGGAACATTAGGAACATTAGGTATATAATGTGGAACAATAATATATCTAATATGTAACTGTGCTGCAAACTTTATGAGTAACTTGAGGAGATTGATTAGTATTGCTATCATGCATAGATTGCAAATAAATATACGAAAAAAAAAAAACGTTCTGTGGCGAAAGTAGTTACAAACTGAATTATCCTATCCTTAAGTACAGAATTATGTACACTAACTCAACAGTGCTGTCAAACTATACAAATATCTATCAATAATTTTGTAAAGAATTTTCTGAACGATAGAGTTTTCGAACTAACACAACACATTTCTCATATCAAAATATTTCAAGCACACAAATCAAAGAATAACACCAGTAAATTAAACAAAATAGCCATATAATCATCAAAAGAAAACGAAGTGACGTGAATCACGAATAAGAACTTGGTTTATTTACCAGTTTTCGGCGTAGTTAAAGAGTAGCGTACTGAATTTACAGATGGTAGATTAGGAATATGAATACCACTCACCCAAATATTCTTGTTTCCTTTCAAATGTTCGGGATAAACATTTTTGGGAAACAGTAGATGCACATGTTTTATATCGCCAAATATTAATATCGACCAAATTATGTTAATATAAAGTAATAACTGTTGTATTGGTATGTAAGCAAAAGTATGTGTTTTAAACAAGGTGCGAAACAAAATATCTTCTCACATTAAGGAAAACACGTTAGTGTGTCTAATAAAGTAAACAATATTCAGAAACGTTAATGTATTACATTATATAGGTGTAAAGTAGTCGAAAAATTCATCAGTTTGGAGTTCTCTCCTGGTTATGTGGTTACCGTACGCATCTTTGGCGTAGGAGATCTCGGTTCAATTCCTTGCGGAAGCTTACATGGTTCGGATTCCACATTAAACTGTAGGTCCATGTGTCATATAGCCTCAGTGCTGAAATGAACTCTAAACTTCAATCTAATCAATCAATCAATCAACCCGTTTGAAGTCTGAATTCATAGGTATATAAGTGGCTGAAATCCAGAAGAAAATTGGTTGTACACCAAACCAACAACTTTCTCTTTACGTTAGTACAATTTACGTGGAATTTCTTTTATGGTAACGTAGGAGATAATGCACTTCAGCGCCCTTGATATCACATATTAAAACTCACATCTAATAACTGTATGGTGGTAGTGAAACTCTCAGGAAACTTTAGTTTTAGTACGTTTAAGTCTCTTGTTAGGTTTCGTTACCAATGTCTTCATTCCATTGTTCAGTCCATGAGGCCAGAAGAAGGAGACATTTTTGTGCTTCCCTTGCCTTGACACAAGAATGGGAGAAAGCGTTAAGTAATTCAAACACCAATCAATGCCATGCTTTTTTTTTTTTTTTTTTTTTTTTTTTTTTTTTTTTTTTTAATGTGATTTGAACTATCTGCATGTTCTGAAATTGAACTTATAGTTACTTAATTTCCTCTGTTACAATGTAATTGTAACCTTTTTAGACTATCATACAACTAAAATTTCTTGTTGGTAGGCAAGGTCCGTCGACCCTACTGTTCCGCGTTATTAAATTTTTAGCGTCAAAAATGACAAAGTTTGGACTTGTCAGGTACCAGAAGAAGGTTGAAAAATATAAGCAGGTAAATATGCCAACCCTCCTCTCACAAATCGAACACTAAAATGTAGTGTGTTTATAGATTAGAATTTAAAAAAGTAAATAAAATAAAATAAAATAAAATAAAATAAAACTTTGAACGTAATACACACGAGATAAAAAAAATAACCCCAAATAGGATTATTATTTATCTTGTTACACATTATATTACATATTATATCTAGTTAATTATTGGAGGCATTTACTGAGGACCTAAGAGCTGAAACTTACGGTCATGCGTCTTCTGACGGTGACTTACCGTTTGGCCTATTTTAGTTTCGTCTACTGACTATGTTACTACAGTCCGGCTCAAACCTTCTGACCTTTAAGGCGTGTCCTCCTTTTCACAATATCCAATGCAAGTTGGGCGACGTTGTCTAATAGCTTTGTTCCTGGATTAGAAGAAAGCAATTTCAAACGTGCGTCCTTATGGTATATGTCACTATAGCGTTAATAAATTAGTAAGAACAAATTTGTTTTTCAATTTCTTAATTTCTTACGTTAATGTATCATGTTATGCCTGTACATGAAAGGAAGCGAAATCCGTCAACATCGCACTTGCACACCATTGGCTTTCGACAGATGTCAAGACGTTTGAGCCAGACTTTACCAATTTATATTACTATCTTTCTTATCTTAGACGTAGGCGAAACGGGTATTCCCGTTTCACCTACGGTCACTCGGCGAGGGATATTTAGTGTCTGAGGGAATTTTTATGCAAAGATTTATTAAGAAAATGGGTATTTCTCAACGTGAACAGCAGCAGCAATAGCCATCTATAACAACAGATGTGATTGGTTGTAATTCTAAACTAACTTTTTGGCCCTCTCTGGAACTTAAAAGATGGGCGCTTTGATGCCATAATTATAAAATTATTTTGAACAACGATTCTATATTCTATGCTTCCTCAATATGCACACATATATGAAAATGGTTGACTGCGTCAGAACCATTTCCAGAAACTTGGGAACTGTACATGTGTATGCAGAAATTTTTAATACCGGTATGTTTATACAGGTGAATAGTAACCCTAAAGCTTAATTTTCATTTTATTTTTATTTTATACTAAAACATGTTTACTTTTTCAAGTGATACTAATTATGTATTACATTTTTAAAATATTTTTCAATCAGTGCTTACAATTTCCTATCCTCATAATTGTGGAAATAAATGTGCTTTAACTGAAAGATATGTGGTTCATGTTCAGGACTATTATGGTTGAAAATTACAAAAATTAATACTCAGGTTGTTATAGAATATGTATCACTTACTTCCTGTATATTCGATATTAAGGAAAGTTTTCAAACACAATATAATTTTCGTAAGTCTTTTGAACAAATCACAATAATTTCGCTTTTTAACCTCGAAAATTCTCTGTTCTATTGTGAATGCAACCTAGTACCGAATATATACACTAAATTCATGTACGTTAATCATTCGACTACCCGGCAGTATGTTTTGTTCCTCAATATTACTCCTTCAATATTTTTCTTTAGAACATATAAACTTATTGGATAATCATGATTGAGTATCTATTAGCCAATTGAACATGCACTTATGTAACTGTCGGTTAGCTTTCTCTACAAGAATTTATGGTGTACAATATTAACGATTGTTATAAAACCTAACTTGACTTTTCTTTTAGTTTTAGGAAACAAGCCTATTGGTTGTAGCGGAAGTCGACCAAGGACAAAAGGGGAAAATTCAATCCTATCTTGTGTGTTTCCACAGATACAGCAATTATATTATTATATTGTAAGTAAACAATTTTCCAATGACTTAAGAAAAAAATATTAAATTTTGAAGCAACATACCGTATATTTCCTTTGAAGCTTCACAATCATTCACATTGTCTAGGGTTGAAATCAAGCAGAAACAAGAGCATGAATAAATTACGTTGGTATTATCTATCATTTAACTCTGAGGAACGATTTCCACATTTATTATACGCAGATATTCTATGCAATATTTCACAGACATTTTGTCAGTGACAATAAATAACAAATTAAAATACCAATAACAAACTAACGAAACGTAAGTGCATTAAACGAGTAATACCGTAAATTTCTGAGTAAATCGCTGTTTCGTTGCGCAAATTTATACTTATATATAAAATAATATATACGAGTGTGTGTGTGTGTGTGTGTGTGTGTGTGTGTGTGTGTGCGTGTGTGTGTGTGTCTGTATATCTGTCTGGCATAAGATTTTCGCATAGAAAGGAGACATCTAGATCCACAATATTTGTACAAGAACGGGTGTCTGGCATGAGTGGGAGACCCGAATTCGATTCCCGGCGTGTGCTCATGTGGATCGGATTCCACGTTAATCAGTAGGTCCACGTCTCATATAGCCTCGCTGCTGAAAGGGACGCTACATTAAAATCAATTCAACTCAACTGTCTGGCATAATATTTTCGCATAAAAAAGAAACCAATCTAAATCCAACAAATTTTGTACAGGAACATGTCTGTGTAACTGTCTGCCATGAAAAAAAATGAAATATTTAAGTTTTACGTCCCACGCTTATGCCGGTTAGGCTAAAGGAGACGGTGATGATGAGAGATGAGTGAAATGAAGAAAGTAGGAGGAAACGGGAGAACCCCGAGAAAACCCACGAGCACGGTGTTTGTCCACCACAAAGTCCACACGGCGCGAGCTGGGATCGAACCAGGGACCCCAAGCACCGGAGGTGAACGCTCTACCACTGAGCCACCGCGCCCCCGATGTCTGCCATGAGATTTTTCACATAGAAAGGAGATACCTAGATCCACCAAATCTTGTACAAGAACGTGTCTGTATCTGTCTGGCATGAGATTTTCGCATAAAAAGAAATACCTAGATCCAACAAATTTTGTACAGGAACGTGTCTGTGTATCTGTCTGCTATGAGATTTTTGCATAGAAAGGATACAACTAGATCCACCAAAGTAACTTTGTGGTGGACAACATCGTCTCCGTGGGTTTTCTCCAGGTACTCCAATTTCTTCTCACATTCTCATTCCACTAATTCTTCCATCATCACTCACTTACCTTAATCATATGTCTCCCTTAGCTTAAAAGCCATAATCGTGGGACGTTAAACTGAAAGTTTTCGTTTCTTTCCTATTCTTTCAAAAATCCTTCCAAGGACATCGAAATTCACAACTACTTTGAGTTTAGTTTTTATTAATTTATAGTAGCTTCTGTTCCTGACTTCTCAGCATATCACGATCGATTGGAACTAGGATGTGATTGAAACGGTGTTGGCAGACGAAGGCTAAGATGTTAAAATAATAATAATAATAATAATAATAATAATAATAATAATAATAATAATAATAATAATAATAATAATAATAATAATAATAAATATATCAGTTTAACGTCCCACGATTTTGACCTTAGGCTAAGGGAGGTGGTGATGGAAGAATTGGTGGAATGAGGTTATGGGAGGAAACGGGAGTACCCCGAGAAAACCCACGAACATGATGTCCACCACAAACTATTTGAACGGAGATCGAATCATGGACCCCCCATGGATGAAGCGCTCTACCACTGAGCCACCGTGGCCCTCAACATGCTAAGATCAAAGTATTTCTTAAACATAAGGATGGAATGCTAGCAGGCCCGTATCCACGGGGAATCAAGGGGTGGCCAGGTCCCCCTAAATTTTTGCTGCCCCTTCTAAAATTTTCATGGTAGGCTTGCAAATGAACTATGATATGGTGATGAACTATAATATGGTTGGATCAGGCCCCCCTAACTTCTAAGCAGGCCGTATCCAGGGAGGATCTAGGGGCCCCCTAAATTTTGTCTGCCCCCCTAAAATTTTCACGGTAGGCTGGAAAATTTACTATAATATGATGATGAACTATAATATGGTTGGATCGGGCCCCCCTAACTTTAGCCGCCCCCCTACATTCATTTTTGGGCTGGGTACCGGCCTGAATGCTAGTTAGACACGAGATGCGAACACAACTAAGTTGCAACAAATTGTTGGGTTGTATTGTTAATAGTATGTGAGAAACTAATTCCTCTAATTATTTTTTTTCGTAGACCTACTAATTTGTAAAAATATTTTTAGTGTCCAGGACTATCATTTTTTATTTGTTAACAAAAAAAGATATAAATCGTTTTACGCGAAAGTCAAAACGTATAACATAAAACATGACAGAAAAAAACGTAGAACTTGGGGGAAAACGTAAGATTTGGCAACCTTATCCAATGATCAGTGGCGAATCTAGCCCGCGGCCGGAGTGGCCTAGGCACCCCGGTTTTTTGAGTGACAAAAATAATTGAAGCTATTATTTATATATTTTTTAACGTTTATAGTAAGTGTTGCTTTTTAAACTTTATTGGAAAATTTTGGAAATATAAGATATAGTTTCAGTTATATATTTCTGGTTATACAATGTGTAAAACTACTCAAAATCCACAATGTCAGCGTCCAATCTAGGCATAATATCCATCAGGAAAAAGTTAACTTGGAAACTACTGTAGGACCCACGAAAAACTGTAAACTCACGATATCACTAGTGCAAATCCCGGGGGGATGGGAGACATGTCCCCTAATCTTGGAACCGGGGGACTGTCCTCTCCAATAATCCAATTTCAAATGTTTTTTGGAGAGAAATATGATGATTTGTGCCCGAATGCCACAAAGGAAAGTGACAGGTTCAACTCAGAAATCAGATTCATCTACCGTAATATGAGTCTCATATCCCCTTCCTCCACCAAAATAAGCCTAAAATCTGCCGCTTCCCAATGTTGAATATAACTCTGCTCCCCTGATCCGTCAGAGCCAGCGGCTCAAATTTATCTTCAACATTGTGTGAGATGGGTAAGACCATTTCAAAATATTTATGAAGTTTAAAACAATGCTGTGGAGAATCAAAGGAGCAGAGTTGCCTTCAACATTGTGAGAGAGGCAGATTTGAGGCATATTCTGTGGGGACATCAATTTCATCTTACTTTCCTTTGTAGCAATCGGACACAAATTATCACATTTCCCCCCCCCAAAAAAAACGCATTTCAAATCGGATTATTGGGGGAACAGTCCCCCAGTTCCAAGATTGGAAGGGACATGTCCCCGTCATCCCCCAGGAATTTGCGCCAGTGCTCAGAGCATTGTATAACTTTAACATCGCTTAAAAAAAGGATTATGGAGACGGTCTTACCCGTCCCCACAAATGTTGAAGACAGATTTGCGCCGATGGATATAATTACCTATCATAATCTTGGATCTGGCTGCCCCCACTCCGTTTTTACCTTCTAGATCCGCCACTGCCCCTGGAGTAAAAGTTTCTAATTGCGATGTTGACCTCTTGGACACAGAACGTTCAAAGTTGACCATGAGAAATTAATCGAAAACAGACAAACACTTTTAATTGAATCCCGACCTGAACGCATCAGGAAATTAAAGTGGTTTCATGTTTGCTTTCCCCATCTTTGTCCCTCTTCCTCCGCCCCTAAACTCTCTCTTATAGTCAACTGCAAATGAACGACGGTGTAATTTGTCTGTCGTCTCGCTTATTACATCGGTAGTTACCGAAAGCACTGCTCACATGCCACGTGATAAATCAATGAACTACTCATAATAGATGACATCAAAAACGAGAAACAATGACCAGGAAAGGTCAAATTAATGGAAGGTCAATTAGACCAGGTCACGGTGCAAATTGACTGTAAGAGTTCAAGCTAACACTACTTTTCTTCTTCTTTCAGTAACAAAACAGTCTTTATCATTTTGTCTTGCATTTCTGGGCTTTTGTTTTCTAGGATGGAACTCCTAGAAGTACGTAGGTATGTACGTAACGCTTGTTTTTTTTTTTTAATTTCTAAAAAAAAAGCAACTAGCATTAATATTACGCATCTTACGATTATTTTTGGCTTTTTTTTTTTTTTTTACTATATCATTGTTTTACATTTGTTCTATGATCTAATTCTTCAGAAAGTAATACATAAAATAAGTCGTTCAGCTTTAATTTTTAATTATTGCTAAGATTTTTTTTTTTTTTAATTTAGGGCGATCGAAAGCTCTGTTGTTCAAATATAAATTTAGTTTCGCCCTTAGAATCTGATCGCGTCACAACTCAAAACAACTTTGTATTGAATCAAATTTTGTTCAGCTTCGGAATCCGGACTAGCAGCGCGTTCTTCACATGTGTGTTCATTCCCTGAGCGTTTGGGTCCATCTAGCCACTTCGTTGTTCAGTTCGATTTCTTTGTCGGAAACTGTGGTGAAAGCATCTCGTGTGATTTGAAATCAAGTAGCTATCTGCGCAGAATGTGGTTTAAAAGAAAGAAAGAAAGGAAAGAAACAGTCATTCAAGAGTGGCATCCAAATAAAACCGTCGTTAATAAGAGCTTGTCCAATGATAATATCGTTGACATTTTAGAAAAGTTCAAGAAGGTCGTCAACATCGGATTACTTAGGAACGCGGTTTTCAGATGACACTGGAAGCCCTCTGCAATTAGTACCTTAGCAAAGAGAAGAAAAGACAGATAATGCATAACCAGAACTAATGTTTTTCGCTGTACAAGACAAAAATGGGGAAAAATATTTCTTGTCTCGTTTCGTCTTCCGTAGAGCTCCTTCGTGGCTAAGCGGTTAGAATGCGCGCTTTTGGCGCGGGAGACCCGGGTTCGATTCCCGGCGGGAGCTCATGTGGTTCGGATCTCACGTTAATCAGTAGGTCCACGTCTCATATAGCCTTGCTGCTGAACGGGACGTAAAACTCAAAAACCAATCAATTAATCAATCGTTTCGTCTTCCCTCGATTCTTGAAAAAGCTTTCCTTCTCTATTTTTTAAAAATTTATAGATATACAGTATATATGTCCTGTTTTTTAAAGTCACGAGAATGCTTCTGCGTCACTACAGGTTCTTGAAAGATGTGATATGTCATCATAACCAGGAGTAAAAGTGAGGGGAAATGCGGGGAGACACCGTCCCCCCGCCTAGAAAAAAGTATGTACAGCGTCCCCCCCACTTTCGTATTGATAAAAGAAATACGAAAGAAGTTTTGAAACGAAGAAATATAATATAAGACTCTGTAAGCGGAGGCAAAGAAATCTAAAGTAAACACACTAAAGCCGAATCACTTTCTGCGTGGTGATCGTGGTTCAGTGGTCAAGGCACTCGACCAGTAGTCTGGAGCTACTCGAATCGAATCCACGTCGTGCAAATATTATTTATTTTCTAATTTAGGACTTTTGTTCGCGATTGATCGGCAATGACACACGTTTTTTTTTTCTTTCTTCAAATTTTGAATACTCAGATGTTGCAATACTTGAACTATCAAATCTTCAGGGATAATAATAGTAATAATAATTACCTCGTACAGGATTAAAAGTTAGGAGCTTATTATCGCTCAGATTATCCCATTACAAGCAGAAACGTGACATTTGGCAAAAACATATCGGTTTTGTTTAATGTTGCCCATGAGAAGAGGAATTTCTCATCTCGATTCTAAAACAAAACAAACAAAATCGGGATGAGAATTAACATTTTACATTCGAGACGGGACAAGGCTAACTCAAATTATCGCCTCGCTTTGGAGATGAGAATTGAGAAGAAACGAAAAGTATCATAAACATTTCTCGTCTTTTCTCGATTTTCAAAATAGTGTATGTCCATTCTGTAAGTAACAATTGCTCTGTAGACTGAATGTTATGCGCTATTTTGTTACTTTGTATTTCAGAGCTCATTGAATTATGGTCTGTGTAGGTATTTTTGTAGCAAAGGTTTTATAATTACCTCTGCATATCCTAAAAGTTAATTTAATATATGCCTTACTGTTCAATGATATTCAGTTATTTTTATTACAGTTATTTTCCTTGAAACGTAAAATTTCCGAGGTTGCAGAGGTGCGTCTTGGAGGTACGAACACCCCTCCCCGAAATCCAAACTTTTCTGTAGGTTTTTCCAGTAGGCCAACTTTAAAAATGTTAATACCATTATTATTATTATTATTATTATTATTATTATTATTATTATTATTATTATTATTATTATTATTATTATTATTATTATTATTATTATTATTATTATTACAAAACTGTTATGAATTTAATGGTTCCACCTAGTTCTCGTCCAGTGGGCATTGTGCTGGACAAACGCCTTGTGTGTAGGTTTTCTCGAGGTTCTGCTTCCTCCCACTTTCACTATTCCAATATTTAATTCATTCTCATCACGTCTTCTTTAGCTTATCAGGCATAACCATTACTTAAAACAAATTTTCTTATTGCTTTTGTGAATTCTTCTTCTTCTACGTCACTACAGCTCTTTGACGAGCCTTCGCCTCCGTCAGAATCTGCCTTCACTTCTTTCGGTCTGCCGCACTCGCCTTCCAGTTCCGTATTCCCATTTCCTTCATGTCCTCTAGGACCGTGCCCCACCATCTCCTCTTTGGTCTTCCCTTCGTTCTCTTTCCTTCGATGTTAGCGAAGAAGATTTTCTTCACTACTCGTTCTTCCCCCATTCTGACAATATGTCCCACCCATTGCAAACGGCTAAGTTTGATGTGCGTTACTATGTCTACGTCGTCGTACTTATTGTAGAGTTCATTATTATATCTCATTCGGTATGTATTTTGGTCTACCTTCACACCTCCATATATTTTCCTTAAAACTTTCCTTTCAAAGTTCCCTAGTAGTTGCATTTCCTCTTTCCGTATAGTCCAGCATTCTGATCCATATGTTACTACGGGTCTGATTAATGTTCTGTATATCCTGGTTTTTGTAGTTTTAGAGATGAGATTTGATTTTAGTAGGGGCAGCAGTGCAAAATATGCTCTGTTCGCAGTAGTGATTCTTCTTTTGACTTCCTCACTTTGGTCATTATTGATGTGATTGTTGTTCCTAGGTAGATAAATTCATTCACTGTTTCGAAGTTGTGTGATTCTATATTTATGTGTGTCCCGATTCTTTTCAGATGTCCTGTGTTCTTAGATACGACTAGAAGTTTGGTTTTTCCTTCATTTATTTCAAGTCCTACTTGTTTCGCTTCTTTCTCCAGGTCTATAAACGCTTCTTTTACTGCTTTCAGACTTCTTCCAATGATGTTAATATCGTCTGCATACCCTAGAATTTGATGGCTATTGGTCGTTAGGGTCCCTGTTCTTTTTATGCCTGATCGTCTTACTGCTGCTTCTAGTACCAGGTTAAATAGTATGGGGGCTAGTCCATCTTTCTGCACTGGGAACGCTTCTGACATATCGCTTCCTATTTTCACTTGGGCTTTCGATTCCTTTGTACTGATTTTACATAACTGAACTAGCCCTCCGGATATCCCTAGTTCCTGAAGTGCATTCCACATTTGCTTCCTATTTATCTTGTCGTATGCTGTTCTGAAATCTATGAATAAGTGATACGTGGTTATTTTTTTTTCTTCAGAATTTTTCAAGTGTCTGTCGGATTGTGAATATTTGGTCTGTGGTTGATCATCCTTTTCTAAAGCCACCCTGATATTCTCCTACCAGTGCTTCGTAGTATGCTTCCAGTCTATTGCGTATGATGGTTGTAAATATTTTATATGCTGTTTTGAGTAATATGATTGCTCTATAATTATCGCAGGATAGTTGGTCTCCTTTTTTATGTAGGCCTATCGGATTTATTATCCCTGTTTTCCATTCTTCAGGTATGTCTCTCGGGTCATTCCAAATTTTGCAGATCAGTTTGTGTAGAGCAAATCACTATTTCCTCTCCGCCTTTCTTAAGTAGCTCTGCCGCTATTGTGTCGATTCCCGGTGCTTTGTTGTTTTTAGATTTTTTTATTGCTTCTTTAACCTCTTGAAGTGTTGGGGTCTCTGTTTGCATTTCTCTAGTTTCTTTGTTTTCGAAATTTGTCTGAGCTGTTTCATCCGGTTCGTCGTGAAAAGTTCTTTCGTAGTATCTAGACCACCGGTTCAGTATCTCCTCCTTGGAGTTCTGCTATTTTGCTCTCTATACTGGATTTTTTCTTTTGTCGGAGTAGTTTTTTGGCTTTTCTCCTGGCTTCATTGTAAATTTTTTGTCTTTCCCTTGTTCTGTGGGTTAGCATGTTGTTCCTAGCTATGTTTCGTTCCTTTATTGCTATCTTGCACTCGCTGTCAAACCAGTCGTTCCGTTGAGGTTTGTTCCTTTCTCCGATTGTTTCTTCTGCTGCTCTATGTTGTCTTTTATTGATGTCCATATATCGTTGACTTTTTGTTTGCCTGTCCATTGTGTTTCCTCCATATACTGAGTGACTTTGCTCCTATATTCGTTGACTCTTTGTTCGTCCCTTAATTTCTCTATGTCCCATTTCTTGACTTGGGGGATGTTGGGCTTCCGTTGTGTGCTTATTTTTGTGTAGATACGGGTTACTACCAAATAGTGATCGGAGTCTATATTAGCTCCCCTCCTTGTTTTCACGTCTTGTATATTGCAACTGTGTCTGCTGTCTACTACAACATGGTCAATCTGATTTTCGGTCTTCCCGTCCGGTGATCTCCATGTTACCTTGTGTATTCTTTTATGTGGGAACCATGTGCTAGCCGCAAAGTCAATTAACTTTATGCCGTTGCCATTTGTTGTTTCATGCGCGTTATATTTCCCTATCGCTGGGTAGAATCAGCTTTCTTTACCGATTTTTGCATTCATGTCACCAACAATTACTTTCATATCATATTTCGGACATTCGTCATATGCTTTTTCCAGCTGGATATAGAACTCGTCCTTGGCTCTATCATCCTTTTCTTCGGTTGGTGCGTGGGCTGTGATAATGGTTATGTTGTATGGATTGGCTCTTACTGTGATTTTACATATCCTGTCGCTGATTGGCGTGAAGCTAGTATTTGACCCCCCCCCGTTCCAAATTCTTTGTTTTTGTTGTTCCCACTGAAATAGATGGTTTCCTTTTGTCTTTGGTGAATGCCTTTGTTGTACCATCTCGTCTCTTGTATGCCACATATGTCTATGTTATATTTCTGAATTTCGTTTGTTAGTTCTTGCAGGGCCCCCGGTCTATGTAGTGTTCTAACATTCCATGTTCCAAGTACCAGTTCTTTGTCCTTTTTTTCGTTTCCGGTCCGGCTTCCCCTTGATCCGTCCATTCCGAGGCGATTCTTCCGGTCTTCTAACAGTAGTTTTTTTTTTTCGGGGCCAGGTTGTCGGCCTGACGCCCAACCCCCAACCTGGAGGACCAGGCCCGACTTCTTCCGTCCCCTTACTTTCCACAGGGATTTTTTTTTACCACAGAGGTTTTATACCCTGCCTCCGGTAAGGATTAACAGCACCACCACTTGAAGGCGAAGTCGGACTTGGGTGGGAGAGGTGTGAGGCTTCATTTCAAGAACAGATCTGCCATTCGGTGCACATCACCACCCGAGTAGGTGCCTTTTGTGAATTCAGTAGACCTATTTTCTACATTAAATTCATTTGGAAAGGTTTCGTTTAACATTCAGCTACTTGTAGGGACGTACGCAGAGGGTATGTCCTGGTGTTCCCGACTATTTTGTAACTTTTGCCTAATGTTACTGGCGATTGCACAGATTTATGTCAAGTCTATGAAAAAATAATAATTTACAGCAACTGGGTACCTAAGAAAATGTTAAACCAAATAAGTCAATTGAACAAAATGGCTTCCTGATCAGACGAACAACGCTAGACAGATGCCTCGTAACTCGCTTGTTCCAAAGTGTTTACTTGGTACTTGCCTGCTTTGGTACTGCTTTTCTAAAATCGCGAATTTGTTCTTGTGTGTAGAGCTTCTATTTGGTCAGTGAACATCCAAGCGACTACAGTAAGTCTAAAAGACAAACTAATTCGTCAGCGTGGCAGATTAGTTGTCAAGCTTTCCTTATATAGAGGTAACCAAGAAAGTTCTGTCGCTTCTTGTGGAGGTCTGTGTTCCATTGGCTCTCACACCGTGAGTTGAATGCGAATGGAGATAAGGAGAGAGTAAGTTGATGGTGTGGGTATATCCAACATACAACCGTCAGTGGTAGAGCGTTCACCTCTGGTGCTTGGAATCCCGGGTTCGATCCCAGCCCTGGCCAAGTGAACTTTGTGGTGGACAAACACCGTGTGCGTGGGTTTCATCGGGGTTCTCCCGTTTCCTCCCACTTTCTTCATTCCACCATTTCATTCATTACTCATCATCAACGTCTCCTTTAGCCTAACCGGCACGATCGTGGGACGTAAAACTTTAAGATTTTATTTCATTTTCCAACATACAACCTGGTTGTGGCAGTTCAGTTACACCGTGAACTTGCATAAGGACAGAATGAACATGGGACCTCTAGGGAGCGTCAGGCCTTTGGTGTCTTGACTACACGGACAGTGCAGCGGTGGTTTAACAAGTATGAAGACGCTGACGAAACATTCGAAGACGCACCACGTACCGAAAGACCATCACATGTACAAAATGAAGATCTTCAGGCAGCAATTGAGGCGAACAGTGGCGAGACATGTGAGGAATTGGGACTATAATTCAGTGTGAGTGGAGAAACCATTCAGCAGCACCTCCATCAACTTGAGAAGCACACCTGTGTTTCTTTGTTGTCTGGTCTGAAGAATGACCCATTTCTGGACAGGATATTGACATGTGATGAGAAGTGGGTCCTGTACGAAGGGACACAGCGCCTTATCATTGGTTAGTATCCCATGAACCGGTTCCAAAACAGCCGAAACAAGCACTGCACAAGAAGAAGGTCCTCCTGTGTGTTTGGTGGACTGCTGGTGGCATCATGCATCGGGAACTTCTACCAGCTGGTCAGAGCATCAATGCAACTATGTACTGTCAGTAGTTGAGCAATGTTCAAGAAAAACTCGAAACTCTGGAACCAGCACTTCTGAATTACAAAGGGTCCTCCTCTTCAGGACAACGCTAAACCCCACATGGCTAGGATGACCCGGGGACACCATTCTACTCCTTGGCTGGGAAACACTATTTCATCCGCCATACTCCCCGGACATTGCACCCTTCGATTATCACCTGTTCTACTCCTTGGACAATCACCTTAGAGGACGCCAGTTCAAATCCCTAGTAGAAATGCAAAATGCACTTGATAAGTTCCTCGCTTCACGGTCCACCAAGTTCTACCGCGATTGAATCTATGGTCTTGCAGAACATTGGCAGAATTTCGTTGATGCTGACTATTTTTGATCTTCCAGGTACGTCTTAGGTGACATCGATTTTCGAAGGTGGTGGGTGAAAAAGCAACAGAACTTTCTTGGTTAGCTTATAGTAGAAGAAATATCAATTGCAAAACATGAAATTTGTAAAGTGGAAAAAGGCGTTCGATAAAGTGACATTACATTAATATGCGAGCTCAAGTTTTCACATATATACATAGTAGAACAACCCATGTGTGCACTAAGTAATAATTGTGTATATAAACGTGTAAATGCCTAACATGGAGGCACTTTTTCTTTCTTTCTTTTTTAATATAGAATTTTAATTAAAACATAATTCTTTCATCCGCGGTATTCACCTTTCACTCGAATTTTTTTCTCTCTCTTTGCATGTTATCGAGGTTATATGGTTAGTGTACGCGCTTTCAGCGCAGGAGACCCAGTTTCTATTCTTTGTGGGAGCTCAGATGGTTTGGTTTCCAGATTAAACTGCAGGTTTTTGTCTCATTTAGTCTCGATGCTGAACGAGACGCTAAACTCCATATCGACCAGTTTACCAACAGCAAGATTTGGTTCTCTTTCTGGAGAATCATACAGATAAACACCTTATGTTTAAAAATTATTTCCGGTACGTTGAGTGATATATAGTCTTTACATACATCAGAATGGACTGATGAACTTATAGCCATGCAAAAATAACTTTTTCGATATATAAGAAGCTATGAAACGTGTAAATTTGTTGAAATCTTGAATTTGCTTATTTCCCACGAATGTCATAATTTCTTAAGAGGCCTAATCACTAGAAATTAAAATATCGCTAATTACATTGTAATTATGTGATATCTTCAAATAGATAAAAGATAATCGAAATATGGAACAAGAGTGCGCTAGACAATATTATTTTGCATGAGGTACCGTTATCACGAGTGATCTAGTAGATTTCTGTATGCATCCATTTATAAGCGTGAAAATAAATACCGATTTTCTAAATGGCTGGAAATCGAAAGCAGATAAGTGAGTCGTAATAACGATATCTCATGTTAAATAATATTGTCTATCGTTCTCTTGTTCCACTTTTTGATTATCTTTTATCTATTTGAAGATAACACACAATTACTGTAAAATTAGCGCTATTTTAATTTTGCCGTCAACTTTACGTTTCATGTTTAGTACTGCCGATTTCTGTACAACTTCTTGTAGAACTCGTTCAGGTATGTTGTTTTAGTGTGATTTAAGGCAAAGATATCTAGATTCCAGGAAGCTTAAGCTAACTTTTGAAGGGTCCGGGTTCCCTCGGCTCTGTCAGGATCAGCAATCGTGTAAATGTTTATGTTCATGAAAGAAATTTCGGAACGAGAGTATGGGTGGAATTGGAATACTCTGAAAAAGCCTATAGACTCGTTGTCCACCACAAACTCATGTGGTCTGAAATCGCACCAAGAACCTCTCACACACCAGAGGTAAGCTATTTACTACAGTTGTTTACTAAGTTATTTACTACCAGTGGCGGCGATTGGACGTTAAAAGTGGGGGGGGGGGGCAAGATATGATCTGAATTTGTGTATATCTATGTTAGTGTTCCTGGTTGTTTCTAACACTTTGTTTGACGAAAGGTTGTATAACTATAATAGGATACTATATTTTTCAGTTAAAATACCGTATATCGTGTTTCATATTTAATTAAGTAAATTGACAAGAGTAATTTACTTAATTGCTCATGATTCCTTGCTCATGAACATCTTAAAATTCTGTCTGGAAAATTGTGTGACCAGATTATTTAATAACATTTATAAAACAAATAAATAGAAAGGATATTATTAATCATACTAATGAATAATAAGGCTTGTTTTGTAGAAGTTATATTGAAACTGGGGATTAATGAACAACTTACATTTTTAACTCCACACTTGCCATTAAATGTATGTTATTACTCTTAGAAAATGAAAGACAGTAAATACTACATGCATATGCTACGACGCAATTGTAATATTAATTCCTTTGAATTGCAATTAAAATGCAATTCCTGTAGCTGTTCTTAACTCCACGGGAAGACAAATAACCAATACACTCTTACGCAACGACAAATATTATATGGTACCATTTTTTCTATGAACCAGTAATATATGCAAAAACTTTACATTTCCAAATGCAACTATATACATTAACAATTTTAAATTATGGCTTTTTAAAGGTAAATTATTGAATTTCAGACAATCAGCTACAGCATCATCCCTATATATCCTCTAGGATCATGGTTAGTACCTCATTCTCTTCAGAATAGAACACCTTTTCAAACGGTTTCATTTAGGTTTCTTATCATGCCGCTAAGGCGGGAAAGTTTGAGGGAAATCTGGATTTTTTTTGATTTTTTCATACTTTGATTCCCTCTGGACCCCCTTTGTTAACGCACAGATCTCAAAATCAACTGAAAAATACGAAGGGGTGTGCTAAATATATATAAAAAATTTAAGCTTCTATCTTGAAAAGTAAGTGCGGGAAAATGTTTACCAATGAGCTAAGAACATTCCCACAATACCCCAGATGACCCGTATGTAATATAAAATTTTCCTGAGACATCCTTATTTATACTATGATCATTGTTCGTACATCATTCCCTTCAGAATAGAACATACTTTCAAACGGTACCACTCACATGTCTCCATTATGTACCTGAGGTGGGAAAATCATGAAAAAATGGATTATTTGTTTAAAAAATATTCCTTCTTTGTACTTTTTTGCCCCTCTGTACCCCCTGTTTTAATGCAGAGATCTGAAACAAATCTGAAAAATACTAAGGGGTGTACTAAATGTGTGTGCAAAATTTAAATCTTCTAGGTGCAAAAGTAAGCCCGCCAAAAATAATGTTTCTACAATAATCTAGATTCCCGTATAAAAAAGGATCTCAGGTAAAAATTCCCTGAGACATCCCTATTTATACTAAGATCATGGTTCGTACATCATTCTTTTTAGAAGAGAACAGCCTTCCAAACGGTAACCCTCACATGTCTCCATCATGTATCTGAGGAGGAAAAATCGCGAAAAAAGTGATTTGTTAAAAATATATCCTTATTTATTTATTTATTTTTTACCTTTTTGCCCCTCTGGACCCCACTGTTTTATCGCAGAAATCTGAAAATAATCTGGAAAATATTAAGGGGTGCACTGAATGTGTGTGCAAAATTTCAATCTTCTAAGTGCAAAAGTAAACCCTACAAAAAGTAATAAAAAGTCGTAAAAATATGTTTTAGTTATGACGTCATCACACTACGTCTCAACGCAGAAAGGCGTGAAAGCATATGTAACATGTTCTACAATGCCTCCAGGCTTGAGAAAAAAAAACAAGTAAAAAACTTTTTTTGGTACTCTTTTAAATCGAATAATGAAAATTCTAGCCTATCACCGAAAAATAGATTATATAATTTAAAAGAGTTAAGTGGTCACTTCAAAAAAGTGGGGGGGCAACTGCCCCCTCTTGCCCCCCCCTAATCGCCGCCCATGACTAACAGGAACATTTGCCTCTTGATTTTCTAAATAATTTTAGTCACGTTGTTACTTAGTCCGAACACGACGACAGGGACACGAACACAGAAATTTTGAGGACAGTTAAGAAACATCCATAATCTTCAGTGGGGTTGGATCCTCCAGTATATCGTCGCAGCAGAAGTAACCACTCTTACCATTGAGCCAGTGTATCTTTCTTCTATATTTTCTTCTCTCCTTCGTCGCTCAACAACAAAAATTTCGCGTGATATGTTGTTGTGGGTCCATATGCCAATTCAGAGTTGTCAGATTCTAAGATGGGGCCGCAGTGGCTCAGTGGTAGAGCGTTCACCTCTGTTGCTTGGGGTCCCGGGATCGATGCTAGCTCCCGCCAAGTGAACTTTGTGGTGGACAAACACCGTGTGCATGGGTTTTCTCGGGGTTCTCCCGTTTCCTCTCACTTCATTCCACCATTTCATCCATTACTCATCATCACCGTCTCCTTTAGCCTAACCGGCATAATCGTGGCACGTAAAACTCAAAGATTTCATTTCATTTTTCAGATTCTAAGATCAAAAAGTAGCGAGGTTCTATTCTAAAAGTAGCGTATGTGAACTATTTGTAGCCCAAATATAAAAGTGAATTATTTTGTAGCTATATACTTTTGCTAATAATATATAATCACGGCGTCTCGATTTAACAGAAACACTTGAAATTGGAAATACGTCAGATGTCTGGGTTCGCAACAGTCAGGCGGCGACCACAGTTTCGGACAGTTGGAAGTGGTGTGTTAGGGTGTTAGGATACATCAAGGGCAATAGAACTGCAATGTGGGATGAACGTGGGAGACGGTGATAGTATATAATGGGCGACTTTTCTAGTTTTCAGGGACACTTGTTTGCGTAAGTCATTTCTGTAAGTTCTTAAATACACTTTAAAATGTTTACAGTATGCGTTTTTATGGATATTCTTCACTTCTTTAATTCATTTACTAAATTTTTTATCTGGGAGTTTTTATTGTAACTCCACTTACTCATTATATTAATATGGATAATACAGTAACACAAAGTAGAGATGTTTACGTTTACACAGCTCCGTACCATGCGTGCCGACTGCGTGGGTGCTCCGGGACTCCGGCACCCATACAAGTAATCTTGTGGGTACGCCACACCCACAAGTTTTAGTTTGGACCCGGGTTTGAACCCGTTTCTCTTGCGTTTAAGTCAGCCATGCTATCGACTGAGCTAGGGCAGCCCCAGCTTATCCTTATAGCATGGGTATATTTTACTGTATCACAGTACAGCTCTTCATGGTAGTGTTCATAAAAGATTTTTAGCTAAAAATAAACCAAACGTCAAGACTTCCCTGAAAACATATAGACTAACACGTCCCGCCATTGATATGCACCCACATAAATTTTGGAAAGTCGGCGCCGTTCCTCCGTACAACTATTAGGCTTGGAAACTAACTGAGACATGAACACGCTCAGTCTCGTATCAAACACAAACAAACAAACAAACAAAAAAGATCTAGTGTTGTCAGATCTGGAGATTAAAAAGAACTAGAACAAGAATTAAATACCGAACATGTTAGTTTTACTAAAACTATTGTTCGTTGTGACTAAAATATTTAACAAACAAAATTTTTAATAATAAAAACAAGAAAGTAGCACATTCTTAAGAGTTATAGCTTGAAGATAATTAAAAGTAGCCCAAAAGTAGCGTGTCGCCTAATTTGAAATTTCAGTAGCGAGAAAACTTAAAAAATCGCCCAATCCGCTACTTGTACCCCAATCTGGCAACACTGAACACTGTGCCAATTGTCAACTGATTCACAGAATGATTATTCTTTAAAAGAAAGAATGAAGGAATTTGTCTGCATCGCACCAGGATCGAATATGAATTTTCTACAAGTGCATTTGTTGTTAGACGACTCGCTGTTCTGTGTAAGGGACGAAATTATTTACGTTTCGCAGTAGGAAAATAAGAATCTTATTTATGTTTTCTTCCAAGGAAAACCAGAATAGTTTGAACTGTGAGTAATCTACCCACTCAAATGTAATCGCTATTTTTATATGATGCAATTCCTTCCTTCGAAAAGAGGATGCATAAACATTTCTGCGAATGTGGTCACGCTAATCTATCTGATCCGTACACAGTCAAATGTTTAATTAAGCATACATAAACCCAATCAATCTATGAATGAATGTTAATCGAATGCACGAGAAAAGCTGTCAGTAACAGATTAAACTAACAAGCAAATTCCTCCTAGGATATTCCACAAACATAACACACAATTAATTATACAATACTGTAAGCAATAATAATAATAATAATAATAATAAACTGTTTAGTTCCTTGAAACTACAGGGTGCCCGACAAATCTCCGTACTCCTAGAGTTTAGTGTCAAAGAGCCCCCATCCAGAATTTTTTGTTGGGGGGTCAAATACTACAAACCATTAAGCCTATGTAGTTTTGAACCGATATTATTTTGTACCAGATAAGTAATTGTAAAATACTTTCACCTATATTTTCAGAAAAAAAATGATACATATAGATTGTTTGATATAAGAGAGAGAGTACAGATCGAGTGTTCAGGCTACATTAATCATTTCCCTGTTAAACAAGTATAGATTTACTAAAAAAGTGTACAAATGTATGTCGAGTTAGGAAATTTGGGGAGGCCCGGACC